>NW_020954564.1:32958575-33106084 GCF_900497805.2 Vombatus ursinus
GAACACAGCCTACAAAGCTATGTCGGTTTTTCTATCAACAAGACCTCTGGAAACCCAGTTCTCTTTGGGCCTCAGTTTCCTCATCTGTAGAATGACCATTGGTTAAGTGACCTTGAAAGTTTTTTCCAGCTCAGATAATCTATGCTTTATTTGCTCAGACCCTGCACAACGTCCTAGAGATACCCAGCTGGGCAGTAATACCAGGGGCTAGTGGTGTGAAGTGATGAATCCTGCCTGCCCAGGGAAGATCATCCCTCCCTTCTCCCTCCAGGGATGGCACTGCAAAATGTATCCAAAGTTGAAAAGGCAGAACTGCTGAGGGGGAGTGGTTCATGTGCCAGTCCCAGAGGTGGGAGGCCTAGGTTCCAGTAATGGCTCTGACAGACTTATTAAGGGACTTCAGGGAAGGCATTTTCCTATTCTTGGAGTCACAGTTTCCTCATCTGTAAAATGAAAGAATTTATAGTCATATATTTCAGGGCTAGAGGGACCCAAGAGAGATTGTGGTCCAATCCCCTTACTGGATAGTAAGAAACTTGAAGCCCAGAGAAAATGACTTGACCAATATCTCAAAGATCTTAAGCAGCAGAGCCACAATTTGAACCCAGGTCTTCTGACTCTAACTCCAGCACTCTTTCTACCAACCCCCAACCCCCACCCCTGCCCCTTCCTGAACTAAGGTCAGGAAGGACCAAAATAGACAAAGAGAAAATGTTTTATTCAAAAGGGGCGTATGCCAGTCTACAGGATCATGACTCTGTAACATTAGGGCTTACACATGGAAAAGATGGCCGGAGTGGGAAGTGCCATCTGCTGGTGACTCTTGCTCTCACTCTTCATTTCTCTTTCAGATTTAAAATCTGAAACTAATATTTCTTTGGAGCGTTAGGTTTACAAAGAACTTTCTTCCTAACAATCCTTTGAGGTAACTGGTGTAAGCATCCTTAGCCCCATTTTACATATATGGAAACTGAGATACTGAGAAGGAAAGTGAGCCACTCAAGGTAGCTAAGGCAGGAAGGGCATGAACTCTTTACCCAGGACTTCACACTCCAAGTCCAGTAGTACTCTTTTTGCTATGTCCTGCTGTTTCTCTTACCAGGCCATCCCAACTTGAACTGAGGGCAGAAAGGGAGTAGAAAAGGTGAGGGTAGAGAAGAGATGGGCGGTGGGTAGAACTCAGCTCCTGGGCTGCTCTCATCAGGATAGGCTTGGCCCTATCACTTACCTGGGCATGTTTGAAGACGTGCATAATGAAGATAGTGAGGCCCAGGCCAAAGATGTATGCCACGAAGCTGGTGTAGAAGTATGTGTGTGTGTTCTTCTTCAGGCTGCAGTGAGCAAAGAAGGAGAGATGGGTTAGGACAGTCAGTGACTTCCTGATTCTATTCCCTCCAATGGGTCTTTGGTCCTTATACTTTCAGGGGTCTTAGAAGCTGGGAAGGAGAAGACTGAAGCTCTTTGCTTTGGAGGCTCTCTGCCCCCAAGAAATCTCTAGCATTTGCCCCCTCTTTTCCATCTCAATGGCTTCCACCTCAAAGCAGGTCCTCCTTATCTAGTTCTTGGATCATCATGATAACCTGTCTCTCCCCCAACAACTCATCCTACTGACTATGCCTGAATCATTCTCCTATAGTCTGGCTCTGAAAATTCCTCTCCTCAAAAATCCTTCCCTGGCTCTTTAGTGCTTATTGGGTAAAGGCCTAATTCTTAAAAGCTTAGCATCTGATGCCCTCCACAATATGGCCCCAAACTACCTTTCCAGCCTCATCTCCTACTCCTCTCCTTCATGTTGATCTCCAACTAAACTAGTGTTGATGCCAATCCCTCCCCCACCCCCCCAATATACATTCCATGTTGTCCTATGCCTTGGTCTTTACTCTTCTTCCCATTCCTGGACCATCCCTGTTCCAGCTCTGGTCACCGAAATCCTATCCTTGAGGTCCACCTAAGCTGCCCCCTCTTTGGTGAACTTTTCCTTTCCCCCTCCAGTTAGTGAATTTTGCCTCAAATCTTTTAGATCTCTGAACTGAATCTTTCCCATGCATCTGTCACATTCAGTGGTGTATTAGTTTTCTGTGTACATGTCCTGTTTTCCCTCCTAGCCTGTGAGTTCTATGTGGGTAGGGTCTTGTTGTATCTCCAGGACCTAACAGTGCTTTGTATACACAAGGTGGGCAGGTAATGTTTGCTGCAATGAACTAAGCTGAATTTAGCTGTATCCCATAAATGCCAAGTTGCTTATTGTCCAACACAGACATGAATGGAATTCTGAGTCTCTTATCTTAGCTGCTTCAAAACTCGTTATTTTAAACAATCCAGTTGAAGAGCATGCGGCTTTATGACAGACACCTATTAAATGTCAGCTGAACTGAACTGGTCACCAGGCTGTGGCACTCTAACAAGATAGGATCTGTGTCTTATAAAAACTTGAGTTTCCTTACCACTCAGTACAATGCTCTGCATAAAATGATTTAAAAATGGTCACTCGATTTTGAAGTATTGAGGTTACCATTGAGTCTCATGTCTCCTTATATGATCCAATCTTTTTTCCTACCTCCCTGTCAACACCAAGATTTATTCAGTGCCCACAATGTAGCCCTGGCTGGTCAAGGCTGGGGAAAACACCTTCAAGATTCTTCTCCTGATTCTCCAAGTCTGGGCCTTTGGCCACCCAAATTAACCCTTGTCTTCCATCCTGAGGACAAAGCAACTCTAGGCTGGGAGACGGGAGAATGTGGTTGTCGCCCTGGGTCGAACATTTCCCCTCACCCTGCCTCTGCTTCTACTCGGTCTAATGAGGAAGTAGGAATACAGAGTATCTCAGATTCTTTTCAATTCTAAGACAATTATATTTCAGACCTTGGGACTAAGTCTGACTTGGCCCAGGGCTGCCTAATTCCCCATTGCCTAGTTTTGGCTCAAATAAAGCTTTGACACCCTCTTTTAGGCGTGTGGTGAGAACATTCTGGGAGGAGGAAGGAGGTGGGATACTAGAGGTAGTATGGAAGGTGGCTGGAGATAGCTTTGGCTGAGGACACCTCAGTTCTCTTATTTGCCTGAGTTTCTGGGCTCACCTGATGTCAAAACGCAGAAGCAGAGCAATGAAGATACCTAAGGGGAGAAAGTGAGAGTCAGAGACTGGTGGTGGGGGCTACCTGGGAGGCAGGGGCCCCACAGTCCTCAACCTATCCCTTAAGCTCTCTGAGCATCATCTTCTTTATCTGTGAAACAGAGGGGCTAGGCCACATGAGCTCTACAGTCCTATCCAACAAAAATACTCAAAAAACTCCCTCCAGGTAGATGCAGAGATGTTTCTATGGGGGTGGGAGTGAGTGAGAGGCCACGGGACGTGCAGAGACCAGAAGAGTTCTCGATATTTTGCATGTGGAGACTGCGCCACCTGGTGGCCAACATCAAGAAATGCTGACTCCGAGAACTTGGCTTCTTGGTCAGGCTCTCCAGCTGACTCACTTACTGGACTCTGGGCAAGCTGCTTCCCCATGCTGGTTTCTTTCTTTGTCAAATGGATAATAACCACCAGCCTCCCTCTTTCACGAGGCTGTCATGAGGATCAAATGAGAATGGACTGGAAAGGGCTTTGAAACTGCAAAGTGCCCACAAAGAGGTGGCCTCTTCATCTTTTCACAGGGCAAGGCTCACTACTCTTGATTCTGTATTATTTTCATTAAAACCTCCAAGAGCCCATCTCTTCAGGGTAGACAGTCTGACCTCTTCCAGCCTGCCCAACAGCCATGAATACAGCCACCCCTGTACCTGTGTGCAACCATACCTGGCAGCACTCACGCCAATTAAAGGTCAAGCTCACAGACCTGCATGAAGTCACAGTCAGGAACGTCTAGGTGCCCAGGGTGAGTTGCATACATGGCCCTTTTCCGTCAAACACACAAAATGCTCGTGTATTCAGTCATAACCATTCAGGTATCCACAGCTGGGCATATGTGCCCATGGGTGGTTGCAAACACACTTAAACAGTGGTCTCAGATTCCAGCCCCGTCCTTGACATTTGGCACAGGAAAAGAAACAAAGGCCTGCTGATTCACTGAGAAGCGGAGTTACCTTTTCTGGACCTCCCAGTCTGGCTGGGTGGCACCCATTTGATGCAGGGGAGATGGGCCTACAGAGAAAGAATTTTTTAAGAGCATTTTCCCTCCATGGCTGCTTGGGGGTTTCTAGCCCTGAAAACTGCTTACCCCAGAAACTGCATGGCCGGTTTTGTGCCACGAAATCTGGGTTGGAGTTCCAACCCCAACATTAATCAACTGGCCAAATCATTTACTCTCTGGACCTCAGCTTCCTCATGTGCCAAATGTATATAATACTTACTTAGCCTCTTCCACAAAACATGTATGAATATGAAGATAACAGTGGTAAAAATGTTTTGTCAGGAACTACAGAATACTAGGAAAAAGGAGTCTTGAGGAAGAAACTGGGGCTGGTGAATGGGGGAAGAGTGAAGTTGTTACTGTTTCCTCTCTCTCAGCATAGACTCTCCTCTGATTACTGACTGCTTTTCCCACTTGCCCCCAAACTTCAAGCATTACCTGGAATGACGACGTCTCCCAGCCCCAGCATGGCAAAGTTGTCAGCCTCCAGCCCCTTTTCCAGCAAGTCTTGGGGGAAAACCACTGCAGGAGAAAAGGAGGAGGGGGAAGAGCCTTAGCTAGTAGTTAGGAAAACTTCCTAGGAAAGAGCAGGGTAGAATACACTCATGATGGAGCTCCCATGTTTGATTAGCTCAAACAACTTTGAGAAATAGGGAGAGCCCTCAACCAAGGAGTCGAGAGTCTTGGATTCACATATTAGGTCCTTTACTATATCAGCTATGCCTCCTTGGGCAAAGCACTTTCCTACTTTGGGCCCTCTGTTTTCTCCCTTCCTTTTCAAGGCAGTATTTTGTCATGGAAAGAACACTGGAATTGAAGTCAGAGGTCCATGACTTGGAGTAGATTGTATCACTGTGGGTAAGAACATTGGATTTGAAGTTAGGAGGGCCCAAGTTCAAATCTAGCTTTATATTTTTACTAGCTGTATGACCCTAGGCAAATCATTTAAGCCTCTTTTTGCCTCAGTTTCCTCATCTGTAAAACGGGGATAATAACACCTGATAGGGCTGCAGCGAGGATCAAAAGAAATAGCATATATAAAGGGCTTTGTAAATCTTAAAAGCTCTCCACAAATGCTAGCTATCATCATCACCATCATTATTAATTTCTCGGCCTAAGTTTACTAATCTCTTAAAAAGGTTATTGAACTGGATGAACTTTGAGGTCCTTCCTACTCAAATGAGGATAACCATAGCTGCATATCTTATTTCACAGGACTACTGTCAGAAAGATGCTTGGTAAAATGCTATGTAAGTGTGAATTGTTAATATTTTTAGTAGCAGCTGTTATGCGGGAGGTGGGCTAGATGATCTCTAAGGTTCCTTCCATCCCTAAAACCTAAGATCCTGTAAATTCAGCCTTGCCACAGGAGACACTGGACAGTTATACCTAGACATGCCTGAGCAAAGGGCAATGGGCCTAATTTCAAAGGAAGAAAGGACACCAGGATCTTGAAATACTGGACCCTGAGCCTGGCTACTAAGGGCCTGTGCCTGTGAGGGACAGCCCTCAGAGCAGAAGCTCTGAGGTTGAGTAGGGTGGGCTTTCCCATAGCCTGTGCCCACTCCCAACCAGGGCCTCTAATATACCATTGTCTGCATCCTTCTTTCCCTAATAACATTATCTTTGTCCCTGCTGCACCTGGACTAAAAAAAAAATCAATTGTGCATGCACAGGATGGGTGAGATCCCACTTCCCTCAACTACGCTTTTTTTTTTTTAAATTAAAAAAAAAATTTTTTTTTGGGTGAGGCAATTAGGGTTAAGTGACTTGCCCAGAGTCACACAGCTAGTAAGCATTGTGTGTTTGAAGCCGGATCTGAACTCAGGTCCTCCTGACTCCAGGGTCAGTACTCTTATGTGTTGCGCCACCTAGCTGCTCCTCAACTAGGCTTCAATTTCCTCATCAACAAAAATGGGGATAACCTTTACCCTGTCTTCCTTACAAAGATGGATCAAATGAGAGAATGGATAGAAAAGTTCTTTGGAAAATATAAGCAGCTGTAGCCCAGTGAGATGTTATTAGTATCAGAGTTGGGCTGAGGCTCTCAGTGGGCAAGAGCTTAGTCCTGAGAATGCTGCAGGTCACTGAAGAGAACAGGGCCCAGGGGGTATGGGAGGTCCCTTGGGCAGGGGTTTACTCACATTTTATCGGTGCCTCAAAGGACTTGGCCACAGTTACCATCACATTGGTGCCAAAGACCTAGGAGTGAGAGAGACCCACGAGGTCGTGAGGCGTGGAGGAAGGTTCTTACAAACCCCATTCAACCAAGGGACTCTGGCATCATCGGGAAGGAGCCGGCGCTTCCCAGAAGCTCCTCTCCATCCTCTGACCCACCAGATCTTGGTCAGGGCACTTAGGAACTAGCATTGTTACAATGACCTTGGGAAACTATAGGTGGAACACTAGATGAGATCACAGATCTACAACAGGAAGGGACCTCAGATGTCACCTAGAACAACCCCCTCATTTTATTTACGCAGATGATGTCCAAGGGCCCTCCCAGCTTCACCATTCTTTGACATCTTTTTCTGTGAAACAAGAACCAAGCTTTCTAAGAACAGCAACAGCCGAGGGGACTTCAGCCTGACTCCCGCAGCCTGTCCATCCCAGGAAACCCCAGCACGGGGCAGCTCACCCAGAAGATGTCGTAGACAAAGAGGCCTCCGAGCAGGATGCAGCCTGTGCTGACATTATTGAGGTGCAGGAGCTCCACTCCGTTGAGGGAGAAGGCCAGGCCAAAGAGGTTGTTGGCAATCCAGTGCTGTTGGAGAACAACGTACCCCCACCCAGCCCGGGAGGTGAAGCAAGCTCTTGGCGGAGCTGGTGTCTTCCCTCTTACCTCCTCCCATCCATCAGGCAAAGGGGGTGCTGCCACAATCCGATTCAAGACCACGCCCTGCCCCCCCTCACCTTCCTCAGCAGGTACCAGACGCCGATGATACTGCTCAGGGTCAGGCACACGAGATCCTTGCTGTCAAATTCATAATTGACAATTTCTGCAGTAAGAGGGTGGGGGAAGGGAGGAGAAAGACTGTCAGGTCCAGGCCCTTCCATTGAATGAGTCTGTGTTCCTGATCTTCAGGCATTTGTGGGGAACAAGAGGCATGTTATAAGGGCTACAGGGCCTGAATCTTACTAAGGAAGAACAAATGCTAAGAAAGCATTAATCATCCTTATTAAGTATGGGGTAAAATGTTTTTCTCCTGAGATATAACCAATAGGACCAAGCAAACTCTTGGCAGCTCTAAGGTGAAGGCAAAAGAAAAGAATAGGAGGAAGAAAATTCAATTTTATTCAACCAAAATTTATTAAGTATTTACAGAGCATTTAAAGCCCTGTGCCAGACACCAGAGAAGATTTAAGTTTTACTTAAGATATGATCTTTGCTGCCCTCATGGAACTTAGAGTCTTATACGGGAATAAAACATAGACAGATACAGCTATAATAACACAGTATTTCACAATGAGTGTATCAGAGAAGTGAAAACCAAGCACTACTGAGGCCACGATGGGTCAGGCACTACCCACAGGAAGGAACCAAGGAAGGCGACCTTCCTGGGATCAATCTAGCCATCCATCAATAAGGCAATAAGCATCTGTTTCTTCCATATGCCAAACTGAAAGTACAAAGGCAACTGGAACAGTCTGCTCTTTGAGAGCAGGGACTCCAACCTTTGTTATTCTAATAAATAGGAAGAAACAGGTCTGGAAGGGAGAGCACTAGGAGGAGAGAGGGAGGGAGGGAGAGAGAGAGAGAGAGAGAGAGAGAGAGAGAGAGAGAGAGAGAGAGAGAGAGAGAGTGTGTGTGTGTGTGTGTGTGTGTGTGTGTATGTGTGTGTACACACAGAGTTTTTGCACACAGCTCAGGATAACTAAAAGTCTGCTCTTCTAGGGGAAAACACTTCCTTAGAGGCTGGGTGAGCAAGAGGTTACCAGGGCAGAGTCTGACTTCTGGTCAGAACCTAAGCTGGAAGGACCACTCTCCAGGTTAGAAAAGGAAGAGGCAGCAGGTGGAGTGCTTCAAACATGGTGGCCTAAAGCCTGAGGAGATCCTCAGAGAGAAAAATTACTGAAGAAGGGAAGAAGAAATGAAGAGGCGATCAATCCCTTCATAGGCCTACAGGGATGTTGTCTTAAGGACTTACCTTCCTTATTCTCCCCTGAGCCTTGTGTGAAGAGTAGCTGATACTGCTTGTTGGGAAAATTTGCTGGGAAGAACTTGTTCATGATGGGGCTAGAAGAGAAGAGAAATTAGAAGTCACATCAAAACAGGCACAGCCGGAATGCATCGGCCTGGGAGACAGGATGCCCTGACGCTCCCCCTAGCTTGCTGAATCCCTGGCTGAGGACTGGGCCCATAGAAAGAACAGACTTGCAGTTACAGGTTCATGAGATTTAAAGGCAGGAAGACCAGTAGAGAGAACTTAGTGAACCTCTCTCATTTTACAGACAAGGAAACCGAGGCTCAAAGGTGTGATGTGATTTGCCCATGGTCACATGGAGAGTGAATACAACACGCTGCCTGGATAATGTGGGAGAAGTTTCATCGGTCACATCCATTTGGATCTCATCTATGCCCTCAACACTTAGGGTTAAGTGCTGGAATTTACAACCTTCCTCTGAAGCAGCAGAAAGATGCCAGGTCAGGAGTCAAGGGGCTTACAGTTGGGTCCTAGACCTGCCATGTATTAGTCATGTGACCTTGGATTAAAGTTACCCCTCTTCTCTGGACCTGAGTTTTTTCACCTGTAAAATGAAGATTACCTGTCCTGCTCGCCTACTATGAGACTCATGACAAATCAATTTGCAAACTACACAGTGCTACTGAAAGGTGAGCATTTCCCTGCCCCTTGTCTCAAGGTCTCTATTTGTAAAATGGGATCAGCACAGGACTAAGGCTTACTGTGTGAGTTCCCCAGACATGAGAACATTACTGATTCCTCCTTAAAAGCTGGGAACCAAGGAAACACAAGTCCTTTGGATTCATTGCCAGGAGAGTTGATTTTCACAGGAGTAGCAACATATTTCCACAATCTTTCAAAGTATTTTTCTCACAGCAGTTTTCTGAGGCAGGTAATATCATTATTGTACTAATTTTACAGAAGAGGAAACTTAAGGTCGGAGAGGTTTCTGGACTTTCTAGGAAATGACAGAGTGAATGGAGTCAAATCTAAACCCCAGGTCTCTTGACTCCACACGTAGGGCTCTTTCCACACGTTGGCACATTTACAAGATTCTGAATCAAAAGACGGATTAGTTCCTATTTAGCAGATTATTTTATCAATTTCTAATCCTCTGAAATCTGGTAATTCACACATAAGGCTTATGGCAAATAAATTCCCCTTTGGGCCTGAGGTCTTTTTTTAGTAACACGGAGGCCCTTTTTCTTTTGTTGTAGCCCAAGGATCGTCTGTCTCACCCAAGATCCTCAAATACTCCCTCATCTGGGTCTGGGGTTGCATTTATCTGCTCCTGCAGGAGCTATGGCCCAGGTATACTCATCTTTCCTTCAACTGTGATCTGAACAGTTTTTGCCCCAAACTCTTATTCCCTTGCCCCATCCTGAGTTAGACCTTACATCTTCTTTTGTTAAGCTAAAAAGATCTATTGCTTTGAGCATCTTGACTGGTTTTCCTGTCCTGTGAAAACCTCCGAATCCTATAAAGCTCTGCAATGGTCTAGGAAAACATGGTGCTGGAAGTGAATTCTGTTTTGCAGACGGGTAGGTGTTTCTTTTGTCATCTCAGGCAGGGATTCACGAAGTGTGGGGGGCTACCTCTTGAGAGCCCAACTCCCCTACTCTAGCACCTTGATGATGAAGATTGAAATTCTCTTCCAGAGCCAGAGCTGGTGATGCACTGGAGTGAGACATGGAGATGCTGCCATCCCTGGACATGCTGGGCCTCCCACAGCTTTGGCTCTAGTGTAAGTCTCTCTCCTTTAAGAGAGTCCTTTGAGTTGGCATCTGTGCTGAAGTCTTTATGTCTGGTGGGAGAGGAAGTTCTAGTGCTGGGTGTTACAATTTCCTTTAACTCCTTTAATTCCTGATAATTGTTGTTCTCAGGGGGCTGGAAGCAGTATGGGGGGCCTGGCCAGACTATCTGAGCTCTTGCTCTTAACTCCTGAGAAACAAACCCCTCTTCAACCCTGATCTGCTCCACAGAACAGCATTTCTCCAGGTCCACTGCCTGCGTGCACCCAGAGCCTCAGGACCAGCTGACTGAGAGAACTCTGACAGAAGTGTGTGTGTGGGGGGGATTCTCCTTCATTCCTTTTCACAAAGGCGCTTTGCTTTTGGAAGAATGGTTTGGAAGCCCTTCTCCCAGGTTGTGCAGTTATGCACAGCCTCATGTAAGCTCACATGTATAGATTTGCAACTTACCCCCTCTTCGAAGGTCTTCTGGGCAGGGAAAGGAGGATGGTACATAACTGGACTAAGGAGAGAAGGCAGTTTCTCTCTCCCTGAAGGTATTCACGCAGATGTGAATGTGGAAAGAGTGGCGGCTCCTTCTGTCTATGGTTTGGATTAGATGGATGCTGACACCCTTCCCACAAAAGGAATCTCAATGCTCAGCTGTCAGCCAGGAGCCCTGAGGCAGAGAGGGTGCTCCAAGGATGGTGGCTCTCACACTTTAGCTGACTCCCCTGCTCAGGCCAGTTCACTTAAGAAGGCCTAACTTGGGAAGTGGGAAGGGTGGGCTGTAACTACAATACAAACCTGATGTGGGTGTGGCTTAAATGTTTTCAAACTGGGAAGAAGAGGCTTTGCCTTCAAAAAATGGTTATACTTTGCCGTGAGGTTTGTGTGTGTACATGGGAGTATCTTTTTGAAATGGGCTGCCAAGAAGAGAGCCAGAGAAGAGTGGAAAAATAATTTTAAGGGAATCCAGAACACAAATCAGGGGTAAGCTGGATACACATTACACAAGGGGTGGGAAGAATCAGAAGGACCAAAACTTTCAGCGTCTTGGCTGTTTTACATCTAATGCCTGATGATGGACAAATGAACAGTTAAGTGCTTAATAAACTTTGGTCAGTGCCACAGAATCACAGAATTAGAAAGCTAGAAGGGACCTCAGTGGTCATCTGGTCTAACCTATATGCTAAAGGAGCCCCGACTAAGAAATATTCCACAAGTGGTCCTCTAGCCTTGGTCTGATGACCCCCGAGGAGGGGAACCTAATAACTCTAGGGCAGTGACTCTCAAATTTTCTGGTCTCAGAACCCTTTTATACTCTTAAAAATTATTGAGGGCCCCCAGAAAAATTTTGGATTTGTGGCTCAAAGCTATCATTACTTACACTATTAGAAATTTAGCTCTTAGTAGTATGAAAAGTTTTGACCTCACAACCCCCTCCCCAGCCTCCAAAGGGGATTTCAGAAAGCCCAGGGGTTGGGGAATCCCCAAGACCCTGGGCTTTCTGAGATCCCTGGACCATATTTTGAGAATCACTGCTCTGGAGGCAAGCCATTCTACCTCTGAACGGCTCTAATCATTACAAAGTGTTTTGACATTAAGTGTAAAGTTGCCTCTTTGCCACTTCCTCCCAGTGCTCTTGGTTCTGGCCTCTGAGGTCAAACAGAACAACTCGACAGACCTTTAAATGCTTAAGCACAGCCATCGTGTCCCCTCTGCATCTTTTTTTCAGGCTAAACATGCCCACTTCCTTCATGATCCTCATGACAAGGACTCAGGGCTTGGGGCTCTTTGCCATCTTGGCTGCCCTCCTCTTTTAACTTGCCAGCTTATTTATCAATGTGCTTCTTAAAGCCTGGCAGCCAGAACTGAACCTAATACTCCAGACGAGGTCTGATGAGTTGAGGTCAGCAGGTCTGGTGCTCCCTATTTTTGGACACTTTATCCTCTTGCTGCAGCCCAACATTGCATTAGCTTTCTTAGCTGACATGTCACACTGCTGCTTCATATTGAGCTTGCAGGACACTAAAACCCCCAGATTCTTTTCAGGACAGCTCCTTTCTTTCCAGGCCTCCCACATCTTATTCTGGGACCAGGAGTCCCTCATTTATCTCTATCCTTATTAGATTCAGTCCAGTGCTCTGGCCTCTCAAGACTTCTTGGGATCCTGCCTGTCATTCCATCTGTCAGTTCTCCTTTCCTGTTTGGGGTTCTGAAGAGTGTTAGCTTTGAATGCAACTAGGTAGGTGCTCAGGTACTGCCTGCCCTAAGGACCAGCTGTAGACTGGGCCTGACGACTCTGAAGCTTGGGAGAACCTTTGAGAGCTCCAGTAGAGCTTAAGCTCCAACTGCTGAGTACCCAGGGTCAACTGTATGCCAGGTGAGTCAAGCAGAGCAGGAGTGCTGTGCAGGAGACCGACATTAACACACAGACACAGACACAGACACAGACACAGACACACACACACACAATTCACACTGTGGAGTAGCTATTAGGCTGGAGATTTAAGAAAAAACTCAAGTTCAAACCCTCAAGAGTTGACAGCTTTAGAATTCTTCATTTAACCTGAGCAAAGGGATGGTGAACTAAAGCAATGACAATAAAGTATTGTCAATGGAAAGTAAGAAAAGGGGGGAATCTTTAATTATCTTATAGTCTAGAACCCATGGAATGTTCCCCCCCCCCCACGAGGATCCTTTTCTGCTCCTACAAGCATTTTCCTTTTAGGCACATGACCATCAATTTGTTAGGTATTAAACTAGCTAAAATACACTAAATGATGCAGCTGGTGGCTCAGCGGATAGAGCACTGGGACTGGAGTCACAAAGACCTGAATTCAAATCCAGCCTCAGACATTTTCGAGCTGTGTGACCTTGGGCAAGTCATTTAACCCCATTTGTCTCAGTTCCTCATCTGTCAAATGAGCTGGAGAAGGAAATGGCAAACCACTCCAGTACTTTTGCCAAGGAAACCCCAAATGGGCTCAGGAAGGGTTGGACACAACTGAACAACAAAACAAATGGAGCTAAAAATTGGACTGGCCTGTCTAGGACACTTAAAAGAAATCGCTTCAGAGTTCAGTTCCAATTGTGCCTTTGGGTAACAGTAGCTAAAACCATGTTTTTCTTACTGTATCAACACATTTTTCCTTTCTCTAGCGGAGATACTGTTCAGAGAATGGCTTACCTACTGCTATCAAGTGGTAGAATTGATGTAAGTGGCTACATGGGCTCAGCGCACAGTGTGCTTATGATTCTAGTTCCATGCATTGGGTTCCAAAAACTTCATAGTATGTCTATCCCTACAAACACAAATAGGGGCCTAACGAAACAGAGGACCAAACTGGTGGTAGGGATTGCTGACATGGGGAAATGCAACACTCCAATAGGGGAAATCTATCAGGAGGCTGCTTATTATTGCTCATGGAAGCCAAAGTGATGGTTCTGAATATCACCTCTGATTCCTGAATGAATCCTAGGTGTTTAAATGGGAACAGTGAGGTTTGGAAAGGAATAGCCTCATGAAGGTGATGGCAGGACTCTTCAGAAAAGGCTCCATTGTTTTCCCTCCCTTGAAAAGAATAGCTCTCCAACTTGGCCAATCATAAGTCTATGACAACCCTTAGAGAGTGAGAAGATATAGTTCATGGACAGGCAATTTTGGATTCAGTCTTTACTAGGGATCAACACTAGAGTAAAGGACTGTGGACCCAACCTTCAGCAAACAGGCAAATGTAATACATAGCCCCAAGTCAAAGGGTAGCAAAAGGTCCCTTAGAGAAACATGCTGATTGCAAAGGATGAAGTCCTGGTGTCACACACCAGGAGTCTGCCTCTAGGACAGAGGTGGGGAACCTTTGGCCTCGAGGCCACATGTGGCCCTCTAGGTCCTCAAGTGTGGCCCTCTAGATCACACGACAGAATACAAACTTCACAGAACAAATCCTCTTGATAAAAGGATTTGGTTTGTAAAACTTGGACTCAGTCAAAAGGCCACATCCAAGGGCCTAGAAGGCCACACGTGGCCTCAGGGCCGCAGGTTCCCCACCTCTGCTCTAGGAGCTTGTTATATAGTTAAATCAGAGCTTATATAACCCTTTAGGTTCTATCTTTCCAACAGTGTTGGGTTGGGGTGGGTGTACTAGAGAACCTTTCCCCCCAAACATGACTGGGTTTGCTAACACTTCAAATTTTTTTTTTTCACCTCTTTCCTATGCCTTAGGAACCAATTAAGAAAAGGTCATAAACCTTGAATCCAATATCCCAGGACTCACTGCTTGAATGGTGGGGATTTACCTTAACCGTGGGATTTGCTTTGAGCCTTTTACATTGCTGATTCTCAGAGGGTATGGATAGGCTGTACCATCAGTTTCCACATCTTCCAGAAACCGCAGGGAACTTACATTTGCAATCACGTTGTGTCAGCTGGGCTCTACAGGGGGTCTCATATCATGCCACAATTCCCCACGGCAAAGAATAAATATTATGCTAGGAGCAAAAGATGCTTAAGAACTGCTACTCTCTGTGGCAAGTCCAGGTGGCCAGGAAGGCCTCAGGGTGCAACTGTGCATAGCTGCACAGTTAAGTCAGTAAGGGGTGGCAGTTAGAAAAACCTGTTTGTTTCAGGCTGAGCCTTTCTTACTATAGGTTGTCTCTGCTCTAAGCTCCTACCTGGCATTCCCTTTCTGTTTCTGGAATCTTCTACTCCTGGAACTTTACATGCTAAAAACTTCCATGTACTATACAAGCTCACTAACTGGCTTCCCTGACTGTGATATCAGAGACAGGAAACTAATCAGACATATGTGAGAGACTCTTATCTCTCCCTATCTGTTGTCCTGTTGTGAGACAGGACTCACTCTGCACTGAACAAAGAGAGAAGAGAACCTAGCTTCTGGGTACCAGGTCTGATGGGCTTCATCATGTGGGATCATCAGTTTCTTCCCTTCTCTTGCTATAAGCTGAAGAACACCTTAGCCAAGACCTAGCAAAGTCCCTTAGCCAATTGTAGCATGGATGTTTTGACCCCATGGGGCCTCTCCTCCCACTAGTGGCTGTCACCTGGTATAATCTGTCAATGGTGAAAGTGATCTAGGGCAGCTAGGTGGCGCAAATGGATAGAGCACAGGCCAGGAGTCAGGAGGACCTGAATTCAAATGTGACCTCAGACATTTGATACTTACTAGCTGTGTGACCCTGGGCAAGTCACTTAACTCCACTGCCTAACCAAAACAAAACAAAACAAAACAAAAAAAAGAAAGGAAGGAGCCTGAGATAAAAGGGACAGCTAGGTGGCCAGTAGTGCAGCACCAGCCCTGAAGTCAGAGGACCTGAGTTCAAATCTGACCTCAGACCGAACTTAACATTTACTAGCTGTGTGACTCTGGGCAAGTCACTTAACCCCACTTGTCTAAAAAGAAAAAAAAAAAAAGGAAGAAAGTGATCTGGAGGGAGCCTTTGTCTTGGAACTCTCTTCCCTTGCATAGCTTTGGATATCTCAAATTAACCCTTGTTCTTCCTTTTCATGAGTTAAAATGAACCTGCAATAAAAGTCTACTGCTTTTAGCATCACCGAATGTGAAAACTTCTGAGTCCCTAAAAGTAGCTGCAGTGGACTGAGAAATCCCTCAAAAAAGATCCCATGGAAGACTCCACAATTTTTCCAAGTGGGACACTGGCCTCTGCTTGTGACAGTTCTGAACTTGTTTGGGAAGCGCCATATTTGATTTTTCATTACTATTATTAGCAACAGCAGCAGCACCTCACATTCTACAGCACATGAAAGTTCACCATGCATTTTCTTCATTACAGCTCTATGAGGCAGAATTGAAATACCATGTACTGGAGAGAAGAGTGAACAGAGATTCTGAGTTGAAATGGGTACCTCAAGGTATGCCAAGGGCAGTGTCCATCTTGACATCTGGCTCAGGGCTTCGATACACCATACAATTCGATACACCTTGGCAACAGCAGGGGAGAGAGGGCCAACCTTGGAGTTGGGAAAGTCTAGCCTTTAAACCTTACTTCTGACACCCACTGGTTGGGTGACTTTACCTCTCAGTGCTTCATGTGATGCTACAGGATGTGGAGTCAGAAGTGAATCAAATATCTCTATTACTGGGGGAGGGAGCCTCTCTAAACTGGTGGTATCGTGGGTCAAATTCCCCCCAAATAACAGAAGTTCCTAATGTTCTTACGGCACTTTATGCTTTCTGTACCATCATGTCACTTGGGCCTGACAATATAAATGGGAGGGCAGGGCAGGGATTTTATACTTGTTTTATAGATTAGGAAACTGAGGTCCAGAGAGGAACTGATGGCAGTGCAAAGTCTTCCAGAGAACTTTGGGCAGCTGGGTCTCTGACTGATTTCTAGGTCTTTCCCCAGTGCCCCAGTTAGTAGGGGGACAAAGCCAGAATTCAAACCCAGGTCACAGATTATCATAGGATTAGGAACTGATAGGGCACTTAGAAGTCCTCAAATTTAACTGTTTTTTGTTTTTTTTTTTAAATAGAAGAAGAGCCTGAGGCTCAGAAAGAAACCCCTACCCAGTGTCACAAGAGAATTAAGAAAGAGACCTAGGATTCCAAACCCAGGCCCACTGGATTCCAAAATTTTTCCACTACAGGAATTCCAGGGCTACCCTTCCTCCCCGAGTCACACTGAGGGTCCAAAGAGGAAGCATGACATGTGAGCCTAAATATTTTAAAATGAAGGTCTGGCGCTTTTCTGGCAAGGAAGGAAGTGTTAGGAGGAAACCCCTGATGAGCGGGAAGGGTCCAGATACCAATGTGACTTGCAGAAACTGAAAGCACAATAAGATCTTCAGGCTGCCCCTGCCTGAGGCTCCCCAGCTTCCTGAGTCGTAATGGAGATGAAATGTTGGTAAAATGAGTGCAACCTGTCACAGACACACTCATGCAATCACATTATGTCGGCTGGGCTCAACAGAGGGTCTCATATCATGCCATAATTCCCTGTGGCAAAGAATAAATACTGTGCTCTCTTGAGATCAGGTAGAAAGGCTGTCGCTACCCCAAGCACCTTTAGAAGAGTGTTACAAGGGAACAGGGCATAGTGTAAAAAAAACTGGGCCAAGAATCAGGAGGTATGGATTTTGATCCTGGCTTTACTTTTAACTCTTGGTGTAATCTTAGGCAGGCCTCAATTTCTTTTTCTGTAAAGCATAGCGGTTAGATTAGAGCAACTGTTCTCAAACTTTTTGGCCTTAGGACCCCCTTGCACTCTTAAAAATTACTGATGACCCTTGAAAGAGCTTTTGTTCATGTGGGTTATATTTATCAATATTTACTGTATGAAATTTTTTTTCAATTAACAAAAAACCTATTTGACTAAATGAATTCTAAGATTCTTTCCCTCATGCTCTCTCCTCTCACGGAACTTATAGTCAA
Organism: Vombatus ursinus; assembly: GCF_900497805.2. Lineage (NCBI taxonomy): Eukaryota > Metazoa > Chordata > Mammalia > Diprotodontia > Vombatidae > Vombatus > Vombatus ursinus. The sequence continues at coordinate 32,976,035 of NW_020954564.1, forward strand.
GAGTCCCTGTTCAACTGAATGATTATACAACAGAATCATTCTTCTTCAGAGTCCGTCTGTTGGGCTCTAGACCACTGACTTTGGTGTCTGGTATATGGGAGAAGCATAGACCCACCACTCCCCAGCTTGGATCCTGAGGGCATCCCACCAATCCCTCAACCTATGTGTTAGAGGCTCTCTAGCCCAGACTGATTTTTCTTTACAGAGAGAGTGACCACAGGGCTTCAAGGACACTAAAAAATGAAAATGTCTCAGTATAATTATGAAAATAGTTTTGACTTCAGGGATCTCCTGAAAGGTTTTCGAGATCCACAGGGGTCCCCTGAGCACATCTGGAGAATGACTGGACTAGATGCTCTTTAAGGCCCCTAGCTCTGACATGCTACATTCTATGATTTGGTGATTGACCTTGTCTTTGTCCTCTGCTGAGGATTCTATCATCTCTAGGACAAAGCCCAGGGCTCTGCACAGAGTAGGTGCTCAATAAACATTTGCTCATGAGAGGCAGCAAGTGGAGCGCTAGACTTTGGACCAGGAGAGACCTTGGCTTGAATCCTGGCTCTTAACACTTACCAGATGTGTGCTTGGCACAAGTCGCTACACCTTTCTGAGCCTCAGTTTCCTCATCTGTAAAGTGGGGATGCTTTCACTACCTCCCATACAGGGCTTTTGTGAGAAAAGTGCTTTGTGAACTTTAAACGGCAATACAAATATGAGCTGCTGCTGCTGCTGTGGATGATGAAGACAATGACAAGGCAGCTGTGAAATCCCTCATCCTCCCCTGAGAGAAAACTGCTACCCATCTGTGGCAGAGGACTGGGCCCCATTACCTGATGGTGTGAGAGAGAGCCAAGATCCCCAGCACGAAGAAATACATGGAGAGCAAGAGGTTGATGTACTCTTGAGAGAAGATCTGAGGTAGAAACAGAAGCAAATACACATACAGGTAGTTGAAAGCATGTTTCTGTGTGGCTACCACTAAAGCTAAGACTTGCTTCCCACTCTTACCAACCAATTTTCATTTCAGGTCTGGCATTACTGCTCTGTGGCAGGAGAAACAGGAATGGGGCCAAGGGCTCGAGGCAATCTCAGGTGTCCCCTGGCTCCCTGTGGTTTCTGTGGCTGGGGAAAGAGGGAGACCAAAAACATGGTTCTCCAAAGCCCTAACCCAGGGTCATCTGTAGGATACATCCTAGCTTTATTCAGATCAGGAAGGCAGACTTTGCTGCTAAAGATCTCTACTTCTATCTTTATTCAATATCCATTAAAAAGATTCTTTATTGGTGCTTTTTCTCTTTAAACATCACTGTCACTTCTAGTGACTCTTCTCTCATCCAACCAAACCCTCCCCTGTAAAAAGGAAGTATAATTAAGTAAAACAAAGCAATGTCTTGACCACGTCTGCCAATATCTGCCTTATTCTGCACCTCTAGTCCACCACCCCTCTGTAGAGCAGCTGGTCACTGCACTGATCAGAGCTGTTACATATGTCAGTGTTATTTTTCTTTATGTTACTGTGGTCATTGTCAATACACACTTATTAAGCATCTAAAAGCATCTACTACTATACTTCAAAGCAATGAGCTTGAAGGGTAGGAGGTATGAAAAGATAAAACTGACCCAGGATTGCTTCTGTGGAGGTTACAGTTTAGCAGACAGATAGGGCATGTGCCCAAATAAGCAATAATTAAAACCAGATTATACCAGGATCCTGGTATATTATGCTCTCTACAATCTAACTTCAACCCCTCTTTTGGCTTTATATTTTACTTTCCCCCTTTACTTTCATACACTATGTTCCAGCCAAACTGGACAATTTGTTCTCCTCTGTTCTTGTCCTGTTCCCTCTTGTTTCCATCCTCTTGCTCATTACTGTATTCCATGTCTACAGGGCTCTTTCTCTCAATCCCTCCTGCCCCCACCCCTGCAGCCCTATCTCTTATTTGCTGAAGCTCTCACTTCTTTAAGTCCCAACAGCCCAACACAGGTGCTATTTCCTTCATTAAGTCTTTCCTAATAGCCCACACCCAGTAGCAGTATTAATCACTTTATACAGGGCACTGGGGCAAAAAGGCAGGTGAGATACAGAGAATACAGCTTTCATGTAGCTTTTAGCTTAGGAGGGAGAGGTGGCAAAAGACAGAACACATAACTGAGATTATGAAGAGAAGTTTATAAGAGGAACAAACAAAGTGTTCTGCAGAGCTGGAGGAAGGAGCAGTCATTTTGACTAGAGAGAAAGGATGGCTTCCCGGAGGAGGTGACAGTAGCAGTATTTCCTCTTCAAACTTCTCAGAACAGTTTGCCTTGGCTTCTCTGTTTTCATTTAACCTTTTCCCTGTATCATAGTTATTTGTGTTTTGGGTTTCCCCTATTCCTCTGGGAGACTGTACACTCAATGAGAGGTGAGATATGAATGGGTGAAACCAATGAAGTGTGCCGGAGACCTTCAGGAACTGCAATTCAACAAGCATGACCTTACAGTTTAATTTCCTATTCACAACTGACTCATCATTCTCCCCCTCGGAGGAAGCTCACATTACCAACTCTCAGGTAAAGGAAGCAGGTGTCCAGTTTATAATAACTCCCCAACCTTTCTCCTTTCAAGGCAATACTGGCTTTCCTTATCTCCCAAGGGTGCGTGGAGGATGAGATAGTATCTCCCCATTCTACGATGCTTTCAGGTTTAACAAATGCTTTACCTTATGAGGTGGGTAGGGTAAATATTATTCCCTCTGTTTTATAGGTGGGGAAAGTGCATTCCAGAGAGAGAGTGAGTGAATGAGTGAGTGAACTGCTCAGGGAAACACTACTAGTGTCAGAGCAGGGACTGTGACCCAGGTCTCCTGACCCCAAGATCAGCGGTCTTTCCCCTGCCTTGTGCTGTCTCTCAATATAACATAATGGCTATTTCACGACTAGTCACTGTCTCCCCAGGAACTCACAGACTCCCAAGGGTCTCCTTTTAATTATGCAAAGGAGGAAGCCTGGCATACAAAGAAGAGTTCTAAAGTTAGGAGTCAGTAGATCGAGGTTCTTTTGAGTCCTGGCTTTGCCACTTCCTAGCTATATAATCTTGTGTGATCACTTTGCCTGCTCTGTAAAACTGGACGTGAAATTCTTAGCATTCCCTCTACTCCTTTCAGGGCTGACAAAAAGCAAGTATTTTGTATTAACATCAACTATATTACTAGCATCACTCATTGTAGCCTGCGGTCTAGAATTAAAGCCAGGTTTCCTAGCTCTCCCTTGCACAGAGCAGGAATTTAATAAATGTTTATGGAAATGAATTTAATCATGAAGATTTTCTAATCTCTGTAACTCTCCAATTCTTTTCTCTGTCCCATTTCTTCTTTGTTTGAATACTTTCCCTTTGAGCCTCTTTCTGCTAAAACAGGGGTTAACTTTTTTTTTGGGCCAAAGATCAATACGATAATCTGGTGAAGGCTATGGATCCCTTCTTAGAATGTTTTTTAATGGATAAATACATAGGATTACCAAGGAAACTGGTTATGCTGAAATAAAGATGTAATCTTTCTCCCCATCCAAATTCACAACTGCCTAAAGCCTAAGATCCCATTCATAGAGGGAACGAAAGGCTAAGAATCTCTGATCTGGACCTTCCTGACAGACTCCTGCCCAGACTCTCTGGCCTGGATTCCTGATCTCACGTTTTGGAACTTGGCTGACCTTCTTGGTCTGCTTGACTTCAATACCAGCTATCTTTACACTCTGCTCCCTGACTCCTGCCATCCCTGCTACACAGAACAGCTACAGCCTTCCATGTTTCCTCCTTCCAGCTTTGCTTGCACTCAGAATACCCACTCTCTACCTGATAAAATCCTGTAACTATCCTTCTCAAAACCCAGTTCAAGTGTCACCTCCTCCAGGAAGCCATCCTTTCTCCATAGTCAAAATGACTGCTCCTTCCTCTAGCTCTGCAGAACACTTTGTTTGTTCCTCTTATAAATTTCTCTTCATAACCTCAGTTATGTGTTCTATCTTTTGCCACCTCTCCCTCCTAAGCTAAAAGCTACATGAAAGCTGTATTCTCTGTATCTCACCTGCCTTTTTGCCCCAGTGCTCTGTATAAAGTGATTAATGAATGTTTGTTGAATTGAAATTCCCAAGGCACAATTTCTCTCTATGTATGTGTATATATATGTGTGTATGTATATATGTGTACACACACACACACACACACACACTCTTTCTCTCTCTCATTCTAGCCCTTCATTCACACTTATGGCATTGTGTCTGGCCCCTTTCATACCTTCCCAACCATAATGGGCTGAGCCTGTGGCAAAGTCCACATCTGACCCTGTGGAAGGCCCTTGGCTGGTTTTATCTTATCAAGTCCTTGTGATTGGTAGTCCTTCCTCTTCCACATTTCCCAAGGGGAGACCAGACCACAACAGGACCAAGGAAGGGAGAAATAAGTATGTATCCAGATCAGAAACAAAGAACTCACTTTAAAGAAGAGGTAGAGGCCTAAGAGTGTGCAGCTAGCGATGATGGGAAACCGGGCAGCATCTCGACTGGTAATGGTCTCTGGCATATCTGAGGCATTCTGCAATTAGAAGAAGAGCACTGGCTTATCATGAAATCAGATGTTCCTCTATTCCTATTGAAGTTTACACTGTGATTTCCTGACAATCCTGTGAGGTAGAGATTTCAAGGATTATTCTTCCCATTTTACAGAGAAGGAAATGAAAACTTCTAGAAGTTAAAGGCAGCTTGGTGTAGCAGAAAAAGGCTGTATTATGAGTCAGAAGGTCTGGATTCAAACCCCAACTCTGTTACTGACAACCTCTGTGACCCTGCACCAATAACTTAACTTTTTTCTTCTCTGTAACGTGTGTGTGTGTGTGGTGGATTAGATGACTTTTTAAAATCCTTTCCAATTTTAAATTTATGTACCTATGACTTGCTTATAGTCACAGAACTGATTAAATGATAAAGCTAGAATTTTAACCCGGTTCTAGCTCCCTTTCCACTACAAGTTGTTTCCTCTCATCAATACAAAATACAGGATGGTAAGCTCTGGTCATACAGCAATTTATTTGAAAAAAAACCTGGGAGGGGCCTTCCCTAGAGAATTATCAAGTATTACCCAGAAATGTGATGAGGCCACCAAAAAAGCTAATGTCCTCACACTGTATTAAAAGAGGTAAAACATGGGGAATAAGGTGATGACATTCTCTGTCCTGCTTAGGTCATCCCTGCAATACTATGTTCAGCTACGGACACCTTATTTTAAGAGGGAAACTGAAAAGCTAAAGAAGGATCCACGGGAGGTACTAGAGCTAGTTACCCTGAAGAAGTGTTAGGGGAGACACAATCCATGTGTTCAAGTACCTGAAGAGCCATCACAGGGAGGGCTTGTTTCATATGGCTCTGAAAGCCAGGACTGGGCCCACTGGATGGGACCAAGAGAACTGTAGGGAGCTTTCAGTTCAATATAGGAAAGAACCTCCTAACCATCAGAGCTATTCCACGATGGATCATGCTGGAATGAGGTCCCCATCACTGGACGATCACCTGTGGGGATGCTGAAGAGGAGATTCATGTTCCAAGCAGGGTTGGATGGGATAACCTCTAAGGTTCCTTCCAGCTAAGACAGAATTGTGGAAATGTGATACTGAGCTCTAGAGGATCTTAAGATTTAGAACTGGAAGGGGCCTTAGATCCAACCCTCTCAATTCAATAAATATTTATTAAACACATACTATCTGATAGGCCCTGTGGATACAAAGACAAAAATCAAAATCTTTGGTCTCAGGGAGCTTATATATTATGGGGGGAGAAGGTGATGGGGGCAAGGAGAGGAGGGAGGGGGCACAGAATATGTATTTAGATAAGTAAATATAAAAGATAAACAAGATAAATACAAAATAGGTTCAGGGGGATACTGAGAAATCAAGAAACGCCCTTACAGCAAGGCGTGTACTCTAGAACTCAGCGTTGAAGGGAACTAGCGATCCTAAGAGATGCTTGTGAAGAGAAAGCATCCCAGGTATGGGGGCTAGTCCATGGAAAGGGACTAAGATAAGAGAGGAAATGCCATGTACATGGAATAGCACATGTAGGATCAGGTTGGCTGGACTGTTGAACACATGAGGAAAAAGTTGAAGCCTGCTAACAGAGAGGTCACATCCCACAGGTAGTTTAAGGGCTGGGTCAGAATTCAAACCCAGGCCTTCTAACCTGAAGTCCAATGTTCTTCCAATTGTTCCATCCTGCCTTATCCTTGCCCAAGCAGGCCACAACACCTATGCCTCAAGGAAGGTTCTCATCTGCCCCACTGGCTTACTGATGAAGGCAGAAATTCACCAACAGATTCCTTTTTTTTTTTTTTTTTTTGGTGATGGCAGTGTTCCCTCCAAAACACAAATACCTTTGGCACACATTAATAAAGTAATCTAAATTAGGCCATCAGATCCATTCTAGTCAACAGAAGATGTTCTACTCTCAGAATGGGAAGGACACACACATCAGACTAGCTCTGAAGGGGTGAAAGGAAAACGCTCTAGATTCTTGTATTCCAAGGGGAGAGCAGGCCTCAGAAGCTCCCTGGATCCCAGGGTGCTGCAGAAAGGCACCAGATTAATCAATTCTGAACCTGAAGGAAGCTTTGAGATTATCTAGTTCACCGCTATGCCTCCCCCTTCTCCTTGAATTTAGAGATGGAGAAACTATAGTACAGAGAGAAGTGACTTGCTGATGCTTACAGCAAGTAAGCATCATGAGGTTTATACAGCCAGGACTGAAACCCAGGTTTTTTGTCCCTTTGGGCAGGACATTTCCCAGTCTGCCTTTAATTGCTTTTCTGTGGCTAAAAGGATACAGGGTTTAAAGCAAGGGCACTGATACGCCCCCAGAACACATCTTTTCCCCCAGGTACTTTAGTCAGATGACCTGAAGTTGTTTAAAGTTTGAGAATGGGTAAAAACCAGCCCAAGAACTCAGAACTCACTGCTCTGGGTTTGCCATTCCCTTCTGGAAGAAAGACAAACTTGGGCATCAGGGCTTCCTTTTCTCCCTCTTCCATGCAGCAAAGCCTAGCAGACCTGGAGTCTATCCTTAGTATTGTTTTATTATGTAATTTGGGCCAAGGCCTTCATCCTCTCTGTTGCTTTCTCTACTTGCAAAAAGGAGTTATTACAACTGACTTCCTTACACTCATTAAAATTACTATAGGGCTTATAGTGTGGACAGCGTAGTATCTGTCTACAGAAAAGAGTTCAACAAACATTATTTGGTATAGGTAATTTGCAAAAGGCAGAATGACATAATGGCAAGTATGTTGTTCTTGGAAACATAAGACCAAGAATAGAGTCCTGATATAGCCTCCCCTCACTTTTTGGAGCCTCAGTTTCCTCTGTTAACTGAGAAGGCTGGAGACCTAGTGGTCTCAAAGCTCTGATCTACTGTAACTTTTTTAATTGATGTAAATCTCTCCTTCTTAAGTTGGTGCTACATGGAGATAGCCTGTGGATGTTCTGTTCTCTGTGAAAAAGATCATTATAAGTTTCCAGTTTTCCTATGTCAGGTTTTTATAACATCAGACTAAGTATTTTAAAACCTGGCTGGCAATTCAGATGTTGGATCTTATCTGGAAGTTTCTTTAAGCCACAGAAAATTAGTTAGGTTTCTGGACCACTTCGAGTTGGAGATCTTAAATAGGTACACTTATGCATATGCGTTGGCTTCTGAAACACAAACATAATTAGTGAAACCCTGACACAAACAGCAAGAATAAATTTAGCATCCAACTGCAACCTAAAAGCACAGTTATTAGACTCGGACAAAAGCAACAGGAGCTGGCAATTCACTGTAAAGGCCTGATGATCTGGCCTTTGCCAGAATAGTCTGCTGTAGTGAGCAGAGCCCTGGATGGACAGTTAGGAGATCTAGGTTCTAGTCCAAGCTCTTCTACTGACTGGCTCTCTGATCTTGGGAAAGTCACTTCTGGGCCTTTATTTCCCCATCTGTAAAATAAAAACCTGGACTAGATCTCTTAAGGTCCAATCTAGCGTTAACATTCTATGATCTAAGGTCCCTTACAGTTGGGAATAGTCTATATCTCAATGAGGAAGTGACCCACTCCCCTAATATCTATGACACTTATTATCTTTCTCCTATAGTCTTCTTCTGGTATGGTTCTATCCCTTTTCTATACCACTAAACAGGAGACCTTAAGGGCTTACATAGAGATGCCTGAAACCAGCAGTGTGCTATAGTTGAGAATATATTATATCTGGAGTCAAAAGACTCCACTTAATAGTCCACTCAATAGCTGTGACTATGATAAAGTCATATCACCTTGATAAACCTCAGTTTCTTCATATGTAAAATGGGTGACAATGATACTTGGACTCTACCTCATCGGGTTGTTGTGAGGAAAGAGCTTTGTAAACCATAAAATTCTAAAGGAATGTGAGTAGCTATTATTATTATTATGCAAGGTACTGGAGAAGTACAAAAAACTAGGTCACCTCCATGCCTCTTTTAATTTTTCTTCTCAAGCTAGAGTGGCCCTAGTATAAGCACTACTACTGCTCTTCTTTCTCTTACAGGACAGCAACAAGCTCCGTCCTTCTTGGGAGGGAAAAGGGACTCAACTTTCTCATGGCACTGTCAGGAAGCACAGTGGAGTGGGGTCTTAGGAAGCGGCAATAAGAGAGAAGGAGGTGCCAGCTATTTCTGAAACTGGCCACTATTCTGGGAACCCAGGCACCTATCTCTTCAGAATGTGGAAGAGTCGCTGTCAGACTATAAACAGTTCAGTTTTTTCTGTGAAAGGCCAATTTAGGGAAGGAGAAGAGTTCATTTTAAGTTCTATTGTTCCAGAGCGACTAGGAAGATGGGAGGGAAGGTGGCCTCTGGCACATGCCAAAATAAATTTGTTTTTGTTACAGGAAATGAGAAAATGAAGGTCAGGGACACAGATAGGGTGGTAGAGTTGAAGAAAAACGGTAGAAGGGGGAATGGAGAGATCACAGAAGACAGGGCCAGCTTGATAGGAGCCAGGATAAATTTAATTTGGGGGAGGGGAGAGAAAGACTTTGGCATATCAGGACAAGGACATGGATCAGAGAGGCTTGAATGTAAGGCCAAAAAGGTAGAAAGTTGTGCTTAAGGAATACCTGGGGATGGTGTGCAGGGGGAATAGAGTTGCAGCCTTTAAAAAGGATAGGATAGAAAAAGTGATAGAGGGATGGACAGGATGCTGGAAGCAGCTCGGTCTCCGAGACAGGCAAAGGCCAAGCTAGCTAGAGCTTTTTGGGAGAATGATGAAGTGGCAGAGAATGAATTATGGCCTTTGGATACCAGATGGATCAGGCTGGTAGGCAAGGGCTGCCCTGAATCCTTAGCCAGGTAAACATAAGGTGTGTGTTTTGGGGGAGGTGAAGGAAGGCATAGTGTATGATACTGGGGTTCTTCACAATCAGAGGAAAGGGAATTTTGGGTTGAGACTGGATCTGGGCAGATATCGGGCCGATTAGGTCCCATGAAGGATTGATGTTGGTCCAATTCATCTAGGGTCTATCTGGTGGAAGGGGGAAATTTGGGCCTGAGGCCAAAGGGAGAGAAATCAAGGTCAGTGGGGATACTCGCAGAGCCCCTGAGTAACGAGACTGTTCCTATGGGCCCAGAAGGAACGACTGGGGGTTCCATGGTCAAGTAGAAGCTATTTTAGGGTGGTTGTGGTAAGTGTTGTGTGGCAAGATTGGGGCAGGTTGCATTTATCAAGGGCAGGTTGGGAAACCATCTGGTTTTGTGTTGGTGCTTGTGTTTTTGTGCATGCGGCCAGGCTCGAATTATATGTAGTATTTGTGTATGCATGTGGGTGCGGAACTGTGTCTGATGAGGTGTGGCTCGAGGATTGGGGTCTGCCACAGTCTAAGCGGGTCTGGGTGGGTGGCGGAATTCGGGGCGGCGACACAGTGAGGGCCGTGGGATCGCGCTGAGACTGGGTGACTGGGGCGGGGTGGGGATGGGGGTCCTGGGCTCGGATGGGCCGAGGCGGGGGGGTTCTGTGCCCCCTCCCGGGGGGAAGGCGCGCTGGGCATCGGGGCTGGGCTGTCCCAGGAGGCGGCTGGGGCAGGGGTCCTGGCCCGGGGTTGGTGGGGAGCCAGGGCCAGGGGCCGGTTCGCACGTACCTTGCTGCGGGCGCAGCGCACCGAGCGCAAGGCCCCGAAGAAGATGGGCAGCAGCGCCATGAGCAGGAGGCTGCCGTAGGCCAGGGCGATGCCCTCGGGGGTGGAGGGCGGCCGCGCCGTGCCGTTGGCTGCGCTGGGGGCCGCGGGGGACTCGGCGGGGCCGCTGCCATTGTGGGGTTCGCTAAGGGTCGAGTCCATCGCTGCGGCTGTTGCGGCTGCTGCGGCTGCTGCGGCTCCAGCTCCGCCGCCGGCGCTGTAGGGGAGGGGAGGGAAGGGGAGGAGAGGAGGGGAAGGCCACGTTCCCCTAAAGAAACAGGATGTGACGCACTGGGCCTCCCGCTACTCGTTGCGCATGCGTCGGCCCGCCCCCTAGCAACAAGCTTGCGGCCGGGAGATGGCAAAAAGGTGGGAGGAGAGCGTTGCTAAGCAACCGGATCTGGTCCAAGAATCGGACGTAGAAGCCCTGGGGTGGGGGTGTAGCATGGGGAATGGGGGAGAGGGAGAAGTGATACTGCCCGTACGCCACCCCCAACCTGGATCCCAATCTCATATCCTGGTACTTCCAAGATCCGGGCGTTGTGACTCAAACACGCTTTGTCCTCTCTTGTCTCTTCCCCTCCAAATTGTAACATGGCGTATGTAGTAAAAAGAGTCTTCAGCCAAGGGGCTTGGTTTGAGTTAAGTCTCTTCCCCTTACTACCAGTGTGGCATAATGGACTTGGGGTTAGCATCACTGCTTTCAAATCTTATCTCTGGTATTAGCTATTCGACCTTGGGCAAATCCTTCCGAGGCTCAGTTTTTTCATTTGTAAAATGGAGAAGATAACACCTGCAGTGTCTGCCTCATAGGATTATTGTGAGGAACAAAAGAAATAATGAATATGTGAAGTTCTTCTTTGCAAACTCTAAAGTGTTATGTATGTGTCAGTTATTGCAGTATTGTTATTGTCATCATCATCATCATTACCTGTGTGATTGACCCTTTCTCAATTTCCTCATCTGTAAAATAAGGAAGTTACACTAAAGCATTGTTAAAACCTTTCCATCCGTAAGTCCCTTAATCCTTCATCTTCACATCCTACCCACTATTTGATTATCCATAGCATCATCATTTCAGTTGCCTGCCATCTCACCCCAAGCCTCCTGTATTTCAGCTTCTATTATAGATGTTAATTATCTTTTCCTCCTTAGTTCAGCCTCCCTACATATCCTTTCCTCCTATTTTGCATCTTGTCTTTTCATCGATCCCATTTCCCTTCATCAGACCTAGGAACAATGTGAACTCTTATTTTAAGACAGAGCAAGACCCTTACCTGTCTCACAGAAACCATAGGGATAGGCTGGCTAGCTGGATTGTGAACATTTGATCATAATTTTTTCAATGATTAAAATTTTTTTTCTACTATTATACCTTGTGTGAGAAGGTTATAAAATGTATAAGACATCATCCTCCACTAAAATCCTCCTTTGATTCCTCAGTGTGCTACCCTGGGCTTTTGAAGATGATCTCAGCAGAGCACAAGCTCTGGTGGGTGTTACTAAGTTAGACAATCCTTCAGTACAAGCTGAGTGACATACTGTGTCTCCTATCCAAAGACCAGCCTAGCTAAAAGTAAAGTGACTTGTCACTAAAAGGCAACTACACAGGTGACGAATTTTTAAAAATCATGGCAATTCCTCTAGACTGCCCACTAAGGAGTGGAAATGAGCCTGTGAGCTGTCTGTCCAGAGTGTAACTACAAATCATCAAGCATTTATTAAAGCATCTTCCATATGCACTGTGCTAAGTGATGGGGATTTTAAAAAAGGCAGAAACAGACCTTGTCCTCAAGGAGCCCATAATAGGGAGGACATACAGCTATGTATAAAAAAGACAGCCATGTCTAACTCTTTATGACTTCATCTGAGGTTTGCTTGGCAAAGATACTGGAGTGGTTTGCTATGTCCTTTTCCAGCTCATTTTACAGATGAGGAAACTGAGGCAAATGGAGTTAAGTAACTTGTCCAGGGTCACACAGCTAGTAAGTGTTTGAAACCAGATTTAAACTCAGGAAGGTGAGTCTTCATGACTCCAGGCCTGGGGCTGTATTGCCTTTGTCATCTAGCTGCCCTAAATCAGGTACATACAAGATAGTCAAATCAAGTCAACAAGCATTTATTAAGTGCCTGTTATATGCCAGGCACTGTGCTAAGCACTGGATAAGACCCTATATCAGGGCTGGGAGTCTGGAACTGACTTTTATATATTCATAAAGATGAGTATCACAAGTTAGGCCAGCTATTAGATCACTGGACTGGGAGGCAGGAGACCTGGGTTTGAATTCCAGTTCTGCCACTTTCTAGCTTCAAGATGTCAGCAAATCATTTCTCTACTCTGAGTCTTAATTTCTTCTCCTATAAAACTGGTATAATAGAGTTTATATTACCTACCTCACAGAGATGTTGCAAATAAAGGGCTTTGTAAACCTTAAAATGCTGTAGGGGTGTGAGTTGTTTTTATCACCACCATCATCATTATTATTATAGTCTGTCCAAATTACCTCAGTTTCCAAGGAGAGACATCAAGAATTCTGGGTCAAGAATTTCAACAAAACAACCTTAAACTAAGGCTTTCAGCTTTGATTTAATAGTACTTTATATCACTTATTCCTATGTCAACCTTCTGAAGTAGGTAGGAAAACTATTATTATGCCCATTTTACAGAAGAGGGAATTGAATTCATTACTTAAGGAAACTATAGAAGGCTTTTGTTCCTTCTGGGGCTTATAATTTGACAAAGTGGGACTCAAAACATATCCTGTCTCCTTTACAGCATATAGCCCCTATATAGGTAGCACAATAAATGAAGACCTGAGCTTGAATCCTGACTCAGAAAGCTGGATTTTTTTTCTAACTTTAAAGTGTTATACAAATGCTACTAGGAAGGAGATAGTGCAAAGGAAGGGGATGGGTTGCTTGGATTTTCTGTTTGAGTCATCAGGTTAGGTGACTAGAGTGGCGAGAATGTCTGTTTTCTTCTCCCCTCATCACTTCATAGTTTCTTAGGGGCATAGGATTTAGAGCAAGAAGAGACCTTGGAGATCACATAATCTGATTCTCTTACTTACAGGTATCTTAAAGACCATTTCATCCAGCTGCCCTAATTTTATAGTTGGGAAAACAGGTTCAGAGAAGGGAAATTATTTGCTCAATATAACACAAGGACTTCAAGTCCAGCCCTTGATTTCAACAAATGTCTATTACGTTCTGGACCTTGTGTGGCGGTGTAAGATGCAGAGATAGTTACATCAGAGACTCTTCCCTGAAGGAGCTCACAACCCATTGAGGGGAAAGACATTGACACAAAAAACCATGACACAAGGAAGAATTAGATGAATGCCATGGAAAGATCTGGGCAATATGCCATAAGAAATTTGAGAAGAGAGAGCACACTTGCTTGAGAGTCATATGACTACAGTTATTTTAAAATGTATGGGTTGTAGTTTCAAGTTGAGAGGTAACTCTTTTTGGTGGAAACCTGAATGAGAGCCAGAAAACCTACAGTTCAAGGCCCAGCCAAGACTCTTACGAGTTGTTGTGAGCATGGTGAGGGAATTAGGACAGCGAGTGGTTAATTGTGGAAATTGAGTTATTCACACTGACTCCATCTTGTGATTCAATTCTGGAGATAGCTCAGTTCCCTTTCTATCCAGTTATGGGTCTAGCCCAATTTCTGTCTTGTGAGAAAACTTTAATCAATTGTGGGAATTGAGAGAGAATTTTATTGCATTGCTTGAACCCATCCCTATGCAGCTAGGAAGCTGGACCACCTCTACCTGTTGCTTAGAGACCCTTAACTAAGGACCTAGGTTATGCTGACCAGAAACCCAGATTGATGCAAGGAGTTTTCTCATAACTATACATCTGAAAACTGGCCCCATACTGATCAATCAATTATTGTTTCCACGTTCCTTTGATTGTATACAGTCACGTGGAGGGAGAGAAAGACCTGTTTTTCTGATTGCAGGGAATTGTACCTGTTCGTTTTCACCCTCACAACTTGGAAAGTCCTTAATCTTTTCTCCAATTAGAAATCAGATTATCTGATAAAGTATCCTGGTTAATTGTTTTCTTTTAATTAATTGGTCTTATTTGATTGTTTTTAATGCACAAAATTATGTTTCCTCCTATATTCTGGGTCCAGTGCCAAAACTGAGGGGGCCTGGTCCTGACTTGTTAGGCAATTGGCATGCATTGCGTAAGAACTCTGTATGCTCAGAAGCTCGAACCTTTGTTCCCTCAGTCATTTCATCTTTTACCTACCACAATGGTCAGTCAGTTAGTCAGTTGATAAATATTAAGTACCTACTATGTATCAGGCACCATGCAAATCACTTTCCTCATCCAATAAGGATACTTGTACTAGTTCTCTCATGGGAATATTATGAAGGAAGGGCTTTATAAAGGTGAAGTGCTATATAGATGTGTACTACAATGAAAAAAATAATTCTATTGCATTTTATTTCCTGCAATAATAGCCTACATTTGTATTATTACTTTATACTTTACTTTTTTTTTTAAAGTATTCAGTTAATTTCATCCTTACAACAGTCTCCATCTCAGTATTTATTTTTTTCTGGACCTGAGCTCAAAGTCAAGGAGACCTAGGTCTTAGGTATAACTTCAAGTAAGTCACTTCTCCTTTCTAGGTCTTACTTTTCCTGTCCAGAAAATGAGGAGATGATAAGAAATGGTCTCTAAGGTCTCCTCTTGCTCTAACATTATATGTTCTAATAATGCCTTTGCAACATTCTGTATTTATTTTATGACTAAGGGTGCTTCCAGCTCTAATATTCTGCGTTTAGCAGTTTAAGGGTTCTTTTAGTTCTATCATTTTATATTCTAAGAGTTCTTATTCTACCATCCTAAATGCCCTGCCAACTATCACATTCTATGAGAGTTATGAGGTGAACTCTGTTCAAAAAAACCTGCTTGAGCCTTTCCATGGAAAGTTTGCTATTTGCCAGCAGAGAGCAGCATAAGAACACAGAAGACAGATAGGGGCTGTTAGGACTGACTGGGCTGAAAACTGAGAACCACAGGATAATGTCTGCCTCCAATTGAAGAATGCTTCTTTTTGTGTACCTGTCTCCCCTTCTCCTCCCACTCTCCTTTCTCCCTTTTCACTCAACCTCTCCAGCTCATAAAACAATCATTTAGTTATAACACCGGTCACTTGGATGCTGTGTTGGAGTGGAACGTGGAGTAGAATTAAAGAAGCACAGAATTGTCCAGTTGGGAGGCACCTCAGTGACCATCGGATCCAATTCATCTACCCAGCCAAGGAATCTGCACTCTAACATAGGTAATGAGTGGTCAGCCAGCTTCTGCTTGACAACCTCTTAGGAGGGGAAGCCCACCACCTCTCTAGGCAGCCTGTTTCACATTTTGACAGCTTTAATGGTTAGGGAGTTTTTGTTCTGCTTGACATCAAGCCTCTTTGCAGCTTCTACGTATTGCTTCTGATTCTGCCCTTTGGAGTCAAATGAAACAAGTCCAGGCTGTCTTCCACTTGAGTACGTTATGACAACTATCATGTCTCTCCCTCCACCCTCCAGTCTTTGTTTTGTTTTGTTTTGTTTTTAGGTTAAACTTGCCCAGTTCCTTCAACCAATCCTCTTATGACATGGACTCAGGGTCCTTTGCCATCCTTGCTGCCTTCCTCTTTTCGCTCTCTGGCTTATTTATCAATGTGCTTCTTTTTTTAAAAAATTTTTTATTAATTTATTTTGATTTATCAACAATCACTTCCATATGCTTTTGAGTTTAAAATTTTTCTCCCCCTTCCTCCCCACAACCCTTCCCAAGACAGTGCACAATCTGATATAGGCTGTACATATACATTCCTATTAAACATGTTTTCACATTAGTTATGTTGTAAGTAAAAATTAGAACTGATAGAAGGAACCACCAGAAAGAGGAAACAAAACTCAACAGAAGAGAAAAAAAAATAACAATTCAACTTCCATAGTTCTTTCTTTGGATGTGGATAGCATTTTCCATCACGAGACCTCTGAAGATGTCTTAAATCCTTGTATTGCTGGGAAGCATTAAGATTATCAATATAAGTCATCACACAACATGGCTGTTACTGTGTACAATGTTCTCCTGGTTCTGCTCACTTCACTCAGCATCAGTCCATACAAGTCTTTCCAGGTTTTTCTGAAGTCAGCCTGTTCATCATTTCTTATAGCACAATAGTATTCTATTACATTCATATACCACAACTTGCTCAGCCATTCCCCAATCGAAGGGCATCCTCTCAATTTCCAATTCTTTGCCACCACAAAAAGAGCTGCTATATCAATGTGCTTCTTAAACCCTGGCACCCAGAACTGAACATAATACTCTAGATGAGGTCTGATGAGGGAAGAGTACATTGGGAATGTCATCTCCCTCTTGGAAGCTATGCCTCTCATAGTGTAGGCAAGGATCTCATTTTTTTCTTTTGCCTGCCTATGAATGCTGCTGACTCATATTAAACTTATAGCCTACCAAGATTTTTTTCAGAACAAATGACTGTCTATCCATGGTCCTCCGTAGTATACTTTTGGAAGATGATTTTTTTGTACCCAAGTTCAAGATTTTACATTTATTCCAATTAATTGAATCTTATTAGATTTTTGGATTTGTGCTCTAGCCTGTCAAGATCATTTAGGATCCTAACTTTGTTAGTTATCCTTTCCAGCTTTGTGTCATCTGCAAACTTAATGAGCAAACTTAATTTCCACCTTTATCAAAATCACTGACAAAAATGTTAAACATTGTAGGACCAAGCACAGATCTTCAGGGTGCTCCACTGGATACCTCCTACCAGGTTTATGTTGAACCATTAATAACTACTGTTTGAGCCCAACCATCCAACCAGTTCTGATTCCATCTGATTGTACTCTAATTCAGTGATATCAAATTCAAATAGGAATGGGGCCACTAATCCCTATGCTGAGGGCTACATTTTGACTTAATTTTAAAATGTCACATATCTATATTTTATTGTATTTTTATTTATTTTATTAAATATTTCCCAATTACATTTTGATTTGGTCATACTTGGGAGTATTGCGGGACACATGGGGCCGTGTTTGACACCTCTGGTCTAATCTATATCTCTCTATCTTCTCCACAAGAATAGTAAACAATATTTTATCAAATACTTTGATAAAATCTAGGCAAACTATATTCTAATATTTTCCTTATCTACTAGTTTAGCAATCCTGTTTAAAAAAAAGGTAAGATGAATTTGGCATGACCTGTTCTTAAAGAAGCTATGCTAGAGAAGCTGTCAAAGCACCACCGGAGGTACCCTTTGGCCTTCTTAGGCTCATGGGGCCCAGCCTGCCTACATGTCTGCCCCTTGTCCTTGTCCTTAGGCTTTTGAGGCACTGGCAGCTGAGCCCAGTCAGATGGTTCTGGGTCAGCTTTCAGGCCCTTCCTGCCTCTGACAGTGGTCTGTGGGTCCTATGGCTCGGCAGGCATGGTAGCAACCTTGGAGGTGACTTTGATGGTGTCTGCTGCAGCACTGGAAGAAAAACCATCCTGGACCCTGTGTCTCCAGTAACCTGTCATACTCAAGGCTCTATTATGGCATCTTCATCAGACACGCTCAGTCCTTGCAACTTTCATGTCCCAAGATTGCCGACATTCAGAGGAACCCATAGAGGTGTGAACATCAATCTCTTCCTCCCAGAGGGCTGCTTCCTCAGTTTTTTCCTTTACAGGACCAGACTGAACAGTGGAGCTGGAAGAAGCTTCTGGGACTTCAACTGCTGGATGTTCCTCTGCTGTCTGGCAGACAAGTATGCCAAAAGATTTCCCTACCCTCTTCTCCAGTCTAGGGGTGATGGGTTGAGGCAATGGCCCTCATGATTACTATTAGACTTGGAAGAAGCTTCTGGGATTTGATCCACTCACTACTAGACAATTATGCCTCCTTCGGCCACCACGAGTGGTAGTGATAGGCCCTATCAAAGGTTGCTCTGTCCCCTTCCCCAGCCTTCAGCCCCCTTAGTAAAAGCAGACAGTAGAGCCATCATGTTACTACTAGACCTGGAAGAAACTTCAGAGGGAAAATCCTTACTTCTCCCCTACCTCCAAACTAATTATAAAATGAACTCCATCATATTGCAAGGACTGTAGGGATTCCCTGGCACTTTGTACTAGAATGATCACCTCTTTCATGTTAGCAATTCAGTCAGATGTCCTAATAACAAAGCAAGCTGAGATACTTTTCACTCAAACTCCTACTAATAAAATGAAATTAAATTCGCCTTAGAATTTTCTCAGGAATTAAATCCTTCACAGTTCCTTTACCAAGTTCATGGCCAATTGCAGCATCAATGCCTGGATGAATCCTTATTATAGCTACCACTAGGCGGGCTCCAAAAATCATTCCTGAAGGTCACTCTTTGCACCTTGGGTCATGGTGCACTCCCTTGCACTTAAGAAAGTGGGGAGGGAGGGCAATTAAGTCAGACCTGGTGAGGCATGCTGGTGTAAAACTGGACTAAAATTTATCCATTCCATTCTTTTTACCTTTTGGAAAATCTAGACATTTGCTCTTCTCTAATCCTGTGGTACCACACTCCACCCCTCCCCCCAACCTTTCCATAGTGTTTCAAGTATCATCATTAGTGGCTTAGCAGTCACATCTGCCAGATCTTTTGGGACCTGAGGGATGGGGTTCATCTAGGTCAGGTGCTTTGAACTCATTAAGGATAGCTAGGTGCTCTCTATCTCCTTCTTTGTCTTCTGTACCCATTTCCTGATAATCATTTTTGTTCTGTCATTTTCAGTTCATTGCAGAGAAAAAGGAAGCAAAATGGGAAATGAGCAGTTTTGCTTTCTCTTGGATGTCAATCATTATCGTTCTGTCCTCCCCAAGAAAGATCTGTCTCCTTTTTCTTCCAGTATAGCTTAAAACAAATCTATATCTATATCATCTATCTGTATCCCTGTATCAAAAATTGTATCCACCTCTTTCTTTAGTCCTGACTTCCCTTACCAGTCTCTTGTCATTCTAGTGTAAAGGGCGACTGGTGAGTGGTCAAAGTACATCAGTGCACTTGGCTAATACAAATTTCCTGTGAGGAAGAGGCCAGGAGCCTGCTTCTGGGAGAGTTTTGATGGAAGCAGTGGGGTTGCCTTAGACACTACTGGACATGAGCAGATACTCTATAACTGGTTCTAGCCCATGTGGTATACAGCAGCTTCTTTGACTGGCTGCAGCTATGGAACTGGCCCAGATGGGTACTTGCAAAAGGCCTTAGATGATGTTTTACATGATTGCATTTGTATAACCTGTATCTGATTGCTTACTGTCTCAGGGAGGAGGGAGGTGAGGGAGGGATAGAATTTGAAACTCAAAACTTAAAAAAAAGTTAAAAAATTGTTTTAACATGTAATTGGGGGGAAATAAAATACATTAAATTTCAAAAGATCTTATCTGGCATTGGCTATTAATTCTCTTTTCCTTCTCTTTCTTGGTGGGCCTTTTTGGTTTGACTTCTTTGTTGGTCGTATTTAATGAGAGACAATACTATAGGGGGGAGAAGCCTTGGACCCTCTCCCTCTGAGAATATGACCCTTCAAAAACAAGCCTTGATCTTTTGTCTACCTTGGCATTTATTTTTTCATTTAAGATGAAAGAGCTTAATCTATAGGTTCTGACTTTATGAGTTTCAAAAGGTCAAGAGAGCAAGGCTCTAGGAGTCCAGAAATCCAGAAGTATGGGAGAACATATGTCAGGTGCTTTGGACATAGGTGGTGATCTGAGGTGCAAGGAGTCACCTTCAGGAATGGTTTTTGGAGCTAGCCCAGTGGTAGATACAATAAGGACTCATACAGGTATTGATGCTGCAATTGGACCATGCACTTGGTGGGACCACTTGCTATGTAGGAACTGACTCTACTCCCTCTTCCCAGAGAAAGAGGTAGGATAGGGAAGCATGCCCTTTAGGTGTTGGAGGGAAATGTTTGTTCTTTTGTTATTGCTGTATCTTCAAAGTAAATGTCCGTTTATAAAAACTAATTGATGTTAATGGGTTAAATAGAACTGGGGCTCTAGTCACTGGCACCTAACAGTGAAGGGAGAGGGATACAACGACTGGGGCTTAAGCTAATGGCATTAGAAAAGGAATACCCCAAACCCCTCAGGTATACCTCTAGAATGTTGAGGAGATGAAGTAGGTACTTGTTTTTGGGATAGTGACCCCAGAGCGTATTCACTACACTGAACTTTAGCATTCTTCATACTCTTTTTACTGTACTGTGCAAAACTCTTACATTCATCTTCTGCTGTTTGTCTTTGCTTCCATTTTCTCCACATGCCTTAAAAAATTAAAGTTGGTTGGTTATTTCTTGGTTTAAAATTCTGCCTCTGCTGCTTACTACCAATGTGACTGTGGGAAAATCACTACCCTTCTTGAGGGCCTCAGTTTTGTTGTCTGTAAAATAAGGGAGTTGGACAAGATGGCTTTGAAGGTTTTTACCAGCTCTAAATTCTAGGCTCCTATGATAATACCTATAGAAGAGAGTTAAAAACAAACCAATAATATGCTTTTAAACATGACAAGGAGGCATCTGGGAAGAGAGGAAAGTGGGCAGGGAAGGCAATTGTCAGTCCTGGTGAGTCATGCTGGAGTAAAAGAAAAAGTCTGAGGCTGGGAATCAGGACATCTGGGATCTAGTCTCACCTTAGTCACTAAAGAGTGTAACCTTCAGTGAGTCACATTCTGGGCGTCATTTCCTCAGTTGCAGAATAGGAGCAGTAGTAGTTGCAGAATAGGAGCATTCTTTTTCTCATGGGAGTGTCATGAGGAAAATGTTTTGGAAACTGTCAATCACAATCTGGATATAAATACATGGGAAGACAAATGCTGAATATCATATGTGTTATGCAGTCACTATATCTGTTGGTTTTGCTTGACTCTGTGTGTGTGTATGTGAGCCTGTGACTGACAAGGGAGGGTTTTATGGGGGAGAAGAGAGAGGAGGGATGTCAGGAAATGTCTATAAAGTAAAACTAAGTCATCCAGAAAAGGAAAAAAAAAACAAATGTTGAAGTGGATATGGAAAAATTGGGATACTAATGCACTCTTAGTAAATTTGTGAACTGATCCAACTATTTTGGAGAGCGATTTTGAACTATGCCCAAAAGGGCTAAAACTGTGCATATTTTTTTTTTGGTGCATACTTTTTGACCCAAGAGTACCACTACCAGGTCTGTATCCCAAAGAGATTTTATTTCATTATTTTATTTTATTTTATTTTTTTGTTTTTTTTGATGAGGCAACTGGGGTTAAGTGACTTGCTCAGGCTCACACAGCTAGTAACTGTTAAGTGTCTGAGGCCGGTTTTGAACTCAGGTACTTCTGACTCCAGAGCCAGTGCTCTAACCACTGCACCACCTAGCTGCCCCCTCATTTTTTTATTTTAAAAAGTTTATTTAGTATTTTATTTTCCCCCAGTTACATGCAAAAACAATTTTTAACATTTGTTTTCAAAACTTTGAGTTCCAAATTCTCTCCCTTCCTCTCTCCGCACCCCCACCCCACATTGAGAAGGCAAGCAATTCAATATAGGTTTTACATGTATAGTCATGCAAAACATTTTCTTATTAGTCATGTTGTGAAAGAAAACATAGACAAAAAAAAGAACCTCAAGAAAAATAAAATAAAAAAAACTTCAATCTGTATTCAGACACCATCAGTTCTTTCTCTGGGGATGAATGGCATTTTTCATCACAAGTCCTTCAGAATTGTCTTGGATCATTGTATTGCTGAGAATAGCTAAGTCATTCACGGATGATCATCTTACAATATTGTTGTTACTTTGTACACAGTACATTTCACTTTACATCAGCTCATGTAAGTCTTTCCAGGTTTTTCTGAGAGCATACTATTATTTTTTATAGCACAACAGTATTCCATCATAATCACATACCACAACTTGTTCAACCATTCCACAATTAATGGGCATCCCCTCAATTTCCAATTTTTTGCCACAAGTAAAGAACTGCTATAAATATTTTTGTTCATATAGGTCTTTTTCCTTTTTGTTTTTTTTTTAATCTATTTTGGGATACAGATCTAGTAAGTAGTATTGCTAGGTCAAAGAGTATACATGGTTTAATAGCCCTTTGGGCATAGTTCCAAATTGCTTTACAGAATGGTTGAATCAGGTCCCAACTTCACCAACAGTGCATTAATATCTAATTTTTTCACATTCCCTCCAATATTTGTAATTTTCCTTTTGTGTCTTATTAGTCAATCTAATAAGTATGAGGTAGTACCTCAGAATTGTTTTAATTTGCATTTCTCCAATCAATAGTGAGTTAGAGCATTTTTTTTCATGTGGCTATAGATAGCTTTGATTACTTCGTCTAAAAACTGTTCACATCTTTTGACAATTTATCAGTTGGGGAATGGTTCTTATTTTTATAAATTTGATTCAGTTCTCTATATGATTGAGAAATGAGGCCTTTACCAGAGAAACTTGCTCCAAAATTTTTTTCACACTTAGTATTGCTAACTGTATTTCTTCCATCCTATTTCCCCCACCCCTTTTATTCTATTCTCTCTCTCCTTTCACTCTGTCACTTCTCAAAAATATTTTGCTTCTTACTACCCCTCCCCTAATCTGCCCTCCTTTCTATCACCACCCTTCCCCCTTTCTCTTAACACTTTCCCCTCCTACTTTCCTGTAGGGTAAGATAGATTTCTATACCCAACTGAATGTGTATGTTATTCCTTCTTTCAGTCAGTTCTGATGAGAGTAAGGTTCATTCACTCCTCTTTACCTTTCCCCTCCTCCCCTCCACTATAAAAACTTTTTCTTGTCACTTTTATGTGAACTAATTTACCCCATTCTGCCTCTCTCTTTCCCTTTGTCCCAGTACATTCCTCTCTCACCCCTTAATTTTACTTCTTTAAATATTATCCCTTCATATTCAACTCATACCGGTGCCCTCTGTCTATATATACTCCTTCTAACTGCCATAATAATGAGAAAGTTCTATGAGTTACAAGTATCATCTTCCCACGTAGGAATGTAAACAGTTTAACCTTATTAAGTTCCTTATGATTTCCTTTTCCTGTTTACCTTTTTATGCTTCTCTTGAACCTTGTATTTGGAAGTCAAATTTTCTATTCAGCTCTGGTCTTTTCATCAAGAATGCTTAAAATATTTCATTGAATATTCATTTTTTCCCTCTGAAGGATTATACTCAGTTTTGCTGAGTAGGTGATTCTTGGTTGTAATTCTAGCTCCTTTGCCCTTCCAGAATATCATATTCCAAGCCCTCCAATCCTTGAATGTAGAAGCTGCTAAATCTTGTATTATCCTCATTGTGACTCCATGATACTTGAATTATTTCTTTCCGGCTGCTTGCAATGTTTTCTCCTTCACTTAGAAGCTCTGAAATTTGGCTATAATATTCCTGGGAATTTTCATTTTGGGATCTCTTTCAGGAGGTGATTGGTGGATTCTTTCCATTTCTATTTTACCC
Source organism: Vombatus ursinus (assembly GCF_900497805.2). Classification (NCBI taxonomy): domain Eukaryota; kingdom Metazoa; phylum Chordata; class Mammalia; order Diprotodontia; family Vombatidae; genus Vombatus; species Vombatus ursinus. The sequence goes on from NW_020954564.1 coordinate 32,999,744, forward strand.
TCTGGTTCTAGAATATCAGAGCAGTTTCCCTTGATAATTTCTTGAAAGATGATTTCTAGGTTCTCTTTTTGATCATGGCTTTCAGATAATCCAGTAATTTAAAAAATATCTCTCTTGGATCTATTTTTCAGGTCAGTTGTTTTTCCAATGAGATATCTCACATTGTCTTCTATTTTTTCATTCTTTTGGTTTTGTTTTATTATTTCCTGGTTTTTAATAGAGGTATTAACTTCCATTTGCTCAATTCTATTTTTTAAGGAATTATTTTCTTCAGTTAACTTTTGTACCTCCTTTTCCATTTGACCAATTCTACATTTTAGGGAGTTTTTTCTTCAGTGAATTTGTGTGCCTCTTTTTCCATCTGACCAACTTTGCTTTTAAAGGCATTCTTCTCCTTATTGGCTTTTTGTACCTCTTTTACCATTTGGCTTAGTCTGTTTTTTAAGGTGCTATTTTCTTCAGTATTTTTTTGTGTTTCCTTTACCAAACTGTTGACCCATTTTTTCATGATTTTCTTGCATCACTCTCATTCCTCTTCCCAATTTTTCCTCTACCTTTCTTACTTGATTTTCAAAATCCTTTTTGAACTCTTCCATGGACTGAGACAAATATTTTTTCTTAGAGGCTTTGGATGTAGGAACCTTGACTTTGTCATCTTCTGAGTATGTGTTTTGATCTTCCTTGTCACCATAGTAACTTTCTATGATCAGAATATTTTCCTGTTGTTTGCTCATCTTCCCAGCCTATTTCTTGACTTTTAACCCTTTATTAAAGTAGAATTCTGTTTCCAGAGTGGAGGGAGCACTGTCCCAAGCTTCAGGGGTTTTGTGGAGCTGTTTTCAGAGATACTTCTAGGCACCTGTAAGTTTTCAGTTCTTTCAAGGTGGTGTGGTCAGAGGTGAGGTGTTTTTACTACTCTCATGGCCTAGTGCTCTGCTCTGTGACTGACATCAAGCACCCTTTTCTGCCCTGGAACTGTGGGTCCCACTCTACTGTGGCCACAAGGTCTGGTGTGCTAGTACTCCTCCTCACTCTGGGACTACCACCCAGGACTATGACCTGGATCCAAGCATGGGAAAAGCAACAGGGTACTGCCTCAGTGCCAGCAACGAGACACCTGTAATCTCCTTCTGACAAGTTGTTTGACCCCCTTATTATCTGTGGGCTGAGAGCTCTTGAATCAATAGCAGAAGCAGCTACTTCCGCTGCTGTTTCAGTAGCACCCAAGGCTTGCTCCTGGTTTGCTGGGGCTGGGGCTGTGCTGGGGCGGCCTGCACTGGACTGTGCTCCACTCTCACTCAGGTGTGACAGACCTTTCCTGCTGACCTTCTAAGTTGTCTTGGGCTGGAAAATTATTTCACTCAGTCCTTTTGTGGGTTCTGATGCTCCAGGAACTGCTTTATGGTGTTATTTAAAGGTGTTTGGAGGGGTTTGGGGGACAGCTCAGGCAAATCTCTGCCTTTTCTCTGCCATCTTGGTTCTGCCCTTCCCAAAGAGATTTTTAAAAAATAAAAGGAAAAAGAACTGTTGTGTTCTAGAGGTGCTAGGAACCCCAAAATACAAGGGTCCAGGGTGAGAGATTTGTCTCGAAAGAATTAGACCACTCAAGCCTTCTTTCAGTCCAAGCAGTGAGATTATTGTAATACCAATAGAAGCGAGGCAGACTCCTAGTGCTATTTGTGATGCCAATATAAGCAGGCCAGATTTTAAGAATCTACTAATTTCATAAGGACAAGACTGATACTTTTACAGGGAAAAGACTGTGGGAAGATCAGGATGTGATTAAGGAGTGGCAAGTAGCCTGGGATAGTTCTGAGGTAGCAAAGAATGAAGGACTGGGTTGGGTCAGGACCACAATGAAAGGATAGTTGAAAGGATTATTGACTGGGATGGGCGACGCCTCCAGTGAATGCCAGGGATCTGGGTTCCTGAAATTTGTGGGAAAGTTCAAGGACTGAGGGTTTTTTCTTTTTTGGGGGTTCATCAGCTCCATCAGAACTATACGTACAAAACTATTTATAGCCGCTCTTTTTGTGGTGGTAAAGAATTGGAAATTAAAGGGATGCCCATCAGTTGGGGAATGGCTGAACAAATTGAGGTATATGATAGTGATGGAACACTGTTGTGCTATAAGAAATGGCCAGTAGGATGCTTTCAGTAAAACTTAAAAAGGCTTACTGATGCAAAGTGAAGTGAACAGATCCAGGAGATCATTGTATACAGTAATGGCAATATTGTATGATGATCAACTTGTGAATGACTTAGCTATTTTCAGAAATACAATGATCCAAGACAATTCCAAAGAATGTATAATGAAAAATGCTATCCACCTCCAGAGAAAGAACTGATGGGAGCCTGAATGCAGATCAATGCATACTTTTTTTTAACTTTCTTCATTTTTCTTGTATTTTTTTTCTTTTTTCAGTCTGTGGTCTCTTTTGAAACGTGGCTGACTGCACATGTATAAACTATATCAAAGTGCTTGCCTTCTCAAGAAGGGGAGAGGGGAGGAATGGAGGAAATTTAGAACTCAAAAATGAAAAAAGGCAAATGTTAAAAATTTTATATGTAATTGATAAAAATAAAATAAAAATATTCTTTCAAAAATAAATAAAAGTCACCAATAAAATAAAACAAGGGGATTGATGTCCAAGGTCCTTTTCAGCTCTAAATCTATGATCCCAGAAAATTTAGTTCTGGTGCCATATTTATGTTATTGTTGTTATGCTCATATGATAGCCTACCATATAGTTCATCTCTCCTTCACTAATGTCTTCTTCTCATTGGGGATGGAGGTAAACTGGATTCATGAAGGTTATGCCAAGGGAGACTAAGCCCTTACATGCCCTTCCAAGCTCAAAACATTTTGTTTTACATTTCTCTAATGCAAATCTTTCTATCATGAAATATTGTATATTCTAGTTTTTTGTTTGTGTGAGCAGCTAGGTGGCACAGTGGATAGAGCATTGGACCTGGAGTCAGGAAGACTCATCTTCCTGAGTTCAAATCTGGCCTTAGACACTTAGTAGCTATATGATCCTGGGCAAGTCACTTACCCCTGTTTGCCTCAGTTTTCTCAGCTGTAAAATGAGCTGGAGAAGGAAATGGCAAACAACTCCAGTATCTTTGCCAAGAAAATCCCAAAAAGGTGTCACAAAGAGTCCAACATGACTGAACAACAACAATAACAACAATAATAATAACTTATCCTGAGGAGATTATGAGCTGCAGAACTGTGCCATCTCCCTCTTAAAGTCTTTTCAGACCCTCCTCTACCCCTACCAGTTGTTAATGCTATGTTTCTTCTCTTTTTATTTTCTTTTATTTTTCTGTTTTTCGCTAGACAATGGGGTTAAATGACTTGCCCAGAGTCACACAGCTAGTGTCAAGTGTCTGAGGCCAGATTTTGAACTCAGGCCCTCCTGACTCAGGGCTGGTACTCTATTTGCTGTGCCACCTAGCTGCCCCCGAAATGACTTGTATTATTTTCTTATCAGATGAGTGGTAAATATTGGATCCAGCTTTTTTCTTCTGGGGGTGGGAGGGGAGAGGAGGGAAGCAATCAAGGTTAAGTAACTTGCCCAGGGTCATAAAGCTAGTGAGTATCTAAGTCTGCATTTGAACTCAGGTCTTCCTGATTCCAGGCCAGTGCTCTATCCACTGTACCACCTAGCTGCCTGCTCTGTTTCTTCTCAAATGACCTTATATTTGCTTATGTCTGTATGGATGACATCCACCCACCCAGAAGAATGGAATTTTGTTCCTTGAGGGCAGGGACTACTTCATTTTTATTTTTTGGCTTTGTGGCTTTAGGGCTGAACAAATCAAATACTTTTGTAATCAGCAAAGAATAAGCACAGTACAGCCAGTGTTCTTCTGTACCTTCTCAATGTCAGAGAGCAAGAAGAAGAGATCCAGAACTTGGTAGGCGGGAGGGTGGGGGGAGAAGTCTGCTGTGGTAAATTTACAGGAGCATGTGGCAATATTCTCACGGGTTAGGAGGATAGAGGATTCTTTCAAAAGCACATAGGGCAGCCCCCTCATTTCACAGAAGAGAAAACTGAGGTCCTGAGGATAAATGAATGAAAAAGCATTTCTTCAAGTGCTTACTTACTGCCTGCTGACATGAGTGATTTGCCAAAGGTCAGCCAGGAAGGGCAATGATGGGTTGTGAGATCACAGATGCATTTGCATATTTGAGTATTCTGACAGCCCAGCACAGTGCTTTGCTCATAACAGGTGCTTACTCAATGTTGATGAATCTGAAGTTGATACTCCTTATGAGCAGGCATAGCACTGGTAACTCTCACCTAGGATTTAGGAGCATGCACAGGTATCTTATGCCTGTCACCTATCTGCTTCTGTGTGGCAAAGAGGAGACTTTCTGCTGATTCCTGAGCCAGAGCTGTATGTGCCTACAGCTGAGGAAACAAAAGGCTTATGGTTACTGTTTCAGCAGGGATCCCGAGCCCAGGTCTCTCCACTCCCAGTCCAGCTGGTTGTGTTTCAGTCGGATTGCTGAAATCTGGCCTTCTGCAATATGGCCGAGGTTCATTTGGGGCACCAGTCAGTCCTTCACAAACATTCTCCTAGTCTCCTGACTCATGGGGAGCAGATAAATGGGAAAGGGTCCCCTTGGTTCTTTTCAGGCTGGTCCCAACCCCATCAACCCCTTCCCTTCCCATTAGACCAGCTCCCGTCTCCACAGGAAGGAGGGGCCTGGGCCCTGCACAATTCTGTAGTGTGGTGGGGTATAGGAAAGTCATGGTCCACATATCTCTCTTCTCCCATCTCATTTCTCACTCCATACGCTCCGCTGAGGATCCTGAGGAGACCAGCTTCCCTTTCCATTCCTAGGCTGGAGCTTTACCCTTTCACTCCCCCTCCCTTAAAAAAAAAATCCTAAGTTTTTCATTTATTTATTTATTGGAGGCTATAGGTTAAGTGACTTGCCCAGGGTCACACAGCTAGTAAGTGTCTGAGACTGGATTTAAACTCAGGTCCTCCTAACTTCAGGGCCAGTGTTTTATTCATGGTGTCACCTAGCTGCTCCCTTTCATTCCCTTTGAAGGCAGTTGTTTAGTTGGTTCAGTCATGTCCAACTCTTTGTGATTCCCTTTTTGGGGCAATGATGCTGGAGTGGTTTTCCATTTCCTGCTCCAGCTCATTTTACAGATGAGGAAACTGAGACAAACAGGGTTAAGTGACTTGCCCTGGGTCACCCAGCTAGTAAGTGTCTGAGGCCAAATTTGAATTCTGAAGGCAGAGCTATAGTCAAATAATTAGCCCCTCCTCCCAGGAAGTTTTCTCCTTCCTCTCCTCCCCACAATCTCATTATTCTATCACAGATCTGTCACAGAAATCTTATTGCAGCCACCTTAGGGAGTGCAAGTTCAGTTGCTGTTTGTTATTCAGTCATATTTGATTCTTTGTGACCCTGTGGACCACTTTATCCATGAGGTTTTCTTAGCAAAGATACTGGGCTTGGGAGTCTACCTCCCAAGACAAATCCAGGAAGTATAGACCACAATTATGAAACATTTTTCACACAAATAAAGTTAGAGCTAAACAATTGGAAAAATTTCAGTTGCTCATGGGAAGGCCAAGCCAATATAATAAACAAAAGTGTCAAAGATACTAGAGTGGTTTGCTATTTCCTTCTCCAGTGGATTAAGGCAAACAGAGATTAAGTGGCTTGCTCAGGTGACAGAGGCAGGAAGTACATGAAGCTGTATTTGAACTCTGGTCTTCCTGACTTCAGGCAAAGCATTCTATCTGCTGTGCCACTCAACTGCCTCCTACAAGTTCAGTCAGTGCCCTCTAAATGTCCCATCCTGGGACAAATCTCCAGTTGCCCCATCCTGGTTGGGGTCAGCTGGTTCTGACCTTCTGCATTTCCCTTCAGAGTCACAATGTGCATTATTTTTTTTTTCTTTTTTGTCCTCTTGTTGAGGTTTGTTTCAATTTCCCTGTTTCAGATATTGCTATTTCTTCTTAGGTGGGTTTATAGAGGGGCCTTGTGCTGACTCAGCAACCCTACCTTCCTCAAGGAGATGTTTCATCACACCCAAAGATGTAGTTTTATTTCTCCTTAGGAGACAGATTTACTTCATAGAATTAGAGTGTCAGTCCTGGGAGAAGCCTTAGAACATTGAACACAGAATGTCAGGCTAAGAGTAACCTTAGAACATAGAATACCAGATGGGAAGAGTCTTAAGAGCACAGAATGTTGGTTTTAGAAGGGAACCTAGACCATATAGTCGCATAATTACAAGAATTTCATTGTGGAAAGGGACCATCTACTGCACATGTATAATCTGTATCAAATTGTTTGACATCTCAATGAGGGTGAACAGAGAAAGAGAGTTGGGAACTCAAAATTAAAAAAAAAAAGAATGTTAAAAATTGTTTTTACATGTAATTGGGAAAAAAAAATAAAATATTTTTAAAATCCAAGAGTTTAAAAAAAAAAGGGGGGAGGAGATCACCTAAACTAATTTGAACTTGAAAAGGAAGTTCTCTCCCCAACTTCATAGCATTCTCTATAAGTAGTCATCTAGACACTGGTTGAATACCTTGATTGATGGGAAACCTACCTTCAGGGGCAGCCCATGTCACTTTAGGATATCCCCACTTTTTAGGAAAACTGAAGTCTACCTTTCTGCAACCTCTTCCCATTGCTCTTTGTTATTTTCTCTGGGGTCCAGCAGAACAGGTGGCAGCTCTTCAATTACTTGAAGACAGTGATCATATCCTATCTCTGTGTTCTCTGTTTCAGGCTAAACATCTCTGGATCCAGCAACTGATTCTGATAAAGCGTGGTCTCTATTGTCCTTGACATCCGGACCAGGTATGTCAAACATATGGTCTGAGGGCTGCATGTACCTATAGCACCCGCCAGTAAGGATGAACCAGATTAAAATATCGTTCTTTAATGTGTGGACATATTAATAAAAAAAAAACTGATAAACATGTGGTTTTCTAAATCAATATGTGGCCTGCAAGAATCCTCACGTATGACTCAGCAGCCCCTGTTTCTTTTCTTTTTTATTTAATAGTATTTTGTTTTTTTTAATTATATGTAAAGATACTTTTTAACAATTGTTTTTAAAATTTTTTTAGTTCCAAATTTTTCTCCCCTCCCTTCACTCCTTCCCACTCTTTAAAACAGTAAGCAATTTGATATAGGTTATATATGTGCAATCATGTAAAACAGATTTCCATATCAGTCATGTTGTGAAAGAAGAAACAGATCCAAAGGAAAAAATGAAAAGTGACAATAGTATGCTTTGATCTGTATTCAGATTTCATCAGTTCTTTCTCTGGATGTGGATAGCATTTTTTATCATGAGTCCTTTGGAATTGTCTTGGATCATCGTATTGCTAAGAAGAGCTGTCATTCATAGCTGATCATCATGTAATATTGCTGTTTCTGTGTAAAATGTCCACCTGGTTCTGCTCACTTCACATCAGTAAGTCTTTCCAGGTTTCTCTGAAGTCAGCTTGCTCATCATTTCTTATAGCACAATAGTATTCCATTACATTCATATACCACAACTTGTTCAGCCATTCCCCAATGGATGGGCATCCCCTCAATTTCCAACTCTTTGCCACCACAAAAAGAGCTGCTATAAATGTTTTTGCACATGTAGGTCTTTTTCCCTTTTCTATGATCTCTTCAGGATATAGACCTGTGGCCCCATTTCCGTTTGAGTTTGGTGTCACTGTCCAGATCATTCTCTTTTGTAAAAAGTCAACAAAAAGTGAACATGTCAGGTTTTGTGCTAAGTTCTAGGAATCCAGAGACAGCACAAATACCTGCCCTTGAGGAGTTTACATTGTAATGAGGGATAGACAAGACATTTAAAGGAAGGTGGATAGTGTGAGGAGGGTGGGGGGGAAGATATGTATGTGGAGGCATTATAAAGAGAGTCCAAAGAGTCAGGAGGGGAGCCCTGAGAGGAATGAAGACATGGTTGGCCTGGGATCTTTCTTGAAAATGGAGGTTCTTAGAGGAAGCAATTCCTTGAGGAGGGGGCTGTAGGGGTGGAATATACTTACAGGTGGTAGGGAAATTTGAGAAAATCAGGAGAGGAACTCAGAGAGGAATTCTGCACTTGGTCTTGTCAATGTTTTTCCTAAAATGTAATATCCAGAGTTGAACGCAGTACTCCACATGTGAAAGGATCAGGGTAGATGACAGAGGAGCTCATCACTTCCTTCTGCTCCGGAATCAGTGCCTTTCTCAATGAAGCAGCCCAAGATCAAATTGGCATTTTGGGTTTCAACATCCCACTTTTTCATGTTTTGCCTCATACCTGTGATATTATGACTATATGAAAAGATGATATGAAAAGATAATAGTTATAAGGCATTGAACTTAGCTCACACTGAAAAAAGTTACAAAAAAATGAAATGAACCACATCTTAGGAGGTTGGAAGCGACTAGCTATGGCTGTGAGAGTCATTTCAAAATCAGCTGTTTGTGCACAGTCACATCATTAACTTGCTAAGGCAAAGGTCAAAATTAATATTAAGATTTCAAAAGAAAAGAAAAGAAAAAGAATCCCACTGAAACATTTTTTTAAAAAGCCACAGAAAAGAATAGAGGAAATTCAGAAAAGGACACAGACTGAGAAGCAGGATGGTGTTCGTACTACCTTTGAAAATTCAATAGGGATCTACCAAGAATCAAACTGTATATAAAAAAGATCCATAGTTCCCTATATAATCTTTTTTCTCCTGATCTTTGAATATGGAAATGTTCATGGTTGTTGATGTTTGTCAAGTTCACAATAAAAAAAAATTTAAATCAAATTAGTGAAATCAAGAAGCATTAATTAAACACTAGGTGCCAGGCATTGTGCTAAGTGCTGGGAATACAAATACATGAAGAAAGACTGTTCTTCTAGCTTATGCTGATAGGGAAGACAACACATAAAAGAGGGTGGGGAGGGGAGAGAAAGTACCCATATGGGAGCATGGTGGAGAAAGAAGTCTGAAGATTTGGGAGTAGAGCAGAGAAATGAATAAAGGAATGAACTCGCTTGCGTTTGGCTTGAATGCTTCCATAAAATGGAGGTTTCAGGAGGAATGGATCAGTCAGAGGAAGGGGCTGCAGGGGCTGCAGGGATCTTTCAGGGTGAAGATCCAGAGTGAAATTAGAACAAAGGATAAAGATAGAAGAAGATGCTGAATGCATTATGACAACTACTTGTAAGAGTTCTTTGATTTCTTTATTCTGCCAGCTCCCAATCTTATCATTTACCATTTCCTTCTCCAGTTCATTTTACAGATGAGAAACTGAGGCAAACAGGGTTCAGTGACTTGCCCGGGGTCACACAGCTAATAAGTGTCTGAGGCTGGATTTGAACTCATGAAGAAGTTTCCTGACTCTAGGTCTGGTGCCACCTAGCTGCCTTTAAGGAGATGGGAAGGAGAAGTTAAATATTCCCTTGGTGTTGCCACATTTGGTAAAGAGAGGGGTGTGTGTGTGTGTGTGTGTGTGTGTGTGTGTGTGTGTGTGTGGAGAGGGGGGAGTGACAATTCTTGTTACGTTGCTGTTTGCTGATGTGGTGCTACTCGGCCTTAAGGTCAGGATCAGCAGAGGACCTCCCAAATGACAAACCTAGCCACTCAGGAAAGTTTGGATAAAACCCATACTGGAAAACGAATTGGAAGAAGAATGATTATTGTTCAGATTATGATTTACAGTTAAATGGGCCACCCACTGAGTTAGTTCATAAGTGCATACATCTTGGATAGACCCTGAAGAGATACAACCAGCTAGGCCCAGAATTGGAGAAAGAAAGTGGGCTGGATTGTATTTTATAAATGGTAGAGTGCTATCCGTGTTCCCAAACTAATTCCTGATGTCAAAACCCATCTTTTTTTTTTTAACATTGTTATTCTTTTTGTAAATTTTATTGACATTTTGTTTTTACATGATTTTCATTTGCAAATAAATTCCTCCTCTCTTTCCTACCCAGAGAGCCATCCCAAGGGCAAAGAATTAAAAAGAAATAGAGGAAAAAAGCAATTCAGTAAAACACATCGACACATGAACAAACTGACAGGATATGCAGTGGGGGATTGAGAGGTGGGGGCAGGGAAATAATATCCCACCTCTGGCAAAGAAGGGAAAGAGGTGAGAGTTTTCTTTTCTTTTCTTTTCTTTCTTTCTTTTTTTTTTTTTAAAGGTTAAGCTTGGTCATTATAATTGCATAGCACTTGTTTTTTTGTTGATATTGTTGTTCCATTTTAACTGTTGTAATCATTGCACAAGGTGGTCTTTCCCCCTCCTCCCTTCACTTTGCATCTGTTTGTATGTGTTCGTTGCTTTTCTGGGTAGGGTGGGAGGCTGGTGTGGTGGAAAGTGGGTTAACTGCGGAATCACATAATCTGGGTTCACATCCTGTCTCTGATGCCGACTATACGTGTGACCTATGGCATGTTACTTCCTGGATCTTAGTGTCTTGGTTTGTAAAATGAAGGCATTAGACCAGCTGGTCTCTGAGGTCTCCTCCAGCTCTGCATCTGTAATCCTATTCATCTGTAATGATGGACTGCCCAAGAAGAGCCCAGTCCTTAGGAGCACATGGCTGCTTGTCCTGGCTGATGCAATCCCCTACCTGGGCTTGGAAACATGCAAAGGTTTTCTAAGAATATTTCCTGTCCAATTACAGTGTGGTACAGGGAGCTTTTTGGTTGTTTACTGAATGGGAACTGAGTATGTATACAAAGGCATTAGCCAACAAAATCATTCTCTCTCCTTCCATTTGTCTCCCTTGTACGGAATGAGGGGGATGGACTTCTGTAGGTTAGGGAGGGGCTGTGGGCTCCCTCTGACCTGCTTGGGCTGCGTGAGGACAAAGCTCTGCTATTACTTCTGTCTCTCTCTTGTCTGTTCTTCCCTACTTTTAGGTAAAAGCACTGGAGACAGAACGAGCTTATGAGTTTCTATAGATTGGAGGACCAGAGATCCAATGAGATTAGCCCATTCCAGAGTTTGCAGAAGCTAAGCCCAAGGCACCACTGAAGACTCAAGGAGCAATCTGAAGGGTCTGTCCTCTGAAAGGTCCAGAGCTTGAAGTAAGGTAGCAAACACCATGTTCGGAAGTCAACTTGAAAATGCTCTGTAGCAACCCCTGAGCCCTCCCTTGGTGAGAGAGGGTATATAGGAAGTATTGTTATCCAGGTATAGGAGAGGGGATGCTTCTGGTTTGGGGGTGGGGAATGTGTTTTTCCTTCTGTTTTTGCTACATCCTCTCAGCAAATATTGTGAAGTACACATCTGGTCACTCTATCAGTTATGACTCCATTGAACTACTCTTTACCTAGTCCACAGTTCTCCATTTTGTCCAGGAGAGTAACATTGAGAACCTTTATCAAAAGCCTGGCTGAAATCCAAGTTTTGGATTGTCTGTGGCATTTCTCTGATTTACAAGTGTAATAACCCCGTCAAAGAGGATTAGTATGGCATGATCTGTTCATAATGAACCCATGCTGTTCATTGTGTGCCAGTACCACTTGCTTTTCTGTATCTTCATTAACAACTATCCCTTTAATAATGCATTCTAGAATTTTGCCAGGAGCTGAAGTCAAGGTCAATGGCTTGAAGGCATCAACCTTTTTTTGAAAATTGGGACATTGTTCATCTCCAATCCTGTGGCACTCTCCTGTGCTCCACAAGTTTCCAAAGATCAGTGACACAACAGATCCATAATCACACCTGCCAGATCTCTCAGTGCTCTGTCATGAGGCCTGTCCAGACAAGGTGACTTGAACTCAAGGAAGGCAGTGAAGTAGCCTAATATAGTCAGGAGGATACAGACCTAATTGAATGATCAGATCTGTGTTTCACAAATATTTATGTAGAGAAACCCATGCCAAATGCTGTCAAAACGTTGTATAAAAAGTCAGGAAGTTAAAAAAAAAAAGCCTTTGCCATTTTGCTCCTGGCTAAGTGGGGCAAAGTTGCACAGCCCTTTGCAGTTGTCTCCACCCAGCCCAACCCTATGGTTTACAAAGAACAAGAAGGCATGATGTGCTCAGGGATTGAAAACAACCTTCCCAACACAGCTTCACCCAGCTCCTTTGCAGTTTGCTAATGTGGAGCCGTGGAAACATTTGCTAGGAGCAGGTGGTATGATTTCTGATGATAACTCAGGTTTGAGTTAGACTGAAGTAGTCAGAATAGGCAAGGTTGGGTCTGAAGGGAAGACTTAACCTTAGTCTGGCAGGGAGGAGGTCCTGCCAGCTGTTGCTGTTGTTGTTATTGATTAGCCACAAATGGAAGCAAAGGGAAGCTGAATCTGGCCCCAAAGAGGAGCTGAAGTCTAGCAGATGGTAACAGAGGACAGAATGATGACTATAAAACCAATGGAGATGTCCGGTAGAGGAAATGCAATGGAGAATAGTGTCACGATGTTACCAAAGGTCTGTAGCTTTGGAGGTGTGAGTTGTCCCAGTCAAGTCAAGAATATGCCATGGCCAAACATGTTCCTACATGTGTATCTGTGTGCCTTCCATGAATGTGTCATGTCACATGTGTTCTCTGTGTGAATACCCTCTCCTACTGGTGGTGTGATAACTTGCGGAAGAGTAGACCCTATGAGTACGTGGGGGATCCTTTCTCATCGTTTTACTCACTGTGTTTCAGTTGTGTCTGACTCTTTGCTGCCCCATTGGAGGTTTTCTTGACAAAGATACTGGAATGGTCTGCCATTGCCTCCTCCAGTCAGTTTTACAGATGAGGAACTGAGGCAAACAGGGTTGAATGACTTGTCCAATGTCACACAGTTAGTAAGGGTCTGAGGTCAGATTTAAATTCAGGAAGATGAATCTTCCTGGTTCCAGGTCCAGTGCTCTATCCACTATGCCACCTGGCTACACCTTACTCACTAGGCTGCTCAATTAAATAGATTTGCCTACTGCTTTGAGTTAATGTGGTGCAGTGGATAGAGCCCTGGACCTCTGGTCAGGAAGACATGAGTTCAAATATTTCTTCAGACATTTACTAGCTTTGTGACTCTGTGTTTGCCTCAGTTTCCTTATCTGTAAAATGAAAGTAATAATAACATCTACCTCCCAGGGTTGTTGTGATGATCAAATGAAATAGTTGTAAAGTGCTTTGCAAATCTTAAATAGTACTGTATAAATGCTAATTTACCATTCTTCTTCTTCTTAAGGAATAATAGTAATAACGAATTATCTGGTTGACTGGTTGACCAGACCAATAAAACAGACCAATGAGAGCTGGTCATCTATGATGTACAGAGTGTATTTGACCTGGAGCAACCTTGTAGAGGGCAGCTAGGTGGTGCAGGGATAGGGTGCTGGCCCTGGAGTCAGGAAGATTCATCTTCCTGAGTTCAAATTCAGCCTCAGACACTTACTAGCTGTGTGACACTGGGCAAGTCACTTAATCCTGTTGGCCTCAGTTTCCTCATCTGTAAAATAAGCTGGAAAAGGAAATATCTTTGTCAAGAAAACCCAAAGCAGGGTCACGAAGAGTCGGACATGATCGAAAAACAACGGAACAACAACAACAACCTTGTGGAGACTGCCTATCTAAGATTGGCCTGGATGCTAAAATTGAATTGAATCCAAGGAGTAATGATTTATGGAATATGTCAACCTAAAAAAAGGACTCTCTGATGGAGTTCCCATCTTATTAGTTATTTTTGTTCAATCCTTCCCAATTCAAAGATGGTTCTCTTTGGTAGAGGAAGGAGAGGCAAAAATAAAATTTGAGTTGTTTTGCCTTCTCTCCAGGATCTGTTATTATCCCATCCACCCCTAGAAGCGGTCCTGTTCTTTCTTTGATCTTTCTCTTGCCTCCAACACACAAAAAGAAAGATAGAAAAAAAGAAAGAAAAAGATCCCCCCCCCCCCCCCCACTCTTTTTGTTGTTCATAGCTCTCATTGTCATACTCCTCATTATTTGGCTAAGGATATTGAGGTCTGGAGAGGAAAGTGACTTGTCCAAGCTCACACAGCTATTCAATGTTGTGAAGATTGGAAAGTCTGAGAGACTCAATTTCTGGGTAATTAATGATCAGCTTATTAATTATGAGTAGCAAATAATTAATAGATTGAGGTCACTGGTTTTCTGTCATAAACTGAAGACCAACCTTGGGTGCCCCATGAAAGTTTAAATACTTTTGGAGAGTGGGTGTTCCTGACAGGAGGAAATCAACTCTGATTGGTTAACAATTAATGAGAAAATGGATGTTATAATAATGAGAGGTAGGCTTATTCTAATGAGGGGCTGGGGTTGATGTGACTCTGACAGGGTCAATCTTAGACAAAGAGACTCATCTCCTTACCCAGATCGTTCCATCCCCAGCAAGCTATACGGAAGGATCTATCCTTCACCGAGACTACTTTTGTAGTTAAACAATGGGCTGGAATTCACCTAGATAAAGATAGCCTTTATCTTTTAATCAGAACTAAGCTTTCCCAATTGGGTGGGGTCCCACTCAAGATTGAGGAGAATGTTAAACCAATCTTGTCATCTGCCTGTCCTTCACCAGGACTAGGCTTTGAATGAGGAGACAGAGAAAAAATCCTAGATCCCCATCATTGCCACTAATCGATTATTAATAATCATTTCTCTCAATGTCATTTCATAGGGAGTGTGGGAAAATGTAGGCAAAATCAAGGACATTGTGAATAAGGCATATCCAACGACTCTCAAGGGACCCAAGAGTCATCCTCTTTATATGTGAAGTTGGAACTGAGCATTAGCTGTCTTTCTGGAGTGAGTAATAAGAGTTGACGTTTATATTTCAGTTTTAAAGTCTTATGGCCTTTCATACTATATTACATTGACAACACACTTCATATAAAATTGGGTCCTCATTTGCCATGTGAGGGAGGCAGGGATTATTACCCCATTATACAGATGCAGGCATTGAAGCTAACATAGGTGGCACTCCTTGCCCAAAGTGATACCGAGGTCCCTGGTAGTACTCCTGCTAGTTAATGACAAAGACTTTCCTCAAACCTGGGTCTCCTGATTAAGTCTGTTGTTCTTTTCTACACACTCCACCTTTCTCCTACATCTAGTCGATGCTAGGAGATTCTCAGACATTGCATGTCTTCCCACCTCAAATCCTGCCCACACTTAATTTCAGAGGCTGCCAACTACCCTGATCCAGGAGCTGACGATGCCCAGATGAGTGGAAAGAGCTCAGGAGAGCTAGGGAGAGGGGGAAGGGGGAGGAGCAGAGGGCTAGGCAAGGAAGTAGTGTCTCCCTACAGAAAGGCCAACTCGCTGGACCCTGTGTTTCCTTCCACAAACTCCCTGGAGGTCCAGGGCTGAACTGGTGCAAACTACCTTTTATCTACTGCTCTTCTCCACCCACTCTACTCTCTACCCCATTCCCCTTCTCAGTCAATGAATTCTCCAGCCTTGGCCCCCTCCCTCAAGGTAGCAAACTTTCCATTCTGGGCAGCTGGCTCCCTGTCAGCTCTTCCCAGGATGATGAGATGGAAGATAGATTTTTCTTGTTTGCTGTTCCTTTTTTGGGTTCCATTCTGACCCCTAACCCTCTGCCTAGGCTTGTGGATCCAAGGTTCCTTTGACCACAGATGGCCCCAAGACTTACACTGATCTAGGGTCAATGGGGTTGGGGGACAGGCCAGGGCTAAGCCAGTAATAAAAATGTCCTGGTGAAGTGAAAAGAATGAGATGCCCTAGAAGAGGGTTTGGGATTATTTGTCGTTTTGAAGGATCTCTGGTGGCCCATCCTCCCTATTCTGGGAAATTTAGGGTGGAGCTGGGTGACTGGTTTGATCCAAATCTCCAAATCCAAACTTCACTAAGACCAGGATAAAAACTCTGCTGAGGACGTGCAAACTCTTCCCAGTAGCAAGGAGTGAGACAGGCCCTGGGGCGTGTGAGGGGCCCTGGGGAGACATTCGTTGGTCCAGAGATTTATCACTTTTTCCATAACAGTTCTCATCCCTTCAGGATGGAAAGTCCTGCCCTTAGATTTGCTGAAGTCCTCAGGGGCAAACCTTGGGACCCCACAGAGGAAAAGCCTCCTCCTTCATACTTCTCCTTTGTTGAGGGTGTCCCTCTTTTCTGCCCTTGGTTTCCTCATCCCGGCAATGCCCTGGCCCCCAACATGCTCCAGGTTCTGACAGTGTGATGGAGTAAAAACTACAGCTACTACCACCAGTGCACTGCTGTTGTGCCAGATTATATTTGTGTGGCACTTTAAAGTTTGAAGAATGTTTTTCTTAAAACAGCCTTGTGTGTTAGGTAGTACAAGTATTAGCATTTTCATTTTACATGACTGGAAACTGAGGCTCAGAGAGGTGGGAGTGACTTATGGAAACATAAATTGCTGGAGTGGAAAGGGATCCAGTGTAGACGAACTAGTTCAAGGCTTCATTTTACAGCTGAGGAGACAGAGACAAAGGAGATGAAGTGACTTACCCAAAGTCACACAGCTAGTCATTGGCAAAGTTGGGATTCAAACTCAGGCCTCCTCAGTCTTAATGCGGCCACATGTGGCCTTGAGGCTGCAGGTTCCCCACCCCCTGTTACACTGTGCGACTTAAAGAGTTAGGAGAATTGGATTAGAATGGAGATCTGGTTCTAACACTCACAAAAAGCTCAGTTTCCCCATCTGTAAAATGAAGTGGATATAACACTTGTCTTTTCTCTCTTAGATTTGTTGTGAAGAAACTTTGTAAACAGTAAAGTACTGTTTACAAATGGGAGTCATTATCATCAATGTTGCTGATAAAATGTGGTAGCCAGAACTGGAACCAAAATTTCAGACAGGGTCTAATGACCCCCACCCCTACTCCTGCTCTCATTCCCATAGAACATGTTTGCACAGGGGCCTTCAGAGCCCTAACCCAGAGGGAGAGACTAATGGGTGGAATTGCAAACACTCGGACAGGCTCATGAGGTAAGAGATTTTACAGCTGTGTGGCCTTTTTAGCACCTTGAATCTCAGGGTGTAAGTGGCCAGGTTCTGTCCCTTGCAAGGAAGGAACCCTAGAGAAATAGGAACTGCTATCACTGGGGATGGGTGATAGGGAGGGAAGGATGGGCGAATGCCGGCATAGCTCTTTGGCTGAACCCTGAAGGGAAGAATCACGTCTGGAGAAAGAGAGCTCAATTTTCAGCAAGGTCAGATGGGAAATCTCTTCTGGGTAAAGGCACTTAGGGAGAAAACCAGGGGATCTTAGCATTGGTTGGAATTATATAATAATAATAATGATAATAATAGTTATTATTATTAAAACAATAGTTCACATTTTTCTAGTCCTTTAAGGTTTACAAAGTCCTTTACACCACTACTCCTTGAGGTTGATATTGTAAGGATCATGCTATCCATTTTATGGTTGAGGAAACTTAGCCTCAGTCCATTTTATGGATGAGGAAACTTAGCCACAGCCTTGTCAAATGACTAGTCACAAAGTTAGTAAGCATTAGAACCAGGACTCTTCTACTACTACTAACACATACTTACAGAGCATGTATAGTAGGGACATCACTGCTTATATATCTTGGTGAGGACAAGGACCATCTTTTGCCTCCTTTTATAACCCCAGCTCTTAGCACAGTGCCTGGCACATAGTAGGCACTTAATAAATGTTTCACTGACTGACTTTACTGCAGGAATTGTCATGTCCCCTTGGTGGGGGATGGGAAGGTTGGTGGGTATGCCCTAGTTCCCTGTTCACTCTGCCCTCTCTGGGGGGTTGAAGCCTCAATGTCCCCCCTCCCCTCCAGTACTTTTCAAAGCATAGAAGTCACCTCCCTGTGCTGAAGCTAAGATCACAGAGTGTTAGAACTGGAAGGGACCTTAGATTGTAGATTGTCAGGGCATTGAACACGAAGTACAAGGCGCTTTTGAGGTTATATAGTTGTTCAGTAGTGTCCAACTCTTTGTGACCCCATTGGGGGTTTTCTTGGAAAAGATACTGCAGTTTGCCATTTCCTTCTCCAGCTCATTTTACAGATGAGGAAATTGAGGCAAACAGGGTTAAGTGACTTGTCCAGTGTCACACAGATCATTAAGTGTCTTAGGCTAGATTTGAACTCAGGTTTTCCTGATTCCAGGCCTGGTGCTCAATCCCATAATTTTGAAGATGAGGAAACTGGGTTATGGAGAGGGGAAGATCCTTGCCTAAAGACACAGTGAGTCTCTAGTAGAGCTGGGATTAGAGAGGGTTAAACAAAAGATCTCTAAGCCATTGTATACCTTGTACACTCTTAATTCCCTTTCCTTCATAATTCTCTAGTGAAGTTTAGTTTCAGAAGAAAGTGTCTCAGATGGATTTTAAGGGAAGGATTCTTGGCCTCACATATGACAAATGAGCTGAGGGGTTCTGGAGTTTCCAGAAACTAGGCAGGGGCTGGTGGCAGTGACGACAGAAGGGCAATTCCCCTGGCTTATCTGGGATTTGGGCATTTAAAAGAACCCAGAAATTCTCTCTCTGAGGGGTCAGGGCTCAGAAGGAAGTGCTGGCCCCCAGCTTCCTGGAGCAAGGTTCAGCTGGTACTTCTCACTTTCACATCTCACCCTAGGACCAGGTGGGCTGCGGCAGGCAGTGGTCCCTTCAAAAGCTGCCTGCCCAGCCTTCCCTTTATGGAGATATGAGAAATACATTGCTCAGCTTCAAAAACTCCTTTGCTTTCAACTCTTTTCAGTCGTCAGTGGGTTGGCCCATCATTCCTTCCTTCATCTCAGGCAGGGTCTGCTGGGCTTATTATCTGGGTTACATTTTTCTGGGTTTGATATCATTCTTTCCATTCTCCCCGCTGCTGCTGGCTGTCTCCTGCCAACTTTCCACAATTACAGCTGGGATCCACCCATCTGGCTGAAGGCTCAGTCAGGCTCCTGGCCCTATTAACTCAGGCTGCTTGGATGGGCCAGCCAGGGGCCGGGGAGGAGGAGGGGCAGGGAAGGTGGACAATCATTCTCTGTTCTAAAGGTCCTTCCAGCTCTTCTGTCCTGTGGGCAATGTCCTAAAGTCCCTTCTGGCTCTTACATTCTATAATATTTTGTGCTCTAATGCTCTTCCACATCTGACACTGTGTAATGAGGTCCCTTCTGTGTTCTAAGAACCCTTCTTTCACTAACATTCTATGCTCTAAGAACCCTTCTTTCACTGACATTCTATGCTCTAAGGCCCCTTCTTTCACTGACGTTCTATGTTCTAAGGACCCTTCTTTCACTGACATTCTATGCTCTAAGGCCCCTTCTTTCACTGACATTCTATGTTCTAAGGTCCCTTTTATGAGTCACATTCTATATCCTAAGTTCCCTTCCAAGTAATAATAATAATAATAATAATAATAATGATAGCCAGCATTTTTATGAGGCGTTAAGGTTTTCAAAGCATTTTTACATATGTTTGTTCATTTAATCCTCACAACTCTAGGAAGTAAGTGCTATTATTCACATTTTACAGAACAGAGTCACACAGCTAGTATCTGAGATAGTGTTTGAACTCAGGTCTTCCTGTATTTCACACTCTATTCACTGTGCAAGCTAGGTGATAGTGTGAGTGTGTGTGTGTGTGTGTGTGTGTGTGTGTGTGTGTGTGTGTAGGGCGGAACCTGTGATCTCGAGGCCACATGTGGCTCTCTAAGTCCTCAAGTGTGGCCCTTTGACTGAATCCAAACTTCACAGAAAAATCTTGGATTCAGTCAAAAGGCCTAGAGGGTCACATGTGGCCTTGAGACTATAGGTTCCTACCCCCACCTCCCTGCCTATCACTAGTTTTCTAAGGTTCCTTCCAGCTGATATCTTAAGTTCTAAAAATTCTTCTCTCATTAACAGTCTATGTTCTAAGAATCCTTGTATCACTAATATTCTAAGGTCCCCTTTAACTGGTATCTTGTGTTCTAAGAACTCTTATTAACAATCTATGTTCTAAACTTCCTTCTATCATTAATGTTGTGTGTTCTGAGCTATATTCTAGCACACATACTATGTTCTAAGGACCCTTTTGTTATTGACATTCTATAGTCTGTTTTCTTCAAGGTGACATCTTCTGTTCTAAGGACCCTTCTGTCATAAACATTCTATGTTCTAAGATACTTATCAAGTTTTCTGCTGTATATGTGTGAGGAGGGGATGAGTGAGAAGGATGGATAACCATCCAAGGAGTCTGAATGCCTGATGCAGCTGCCAGGATCCTTGTGCCATTTCAGGAAAGGTACTTAGGTTGAAGATGTCTAGGATGGGTTTAGATGGGATGTGTGTATGCGTGTGTGTGTGTGTGTGTGTGTGTTGTGTGTGTGTGTGTATGTATGTGTAAATATGGAGGATTGAGGAATCTTGCCCTATGGATAGGATTACAGCCAGTACACAAACAATATCACAAACCCTACTCCTACCCCAACGAGAGACAGATAATTCATTGGGGCCTCTCAACTTCCTTCTAACTGGAAACTCCTGACCTGACCTGAGCAAGCCAGCTGGATCTTGGCCCAGAGCCCAGTCCTTTCTTCCCCTCCCCAACCCCCACCAGCCAGATGTTGGGTTGTCTCCAATATTCCCCACATCTGGGGCTGTCAGGGAGGGGAACCCTAGAAACTTCCTTTAGGGTTGGAGATAGGCAGCATAATATAACGGAAAAAGCAGGGTTCTAGGAGTTGGGTGTTCTAGACTGCTACAAACCTGCTGTGTGACCCTGGGCACATCTTTCCCTTTCCTAAGTTTCAGTTTTCTTCTCTGTGAAATGAGGGGGTAGGGTAATTTCAACTCAAATATCCTACTTTCTAAGGCCCTTTCTTGTTCTAACAATCTATACTCTGAGGTCTCTTCCAGCTGCAACATGCTCTTGAATTTTTCTGACCTGAAAAATGGGTTACTGAAATGAAACTGTACCCAGCATCAGTCAGGACTCGTTGAGGACAGGAGCTGGCATATGACATTTTCTTCATCTCCTCTAGCCTGAGCCGGATGCACAGATATAATTCTACATATTCTTTTTGCCCAAATAGATGAATTTGAGTATCCTGGGCCAACCAGAGGTATAGTTTGGGAAGCACTGCTGATGGAACCAGGCTTAGGAAGGAGAGAAGTGAGGCCTTAACTTGTCTCTCTCTCTCTCTCTCTCTCTCTCTCTCTCAAATCCTGGCCTGACTTAGAGAAGGAAAAATGGGACTCTGAGTAGACACAGCAACTGATGGATGGGACACCTCTCAGGTCTGGTTTATTGCAGGAGCTTCTGGGGCCATAGTTGGCTGGATAGCTTGGTGGTGAGACAGGTAGTACAAAAAGGTATAGATGGTGGCATTATCTCCTCCAAGTCTGCCCATCCTATCTCCAGCTAGGGAGTTTCTCCCCCTCAAAAAAGATGGTTTCATTGGCCCTATTTATCACCACCTGAGCTGTCTACCCAGCAGCCTTCTCCCTCAGCTTGCTGCCCACTGCTATCCATGGGGGGCTTAGGGCTGGCACTTGGATCTCTTGCCCAACATTGGCACTCTCCCTCCAGATACACATCACAGCAGGGGTGCCAGGATTCTGTTCTCTGGGATTACCCAGACTACATAGGTCTCCCCGTTTGTGGGTGTGAAGGAGGAGGTGCCTGGTAGGATTGAACAGTACTTCTAGGTCCATCCCCCTGGACATGGGCTGCCCCCCTCCAATCTGCCTCTTCCTCTGCAGGCCTGGGAATCCCTCTCCTCCCAATTTGGAGTCATTATGGCTGGAAACATCAACGATACCTGGAGGATAAACTATTTGGTTCAGTGCAGCAGGGAGGTGACTATATGGGGGGTGGGGGTGGCAGCTGCGGGAGCCTCTGGGGCTGGTCCCAGGCTAGATGGTCCTTCCCCTCTCCTTTTTATGTTCTTGGAGCCCAGTGAGGTAGAGCCTCGTGTCAAAGCACAGACAAGTCATGGCAGGATTTGGATCGGGCCTTCAGTGCTAGCTTCCTGTTGTTTCGTGTGGCCAGCCGGGCCAGGAACCGTCGGGCCCTCTGGCTGAGGCTCTTAGGGCGAGGCTCTGGAAGACGGGGGCCATTTGCCTTCTGGCCCAGCTGCCGCAGGCGGATCTGGCGCACAATGCCCTCGAAGAGCTCTGCTACGTTGTGCTGCAGGGCTGCTGAAGTCTCAATGAACTTGCAGTCGAATACCATAGCACAAGCCCGACCCTCTAGAGGGGAAGGAAGGGGACCGAAGAGAGGAGGTGGGGAAGAGAGGAGGCAAGGAGAGGGAGAAGAAAGGACAGAATGGGAAAAGGCAGAAAAGGAGAAGGGAAGAGGAAAAGGGATGGGAAAGGGTGGCAAAGGAGAGAAGAGAAACAAGGGGAGAAGTGGAAAGAGGAGAAGAAACAGAATAACATAAAGGAAAAAGGAGAAAAGACGGATGAGTATGGGGAAGAGCAAAAAGAGAAAGTAGGCAGGGTCCAGAAAAGAAGGGGAAAGGAGGAAGCAGAGAGAAAAGCGGGAGAAGAAGAAAGAAGTAGTTACAGAGAGGAACAGAGAAAGTAGGGATGGAGAGAGAATCCCATGAAGGTAAAGAAAGAAGGAAAGAAGGGCAGGGAGGGAGGGGAAAATAGTAGGTAGATCCATAATCAGCAATTTTGGTGCCAGGGCAAATTTCACAAAAAATGCCCAGAGGGCAAGCAGAAGAAAAAGTGCCCCCAGATATGCTTTTAAAGACAAATTCAGTTAGGGGTGTGAGGTGGAGAGAAACTTGGACACCAGGGCCCGTGGAGGAGAACACTATAAGGCTGATGCTTGGGGAGCTACCTGAGGGAAGAAAGGCAGGTGGACTTTACTTGGGGTACAGTCACCTGGGAGGAGGGTGCCTGACATCCCACAGATTTTTTTTTGTCATAGACAAATCCCCAACTGCCCCACCTTAGCTATGGCTCTGACAGTGGCATAGTTTCACTTTAGCTTAGCTCCAGCCAGGGCCAGGGGCCCAGGGTCATTGTACTTCCAGGGTGGTAGCAGGAGAAAGGATGGAAGGGGAAATAATAGCAGAGCAGGACAGACCAGGTAGATTGAGGCCCTTGCCCTCACCTTCCACAGAGACCTCTCGACAGCGCACCAGGTCTGCCTTATTCCCCACCAGGATGATAGGAATATTGTCTGCTTGGCGGGCCCTTCGGAGCTCAATGCGCAACTCAGAAGCACTCTCAAAGCTGCTTCGGTCTGTGATGGAGTACACAATCGCATAGGCACTGCCCACTTGTAGGCAGTAATCACGGTGCCAGCTCTTCTCATCCTGCAGGGGAAGAGAGTGAAGCCATCTTCTCAGAGGCCTTCCAAGCCTCCCAGGTGAAGGAGGAGGATGCTCATTCTCTTGGGCAAGAAGGAGGGGTTGGACATTCTTAAGGGGTTTATGGTGCATTGGGAAAAACCTCAGCTCAGGACTAAAGAGATCTGGGTTCTGATTCTGGGTCTGCCATAGACTCACTGTATGACCTTGGGCAAGTCACTTCCATTCTCTTGGCCTCGGTTTTTGCCCTTGTTAAAGGAGGGGATTAAGCCAAATGGTCTTTAAGGTTCGTTCAAGCTCAGACATTCTATGTTCTAAGGTCCAGGAAATGTTAAATGATTCTATGGCAGCTCCATTTTGGGTATCCAGACACCTGGGGACCTCTCTGTCTGCTCTGCTGAAACTCGGGGCTCCCAGGCTTCTAGGATTCCCAGGAGGCTTCCCATCAGGCTGCCCAGGCCTTCCATGTCCCCTGCTCCATACCCGCTTCTCTGACTCCCAGTTGTCCATAACCAGCAGCGTCATGTCCTCTCCATCCACAGACAGGGTCCTCTCATACATGTCCTCTGGAATAGAGGGGACAGGCTGGGCTTAGTGGGGTCTGGCGGTACAGTGATGCTGACCTCAGAGGAAGAGATGGAAGCTCTTGGCTTCCATGGCAGAGACTGAATAATTAAAAGAAGACTTTTTTTTTTATTACTTTTTACAAAGTGATATTTAATTCAAAGATATAATTAGAACAATATACAAGTATTTCCCCAAATACCTCAAGGCATACTCTCTCCTATACTACCTTAGTCTCTTCAGGAGTAGTCTCATAATTTAACTCAATTTCTACATAGCATTGATTCCTCCAAGTTCATGTTCAGATGCCCTGTAATAGCCGGATGAGTCCTCATTTCAGCTTCTCTTGGCCTATGTCCATGAGGTCACCCCCAGAGTAAAAGAAGACATTTTCTATGCACTTTCCCATTGGTCACCTCTTTTAGAATTTTTAAAGCTGGAAGATACCTTGGAAAACATCTAGTTCAACCCTTTCAATTTATAGATGGGGAAACTGAGGTACAGAGAAGGAAAAAGACTTGTTCAAGGTCATACTTTAAGTCTATAGCAGAGTTAAGATTCAAAACTGGGTCTTCTACCTCCCAATTCAAGGTTCTTTCCCTTTGAGAGAGGGTAAGGGCTAGAAAATTCAGTCCTACCTGAGCTTCTCTCGTTATTGACTCCCAATGGACTCCCAGTTCCTAGATTTATGCTCCTGATCACTTGTAGGGTACAAGTGTGCTAGTCATGAAGCTGCCTGGGGCACTAGCGTCCCCAGTCTGGACTACAGGTTCCTTAGCCCTCTCTGCTGATTTTACAACTTGCTAGCCTTCCTTCAGAGAAAAGCACCTGAATGCCTGGGTTTAGATGCTGGCTTAGCTGCTAATGGGCTGTGGGATGTGGAGGTCCCTAAACATTATTTCAATGTCCACATGTATGGAATGGATCAGGGACCATGCTCTTACAACTCCACTTCTCACAAGTGAACTTATTGTAAGTACCAGAATCAGAGCATTAGACTAGTGGTCATCTAGTTCAAACCCCCCATTTTACAGTTAGGAAAACTGAGGCAGAGAGAAGAGAAATGACTTGCTCAAGATCACATATCTAGTATGTCACGGCCAGGTATTGAAACATCTTTTTTTGGGAGGGGAGACTGGGTCTCCCTACCTTGCCCCCTTGCCCAGGCTGGATGTGCATTGGCCACTCAAGGGTCCGATCCCCCTCCTGATTGGCATGGGAGCTCTGATCTGCTCTGTTTCCAACCTGGACTGATTTGCCCCTCCTTAGGCAGCCTGGTGGCTCCTTCCCAGGCAGCTCACCACACTGGGGTTGCTTAGTTTAGATGCTTAATTGGCTCAGCCCACTTATAGCCTGAGCTCAGGGGTTCCACCAGCCTCAGCTTCCCTAGCAGCAGGGATTAAAAGTGTGTGCCAACTTGCCTGGCACCAAGTTCCGTCCTTCTCCCATTACATTATGCTGTCCCACTTAATAAAATGTTGGTTCAATTGGACTGAAGGGGGAATGTGAAGGGGCACCTACTTTGTTTGCTCCTTGCTGGGCTAAGACAAAGCTGCTCGCTAGCCTAGAGACAGTAGAATTGTGGAGGACACCTGGGTGGCTCCCTTTTATTAATATTAATTAATTATATCACTTATTATCATATGTAAGCTTATTAATCCCCCACCTATTCCATGGACACCTGGGTGGCACAGCGGATAGAGTGCCAGGCCTGGAGTCAGGAAAACTCATCTTTCTGAGTTCAAATCTGGCCTCACACACTTAATTGCTGTATGACTCTGGGCAAGTTACTTAACCCTGTTTGACTCAGTTTCCTCATCTGTAAAAATAAGCTGGAGAAGGAAATGGCAAACCACTCTAATATCTCTGCCAAGAAAATGAGGTCATGAAGAGTCAGACACAACCGGAAATGACTGAACAACAATAAAATTACATGTGAATGTATCAATCCAATTATTACATAAGGGCATTTGATAATGTCTCTCCTGTGCTATTCCTCTGGATAAGTCAATGTGATATGATCTAGATAATAGTATAGTTAAGTGGGTTCAGAACTGTATCCAAAGACTAGACCATGTCTACCTAGAGGAAGTTCTCCAGTGTAATACCCCAGGAATCTGTCCTTGGCCTTATGCTGAACAGCTTACTAATGACTTGAAGGAAAGCACAGACAACATGCCTTTCAAATTTGCAGATAGCATATAGCTAGGAAGTATAGCTAACAAGTGGGACAATAGTCAGGCTCCCAAAGGATCTCAACAGGCTGGAATGGTGGGCTAACTCTAATAAGATTAAATTGAATAGGGGGAAATGGAGCCTACAAGTAGGTTCAGAAAATCAACTGCCCAAATCTAGTTTGGGAGAGGTATGATTAGATAATAGTTTGTGTGAAAAAGATCCAGAGGTTTTAGAGAACTGTATGCTTGTTAAGAATTAATAGCATGGCATGGCCTAGCAGCCCAAACCAGCTGAGTGACTTTAGACTACGTTAAGAGAGATTAGGCTACATTAAGAGAGAATGAAAGGTGAAGTTTCTTCTGTTCTGTATTCTAGTCAGACCAGTCCTGGGCTATTATGTTCAAGTCTGAATGCCACATTTTAGGAAGAACATTGATAAGCCAGTGTGTCCAGAGGAGGATGGCTAAGATGGTGAGGGAATTGGAGGCCACACAGTTGAAGGAACTGGAGATATTTTACCCGGAGAAGAGGAGGCTTGTGGAGAAATGATCACTGTCTTCCATATTTGAAATATGGAAGAGAGATTGGTCTTGTTCTGTAGAACAGTAAGAGCAGAACTAGAAACTGGCAGATTTTAGCTTAGGGGAAGGAAAGACTTCCCAACATTCAGAGCTGTCTCAAAGTAAAATGACTGGTCCCTGGGGGTGGGAGCAGTGAGCTCCCAAGCACTGGAGCTCCTCAAGTCTGAGACTGGATGACAAATTGATCAGGGACAGTCAGGGAAGTTACGGAGGGAATTACTATTCTGATCTGAGCTGGACTAGAGACTCTGCAATTCACCAATTCCAACTGGTGATTTTGGGATGAGCACGTATCGCATACCTACTTTTTTGTATACAAATGCAAGGTGTTTGTTCCAGAAGTCTTTGTGCAAGTTTTAAACTATTAAAACTTAAAACTTTCACTAATAGTGTACCCTCTCCCCCCACGAGAGGTTTCATTCTATTCTCTTGAGGGTCTTACCTCCCTGATGTTCCTGTAGGTCTCGATCCTGTATACCAGCAAAAAGGTTTGCCAGGCTGGTCTTTCCCACCCTGGGGTCTCCAAGTAGCACTACACGGTAGAGAGAGTCACTAGAATCACTGGAGTCAGAGGACCAGTTGTCCAGGGCAGGCGAGGGAGGCCGAGGGGGGGGATTGAGAGAGGATGACTGGCAGAGCTGGGGGTGATTCGATCTCCTGGGGGGCTTTGGCGCCAAAAGGCCTGAGCTAGGCTTTGGCGATAGGGACAGTGGGGTGCTGGATCGTCTTCTCAGGACCGTCTGGGGATCCTGCTGGGTGTTCAGCGTCATCTTGAAGAGAATAGGCGACATGTTTCCTGTGAATGAAAGGCTGGGCAAAGAGGTCACTGGTTCTCCTTTTTGGTCCATTTTGTTCTAATGGGGGCAGGGGTGACCTGGCATTGGGTTAAGGGTTTCTTCTAGTCACAGGCCCAGAGAACACATACATCCATCACTGACATTTCTTAACTGCACAGTAACAGCACATAGAGGCCAAGAACTACATCCAGTGCCTCATGTGCACACATTCACACAAAGAGTTAATCCTACGCTAAAGCTGATGTGCAAAGTACACCCAAGTAGTCACAGAGGACATACACATATGTAATTCTGCATACATGGAGATATACACATTTACAATTATTTTCATATACCCAGAACCACAACCTGTGGGTACCTCACACAAGGTTTGTGGAAGCAAGAGCACAGATCCAAGTCATCACACAAACAGCCCTCTCACATGTTCTCCCTTCTGTTTTGTTCAAATATAAACAAAAGAAGGAGAAAGACCCTTGACCCTTGGTCCAGCTTTGGAGTGTGAGGTTGGTAGTGGTTCTAAGATCTTTGCTGCCCTGGGGTGGGGGTGATGGGTGGTTTGGAGTTGTGAGGGGCAATTTTTCAGAAGCCAAACTGTGGGGCAGAGGTCCTAATTCATTGAGCCTCTTGGAGGTTAAGGAAGGGGCCTCAGATCTGGCTGGAGCCTGGGCCCAAGTTCTCAATCTCTGTGGA
The DNA here is from genome assembly GCF_900497805.2 of Vombatus ursinus. Lineage (NCBI taxonomy): Eukaryota > Metazoa > Chordata > Mammalia > Diprotodontia > Vombatidae > Vombatus > Vombatus ursinus. Next base: position 33,027,772 of record NW_020954564.1, read on the forward strand.
AGAAAAGGAAAGCGGGTAGGGAAGCAAGGGTGGCAGGGAGGAGGGGTCGGCTAGCGGGCAGGTAACAGGAGATGGGAAGTGTCATGGGAACAGCGTCCCCAACCCGCCGCCTGTGTAAAATATTCAGGAGCAGCTGGCTAAGCTTCAGGGTGACCCATGGGGCAGCCTCCAGCTGTTGTAGAGGGGAGGGAGTTGGTCTTCAGTCAACTCCAATGCGGGGAGTCAGGGAGATGTTCCCCAGGGGGCTTGTCTGTGCCAGCCTAAGATGGGACAGGGCCAGGTGTCCCTAGCACTACCAGCTCCACTCTCTGAGAAACTCAGGGCACCCAGCGACCTTTTCTATCTGAGGGCTTGAGGATCCATCCCACTTCCAAACCCCAACTCTAAGGACTCCCCCACCCCCAAGCTTTAGAGGCTCTGTGAACCTCTCCTGACTCTGAAGGAATTGGGATTCCCCCATCCCCAGGAGCTCCAAGATCCCACCTCCGCTCCATCTCTCTGAGCCCTGCTCTGCCCCAGGCCGGGAGCCTCCAACTATGTGTATGTTGGGCAGGGGTGGGGGTGCCCAGGCCAACTCTGACTAAACTTTCCCCAACTTCTCCCCAGCGCCCACCCTATCCCCGCCCTGCGCCAGCTGGCGCCCGTACCCCGGCGCTGGGGGGCTGGGGCTCCGCTCCGCCTCTGGGGCACCCCCCGAGCTGCTGCCACCGCGGGTATCGTCGAATCCCTGGTCGGCCGTTCTTTCCTGCCTGCGGTGAGCCGCCCAGAAGCCCCACGGTCCCAGCCCGAGGTGGGGAGGAGCCGCCACCGCTGGAGCCCTCCCCTGGCCCCGCCCAGAGCTCTGGCCCCAGCCAGAAGACCTCAGCCTTGCTTCCGTCCCAGTCAAGCCCTGGCCAAGGGTCCTACTCTGCCACCCAGCCCACTTAGCACTTCTTAACTCTAAAGTCAACATCAAAATTGTAGAGAGAACAGATCTGTATCTGTTCCTCCTGTCGGCTTTTTCCTAGGACGTCCAGCCTTGGCCCTGGTGCTTTCATCCTCTTTTCCTCCTTACCAGGAAAGGCAGAAATCTGTCTTTGATGACTCAGTGGGTCTTGTAAAACTCTGGGTCCAGCTCCCCCCCCCCCAACTCCTAGACCCGGAATTTGCGTGTTTGGAGGGAGCTGAAGAAAATTGGCACACTCTGTCTTGAGAGAACACCAAGGGACATGGAACTCCAGTGCCCCCTCGGTGTTGGCCCATCTCAGCAGAAGCAGCTGATGAGGCTAAGGGGTCTCTAGGCATGAAGACATCACCCAGCTGCTCAATACCCATTCCAGAGGCCAGATATACCTTGCATAAGACGTCAAGGTCTAACATATCCCCTACTCACCCAACTGACCCTTCTCTTTGCCTTTATGGGTCCACGAGTAGATGAAACTGTCTGTCTCCCTTTTCGATGATAGTGGGTGAGGCCTGGACCTGGGAAGGTACATAAAGGGTGGGGATCCTCTGCTGAAGCACAAGGATGTTGGGAGCAGATACTTATGTCCTCCTCTCCCATTACACCAATGGTCCCCACCTCTCCTCCTCAGGAGGGAGAAGGAATTTTTTATGGGTCCTATCTGCCCCCCTTTCTCCAAGTGTGCAGAGACGGAGTGACAGAAGGAAAGGACATCTACAATAGTTCAACATTAAACACCACCCTGCTCCTCCATTTTGAAGAATTGATTTGAGGGTATAATTTATATACCTCTACTGAGGGTGATTTGTACTGCCCCAAGCACAAATATTGTTAGCTCTGGCTCAGCTTAGATGTCATTCAGTCCAGCTCTATCAATTTACAGATGGAAAAATTGAGGTTCAGAATGCTTAAGTGATTTGCTCAAGGTTACACAGGTGGCATGTGGCAGAGCTAGGATTTCAAATGGGATCCTCTAACTCCCAATAGAATGTCAGCCCCTTGAGAGTTAGTAATGCTTTTATTTTTGTCTTTGTTTCCTTCCTGCCTCTGACTTCCAATATTGTGCTCTTACTGATATTCCACATTGCTTCCAACCATTTTACAGAAAAAGAAACTGAGGCCTACACAAATATGATTACCCCCATTGTGTAGTTGAGGAAATTAGAACTCTGAGAGGAATGGCCTTGCCTAAGCACAATCAGCTGGTCACTAAGTAGAGTAGGAACTGAGTCAGAGAATGCCAGAAATAGAAGGAGAAATTGGGCTTTAAGCATTGACATTAACTTGCTGTATAACCATGGGCAATTTCATCTTGTTCAAAGAATAGGGGAACTGGAAGGGTTCTTGGAGATCATCTTATTGAAATAAAATGATCTTAGAGATCATCTTATTTATTCATTCAACAAGCATTTATTAAGCATCTAGTATGTGCTAGGCACTGTGCTGGGTGCTGGGGAAACAAAGACTGAAAAAAAAAATTGTTCTAACCCTCAAAGAGCTTGTATTTACTAGGAGGAAGCAATATGTACACAGATAGATACCTATAAAATATATGCAAAACAGATTTCAAGAGGGGGTGCTTAGGGATGGGGGGAAAAGCACTAACAACTGAAGTATCAGGAAAGGGTCTTGGGGGAGGTTACTCCTGAACCTCTGCTCGTTGAAAAGAGCTCAGAATTCCAACAGGCAGAAGTGAGGGGGAAGAGCATTTTAAGTATGGGGGAAGAGCTCATTTGTGCAAAGGCAATGAGGTGAGGGTAGACAGTTAAGTACAGAGAACAATGTCAACCAATTTAATTGGAATATGGAGTTACGAAGGGGAGTAATATGAGGTCAGTCTGGAAAGACAGGTTGTACATTCTGGAAAGCATAGATCCTTTTCCAAAAAGTCACTAAACTGTGCCAAGCACTGAACCCTAAATAATACTACTTGGCCTATAAAGAGGTCAAAAATAGATGGAAAGGACCCATACGTACAAAAATATTTTCAGCAGTTCTTTTTGTGGTGGCAAAGAACTGGTGCCCATCAACTGGTGTCCTGGGGAAGGGCTGAACAAACTATGGCGTATGAATGTAATGGAATATTATTGTGCCATAAGAAATGGTGAATATGAGTTAGATTTTACATGGGGAAACCTGTGTGAGCCAATGCAGGGTGAAGTGTGTAGAAACAGGAGAAAAACTGACATGATGACCAAGGAATAGAGAGGGAAACAATTTTGGAAGGCTTCAGAACTCTGATCTATGGAGGGGCCAGTCATGACTTCAAAAGACTGGTGATGAAGGCTGCTTCTAGACTCTTGGCAAAAGGGTGATGCACTGAAACCACATAACCAACAGAGTGATTTGTTTTGCTTGATTATACTTATTGGTTACAAGAGAGGGTTTCAATTTTTTTGAGTGGTGGTCGAGTTTGTAGGTAGTGATAGTGAAGCAAAAAAAAAAAAAGAAAAGAGAAAACATCAATGAAACATTTAAAAATACACAGAAGAGAGCAAAAGCAATTCAAAAGGGGACACAGACAATGAGGGGTTTTTTTTTTGCTATTGTATTAAATTAGGAAAAACTACATTAATGGAAGTTCACAGTTTCATATATAATTTCTGTTCTATGCACATTAAAATGTTTATGTTTATTGAATTTATAGTAAAAAAAATTTTATTTTAAAGACACGTTAGAACCAGATTGTAGAAGGCTTTATATGCCAATCAGAGGAGTTTGTGTTTTTTATTAGGACAGTAGTTTCTTGTGTAGGGGAGTGGTTAGACTTGAGTTTTAGGAATTAAGCATCTGTGTAAAGAATAAACTGGAGGGGCAGTTAGGTGGTACAGTGGATAGAGCTCTGGCCTTGGAGTCAGGAGGACCTGAGTTCAAATCCAGCTTCAGACACTTGACACTTACTAGCTGTGTGACCCTGGGCAAGTCACTTAACCCTGATTGCTTCACCAAAAAGGAAAAAAAAAAAGGATGAACTGGAGAAGGCAGAGATTGAAGGCAGGTACACCAATAAAGACACTATTGCAATAATCCCAGCATGAACTGACAGAGTCCTGAATTAGAGTGGTAACTGTGCGTGTAGAGAATTGGCTTAGCATTAGGGCCCTGACAAGGTCCTATGAAATGTGTTGTGGTGTTGGGTCAGTGCAGATTGTATCATGGTAGGCCAAGAGGTGAATGAGACTGAGGGAAGCAGGATAACATGGGCTGAAGTCAGAAGGAGCTCAGACTGCCATGAATCCTTTCTTGGTTCAGTTTGAAGGGAGTTAGAGAGGATTCTCAAAGCAACCTCTCGAAGTAAGAATCTTAGAATGAAAAAAAAAAAAGCTTAGATGACCAGAGCTGGAAGGGAACTTAGAACATAGGATTTTGAACTGGAAAGTACCCTGAGATGGAAGTGTAACTGCTTCAGAGTGAAACTGATTCTCACCTCTAACCTGGCCTGGAAGGTGAGACCTGTGAGACTGTTCTAAGCAAAATTTTGCAGTGGGGACTTTGACCTCTGTCCTCCTCGTGGTGTTATTCTTCTACCTCTCTCTGCAATTGAACAGAGGGCAGCTAGGTGATTCAGTGGATAGAGTGCTGGCCCTGGAGCCAGAGAGATCTGAGTTCAAATGTGACCTCAGACATTTAATAGCTGTTTGACCCTGGGCAAGTCATTTAACGTCTCTTTGATTCAGTTTCCTAAACTGTAAAATGGGGACAATAATAGTGCCTACCTTGCAGGGTTGTTGTGAGGATCTAATGAGGTAATAATTGTAAAGTGCTTAGCATAGTACCTGGCATAAAGGAAGCACTATATACATGTTAGGTATTATTATAATTATTACTACTACTACTACTATTATTTTCCATAGATGAACCATAGACTCAGAGCACTCAGATTTGAAAAGGACATAGAACACAGAATATTAGAGCCTGAAGGAACCTTAGGGATCATCTAGTACAGCGCTTTCATTTTAGAAGGAAGTAAAATTCTGGGAGGTTATAAGAGCTTTGCCTTCAGTCACATAGCTAACAAATGCCAGAAGTGGGGTTAGGGAGCAGCTAGGTGGTGCAGTGGATAGAGCACCAGCCCTCGAGTCAGGAGGACCTTAGTGCAAATCCTGCCTTAGATACTTGACACTAACTGTGTGACCCTGAGCAAATCACTTAACCCACGTTATCTAGCTACCCCCACCCCCCCAAAAAGCGGGATTAGAACTACAGAAGGTGAGGGAGCTTAGGGGCATCAAATACTAGCCAGGCCTGATCCTGTGTTCAGTAGTAATATAGAATGTGTCTTCTTGTGTGGCCTTGGAAAAAGCACTTCACCTTTCTGGGCCTGTTTCCTCACCTGTAAAATGAAGGAGTTGGATTAGATAAAATCTAAACTTATGATTCCATGATCATCCAGGACAGGTCTTGGTCTGCTTATTTGTGTTCTGTTCCCTCTACCCCTAGTCATCACCACAGGTAGCTCCCTATATGGTTGACTACCCGTCTGCCTATCTGACATCATTGCTCTGAATCGGGGCTGCGAGCAGCTTCTCTGCTTCATTGCCTCTGGCCCAGCCCCACGTGCAAAGGCAATAAAGGAAGGAACTGTGGCCCACAGAGGATTTTCTGGTCCTCATCAGTCCTGCTGCTCCTCTCTCTGGGGGGACCTTCAGCCATGAAGCTCCTTCTTCTGGGCTCGGCCATTGTCCTGCTGCTGGCCTTTGGCCCCCCAGGTAACTTGGAACTCTCTAGAATGGGGAGGAAGAGGGAGACAATATTTTGTTGATGAGATAACAAGATATCAGATGGAACTGAACTTCCACGGGAGCAGGGGCCCAGTTGCACTAATGGAATCACAGGAAATTTTGATGGGTAGAAAGATTAGCCTGGAAATCAGTAAACTTGAATTCTAGTCCTGACTGTGTTGAGAAGGGCGTAAGCATTTATATAGGGCCTACTATATCCCAGGCCCTGTGCTAAGTGTTATTTACAAATCTCATCTCTTTTGATCCTCACAACAACCCCATGAAATATTATCTCCATATTACAGATGAGGAAACTGAGGCAGACGGGGGTAGGTGACTTGCCCAGGGTCACACAGCTAGGAAGTAGATCTGAGACTGGATTTGAACTCAGGAAGATGAGTCTTCCTGACTCCGGGCCCAGTGCTCCATCCACTGAACCACCAACTTGCCAGCTAGCTCTCTCACCAGGGCAAACCATTTTTCTTTTCTCCTTAATTTCCTCCTCTGTAAAATTTGGGATTGGATTAGATGATCTCTGAGTTCCTTCCTAACTCTGCTACTCTATATTCTATTTTAAGGTTCCTTTTAGCACTGATGTTCTACATTTTACATCCTAAAGACCCTTTCTGCTATGATATTATACTTTCTCCCTCTTCTGTGTTTTGTATTCTGTGGTCCTACTCTAAGGCTCTTCTAGCTCTGACATTTTAAATTTTGTGTTAAGAGGTCCCTATTTCCTAACTTTTCTATATTTAATATTCTGTTTGATATTCTAACATCCTGTGTTCTATGTTTTAATGTCCCTTCCAACTCTGATATTTTATGTTTTATCTTCTAACATATTGTCATACTTCTAACTCTTATCATTCTGTGTTCCATGTTCAAAGGTCCTGCTGGCTCTAGTACTCCATGTCTGAAGGTCCCTTCCAACACTAATATTCTATAATTTAACATGGTATTTGTCATTGTTGTTTGAGTGGTTCCAGTCCTGTATGATTCTCTGTGACCCCATCTGGGGTTTTCTTGGCAAAGATACTGGAGTGGTTTGCCACTTCCTTCTTCAGTTCGTTTTTACAGATGAGGAATGGAGACAAACAAGGTTAAGTGACTTGCCCAGGGTCACACAGCTAGTAAGTATCTGAGGCCAGATTTGATTTCAGGAAGATGAATCTTCCTGATTCCCAGCCCAGTGCTTTATTCACTGTGCCACCCAGCTGTCCAAAAATGAAACAATATTTGTAAAATCCTTATGTTGTACAGTTGTGTCTGATTCTTCATGACCCTGTGAACCATAGCACGCCAACAGTGTACATGGGGTTTTCTTGGCAGAAATACTGGAGTGGTTTGTCATTTCCTTCTCCAGTGGATTAAAATGAACAGAGGTTAAGTGACTTACCCAGGGTCATACAGCTAGTAAGTGTCTAAGGCTGGATTTGAATTCTGGTCTTCCTGACTCTAGGCCCAGTGCTCTATCCACTGAGCCACTTGCCTCCAACAACATATTTATACAAACATCTGTTAATTGCCTGCTGCATGTAACCTATATACTAGACACTAGAGATACAAAATCAACATTTATCAAGCACCTGCAATGTGTCAGGCACTGTTGTAGGTGCTAGGGATACAAAGACAAAAAAAAAAATGCAACAGACCCTTCCTTCAAGGAGCTTACAATCTGTCAGAGGAGACAATATTCCCTATATAAGTATATATGGAATAAATATTTTTAGGAGAAAAGTCACTAGCAGTAGGGGAAATAAGAAAAGGCTTTGTGTAGAAGGTGGTGCCTCCGCTAAATCTTGAAAGAAGTGAGGAATTCTATGAGGAGGAAGTGAGGAGGGAGTGCAATCCTGGCATAGGGGATGGCCGATGCAAAGACATGTAAGCAGGAGATGGAGTGAGGAAAAGAGAGATAAAACATCTCTGATGTCAGAATTCTAAATTCTAGCATTCTTTATTCTATATTCTAATATTCTGTGTTTTGTCTTCCAAGGTTCCTTTTAGCTGTGACATGCTGTGACTCTGTGGGAAGGGAGAACATTAGCCAGGCTGAATGAAGCCCAGAGTTAGTCATAAACCTTTATCTTAACTAGTGCTGCCAGATTCCTATTGAAATCACAAAGTCAATATAGGGGCAGTGCAAAGGAAAAACCCTTAAACATTTATAGTGGGGAATGGAATACTTTCCAAGCACCTTCTCACCTGGAATATTGAGTACCAGATCATCCCAGTAATAAGCCCACTAAGAGGACAAGTGATTTTCTGAAATTCACATAGCAAGTCACTGATAAAGAAAGATATAGAACTTTCCCAATTCTTTTTTTTATGATTTCAGTGACTGATATCAATTCAATTCAACATTTATTGAATGTCTACTTTGTTCAAAATCTTTTGCTACCTTCTTAGAGAATATCCAGTCTAACCTTTCTCTTAGTGTAGACAAGCGGGGCATGTCAGGCAGAGGACATACATGCACATATGTTGGAAGGAGGTAGGGTCAGGTCTACACATTTGATAGAGAGTAGCCAACTTCCCCTTGAATACTCCCAGTGATGGTAGCTTACTTCTCTCCCTCTTCCTCATTTCTTTCTCTCTTCCTTCTTCTATCCCCTTTCCCCTCCCTATTGACTCTTTGACCTTAGGCGAATTCTGAGGGGTACAGGGTGGGAGATTTAGGGAGTTCTCCCATCTTCAGTTACTTACCTGGTTTTGTACTTACAATCATTTGGGGAGTAGATGGTTACTTGGTGTACAACTCTCTGCTTTCCTCAGCCAGCTAGGCTCTGAGGGGATTGAGGACCAAGTTAGGGCAGCCATTCTTCTTCCTTGACAGTGAGCTGTGAGTTACGACAGTGCTGGAAAGGTGCTGGGACCTGTAGAACCTTCTGCACTCGAAAGGAAGTTTTCCTCTACTTCTGCAAAGACAACTCCATGTGCTGTGCCTATTCCTTCATGATGAGGAAGCCTGAGCCTGAGCCTAAGCCTGAGAATAGCCAGGCAACCTAGGTACCTTGGTCTCACCCATCCTAGCCCAGACCCAGTCCCAGCCCCACATCCAGCCCCAGCCCCAGCCCCCAATCCTAGCTTTCTTATGCTATTCCATTAAAGCACCAACCCTGGCTTCTGTGCCTGCTCCTCTGTTCTGGGGAAGGGAGTGAAAAAACATTTATATAGTGTCCACTATGGGCCAGGTACTATGCTAAGCACTTTTTGACAAACATTTGATCTTCACAACAATCCTGTGAGGTAGATGTTACTCTTATTCCCATTTTACAGTTGAGAAAACTGAGGCAAACAGAGGGTTAGGTGACTTGCCCAGGACCACATAGCTAGTAAGTGTCTGAGGCTGTATTTGAACTCAGGACTCCAAGCCCAGAATTCTATCCACTGGGGTCTCTAACATACCTCATGATGACAGATGGAGGGAGTTGGGTTCAGAGGCTGTATTGTTTGGGGTTCTTGTGGATGTTCATAGGCCCCTTCTCCATGGGCCCTGTTCTATCACATCTGGAGTATTCTACCACTCCACTCTAATTCCACTGGCCATTCTTTCTTCCTTCCCATCCTGACAAATCTCCCTTCTCATTTCCTTCTGCCTTCTCCCTTCCTATCTCCATCCCTTTCCCTGTTCCATCCCTTTCTTTCTGTTTTTCAAACCCATCCTTTCTCTCTTTCTTACCACTTCTTCCTCCCCCTCTTTTTCTTTCCATGATCTCTTCCATCTCTCTGGCACATTATAGGTTCCCGGGGCATGGAGGAATCCATAGATTGTGTATGTGCCTGTGGCCAAAGTGGGGCATGTCAGGCAGAGGACATACATGCACATATGTTGGAAGGAGGTAGGGTCAGGTCAGGTCATTAGAGTGGTCCGGTCTTCATTCCTCTGATCTTTCAATTGGGAGTTAGGTCCAGATTTGCCTCAGGTTTCAGTGTAGAAGTCACTGGCACGGAACTTTATTGACGCTCTGAATGTCTTCTCCCAGCTTTGTTCTTTCCTCCTTGAGTGGGAGTTGTAAGGAGGAAGATAGCATGAAGAACTTTCTAAAACTCAGAGCCATCCCACCATAGAATAAACTTCTTCAGGAGCTGGGAAGTCCTCAAATACTGGTTAAAAGACCATTTGCCAACAATGTTGCAGAGAGAATTTGTGGTTAGGTTGCATTGAACGGGGTGTCTTTAGAGACTACTTCAAGAGAAGGAGATAGTAAATTTCTCTGTGGTGCTCTCAGCCTCAATCAATCAATCAACACATATATGTCAGGCACTGTTAGATGCCGGGATACAAATGTAATGAATGAATCAATTCTGACTTTCAAGGAGCTTACATTCTAATGTGTGTGGGGGAATAACAAGAACATAAATAAGTATATATAGAATAAATATAAAGAGAACACATGCAAATAAATGTGAAGTGGTTAAATACAAGGTAGCTTGGGAGGAAGGAGTCTAGGAGTTGGTAGCCTCCTCTTTCTGTGCCTTCTCCAGTTCAATTCAGTTCAGTTCAGTTCAATTCGTTTCAATTCAACATACATTTATTAAATACCTATAACGTACTTGGAGAATTCAAAACCTCCTCAACTCTTGCCCAACCCCTGCCTTTTCTCTATCCTTGTATTTTTTCTTTTTTTTCCTCTTTCTAGGTCAATGTCTGTTTCCATCTCTTTTTTTCTATGTGTTCACCTCTGTTCGTTTCCCCCCTTGGAAATGTCCCTTTGTCTGTCTCTGTTTCTATTTCTGTTTCTGACCTTCTCTCCAGCTCTATCTCTGTCTCCACCTCCACTTCCACCTTTGTCTCAGAGTCATAACTAAGGTGAGGCAATCTGGGATTTCCTCCAGAGCACTGAATTTGGAGCGTGCTGATAGCCTATGCAGTACTTGAACAGAACAGAAATAGCAGTCTGGCAAGCAGTAGCAAGAATAAATTAGTAAAAATAGGAAGCAACCATACAGAAGGTTGGGTTGAGGTCCAGCCCAGACTCTTTCCACTACACTAGACTGTCTCTAATCTTTCCCAAATCCCCTTGTCTTCTGTGTCTGCCTCCCATCCCCATTCACTGCTGATGATGGATACTCCTTCCCCTCTTTGCAGTGAGAGGCAAAAGCACGTGCTGGGACCAGAAAGGATTTTGCAGAGGGCAGTGTCAAAAAAAGGAGAGATTCTACATATTCTGTCTAAATGGAAAAAGATGCTGTGTGAAACCTTCTTACATACCTAAAGATATCTTGGAAGGAACACTTGATATGAAGAGCAAGACTTAGAAAGAAATCTTGCCTATTCCCTGCCCCTCATCTCCAGGAAGCTCATTCTATTGCTGATCCATTAAAATTCTCTTGCCTGACTCTTGTTTCTGGTTATTACTTAGAGGAAAAAGGGTGGGGGTGGTAGACTAGACCCAAGATCATGCCGAAAATATCTGTTGAACTGAATTGAATGAAATCCCTTGTCCCACACCTTTTCTCCCTCTGCACACTTTGCCAGCTTCAATCCTTATCTTCATTCACTTACATTAACATATATCTTCCCTTCTACTATACCAAGCTACAGTCCTAAAACTCTAATACTAACTGGATAGCTCCCTTTCAACATAACATTTCCAAAATGGAGGTCATTGTTTCCATATCAGGAAGAAATTCCTAAGAATCAGAGCTACCCAAAACTAAATCAGATCGCCTCTAGAAGCAGTGAGTTCACTGTCCCTTGAGACGTTCAAGAAAAGGCTCCAAGTAAGGGATTAGAGTTTCTAGGTCACTTCATGCTCTGAGATTCTATGATTTTATGACATCCCCCAAATCAGGTTCTTTTCTCTGTGTCTCTAATTCTGTCAAAGATTCTGTTACTCACCTGGAGTCTAGACATCAGAATTTTTTGGTCTGTTCTCTCTCTTTTTCCCTCATCTTCTTCACCTCACTCAAGTCCTAACAATACTAGTGGGTAAATTGGTTTGTTCATCTCCCTATTTATTGAGCAGGAGGGTCTAGTGGAAGGGACCTTGATGCTTACTCTCTGATGCTGGACAAATCTCTTCCTCTCTCTGACCCTCTTTAAAAGGGAGATAATAACATTTTCTTTTCTTTCCTCCCTCCCTTCTTTCTTTCCACAGCCATTATGAGGAGAGATCTTTCTAAAGTGTAAAAAGTGCAAATTTACAAAAAAATTCTACATCCTGTTCTATCTTTCCATCCTCTTCTCCCCCCCCCCAAAAAAACTTGAGAGAATGGTAGCTCTGCTTATGTCTGCACAGCCAAAGAGTCTCAGAGAATGAGCCAAGGAGAGTACGTGTCTTGTCTAGGCCCTTCCTTGCTAGACTTGTGAGCCCTTCAGAGGACAGATAACATTTTCATACTAAAGAGAGGATGGGCCAGAATGTGAAGGGGAGAGCAGTGGCTCCCTCTGGTGGCCATAGACAAAGAAAAGATGTAAAACGGAACAGGAGAGGTGGGGGGGGAAATGCCTGTTGGAGAGAGGTTGAAGGAGAGAATGAGAAAAGTTAGATGAGAAGAGTAGGAGTCAGAGAGAGAGAAGAAAATGGAAGAAAATCAGAGAGGCCAACAAACTGTACATGCCCACTGTATCTCAAAGACATTAAAAAAAGGAAAAGGACCGATACATACAACAATATTTATAGCAGCTCTTTTTGTGGTGGCAAAGAATTGGAAATTGAGAGGATATCCATCATTTGGGGAATGGCTGAACAAGCTGTAGTGTAGGAATGTAATGGAATACTATTGTGCAATAGGAAATGAGGAGCAGGATGCTCAGAAAAACCTGGAAAGACTTATATGAACTGATACAAAGTGAAATGAGCAGAACCAGGAGAACATTGTATGCAGTAACAGCAATATTGTGTGATGATCAACTATGAATGATTGAGCACTTCTCAGCAATACAATGATCCAAGACAATCACAAAGCTCTCATGATGGAAAATGCTATCCACATCCAGAGAAAGAACTGATGGGCTCTGAATGCAGTTTGAAGTATACAATTTTAACTTTATTTTTTTTGTATTTTCTTTTGGTCTGTTTCTTCTTTCATAATTATGACTAATATGGAAATAAGTTTTGCATGATTGCACATATATAACCTATATCAAATTGCTTACTGTTTTAGGAAAAGGGGAGGAGACGGAGGGAGGCAGAAAAATTTGGAATTCAAAATTTTGTAAAAAATGAATACTAAAAATTGTCTTTACATATAATTGGAAAAATACAATACTATTTTAAAAAAGGAAAGAAAACCAGAGAGGCCAAGAAACAGAAACTTAAAACTGGAGAAGATAAAAGATGATTGGGAGAACATGGAAAAGGCAGGGGAAAAAAACCAACCAAATTTACTAGGAACATTAGTGAGAAAGTCTCCCAAAAGCTAAGACTGCCAGTGACCCTAGAAGACAATATGTAACTGATTCTTACTGTAGTAGACTACATTGTACCTACCATAAGTATTTGTTGCAGGCTAATGTTGATATAGTCCAATTAGATCAGACTCTTTCACCTGAAGGAGGGAAGATACACATAGAGACAACTAGAGTAACTTCATGATGAATATTGTTGAGTGAAGTTCCTGACTCCAAAGGAATTCTGCCAACCCTTGGGCTTGACCTTATCTGCTTACCTGGAGATTGATGTGGCCATAAAACTCTGGTGCTTCTGGTCTACCTTAGCATAAAACCCTCAGACCCATAGTGTTGGTTGGCCATCTATAACCAGGCAGCTATCTGGCTTCCTTAAAATTCCAACTGAAAAATCTCATCTCCTACAGGAAGCCTTCCTCAACCCCTCTTAATTCCAGTGCCTTCTCTCTGTTAATTATTTCCTATTTCTCCTATATAAAGCTTGCTTGTAGATATTTGTTTGCATGTTATCTCCCTTGTTAGATTGTAAGCTCCTTGAGGGCAGGGACTGTCTTTTGGCTCTTTTTATATCCCCAGAGTTTAGCACAGTGCCTGGCACATAGTAGGCACTTAAATGTTTATGGATTGATTGATTGATTGGGATTCAGCTACCTATCCTGGGAGAACTTTGCTTCCCTTCACCAGGAGATGGCATGCACATATTTTGTCCTTTCCAGCTCTGATTCTATGATCTTATACAGAGTCCTCTTGTTTTGTGCATAAGCAAATGTCCACTAGGGGCTTGCATGCTAATATCCAATATATTTTGTAATCTGTTTAAGGTGAATGTCTGTGTTTCTGACTAGCTCACTCAGTGACATATCTTTATTAGACTCATTGAGCTTTGAAGGTAGAAGGTACCTTAGAAATCACCTAGTCCAATGCCCTTATTCTACAAAGAAGGAAATTGAGACCCAGAGAAAGAAAGAGATTTGTCCTAATGTAAAGGTCTGAACACATCATTCTCCTTCCAAAAGACTCTTTAGTGGCTGCCTGTTTTCTCTGAGATAAACTACAAGCTTCTCTCTCTGCTTGGCTTTTGAAGAGAGTCAAGAAATCTCAGGCCCTTAGTTGCTAGACCTCTAAAATCTAACTCCAAACTTCCTTACAGCCTTATTTCATGATACACCTATTTATGATCTAGACACACTGTCTCTTTTGCTGTTTCCTAATTTTGGCCTAGACCTCTCCACCTCACTTTGCATTTGCCTAGGCCTCCCACCATGTCTGGTATAGACTTCTTCCATCAATCAATAAGCATTTGTTAAGCACCTACTGTGTGCCAGGCACTGTGGTAAGTGTTAGGGATAAAGAAGAGGCAAAAGACAATCTTTATCTTCAAGGGGGTCACCATCTAACAAGGAAGACTACGTACAAACAAACTACATACAGGAGAAAAGGAAATAATGAACAGAGAGAAGACACTGGAATTAAGAAGGGTTGGGGAAGGCTTCCTATAGGAGGTGGGATTTTAATTGGGACTTAAAGGAAGCCAGGAAAGGCCATAGGTGGAGATGAGGAAGGAGAGCATTCTAGGCATGGGGAAGAGTCGGAGGAAATGCCCGGAGCTGAAAGAGAATTTCCTATTTGATTCTGGAAGTGATAGGGAGCGCTGGAGTTTATGGAATTGGGCATGTGCCTGTGACATGGGAAATAGATGAACAAATTATGCTATGTGAATGTAATGGAATATTATTATTGAGTCATAAGGAATTATACAAAGGATTTTCAAGAAACCTGGGAAGACTTGTCTGCACTGATACAAAGTTAAGTGAACAGAACCAGGAAAACTACATATACAATAAAAATGCAATTGTAGAGAAATCAACTTTAGAAGATTTAAGAAATTTGACAAATAAGATGACTAGCCAACACTCCAAGGGACTGATGAAAAAGTGTACTATCTACCTTTTGAGAGAAGTTCTGATCTCAAGGTTCAAAATGAGACATACATTTTTGAACATGGCCAAATTATGTGGCCAGTATTATTGGCACCCAGTAGGTGTTGTTGCTGTTGTTTAGTTGTTTCAGTTGTGTTTGACTCTTCTTGACCCCATTTGGAGTTTTTTCAGCAACGATACTGGAGTTGTTTGCCATTTCCTTCTCCAGCTCATTTTACAGATGAGGAAACTGAGGCACAGGGTTACATGACTTTCCAAGGGTAATACAGGTAGTAAGTGTCTAAGGCCAGATTTGAATTCATGAAGATGAGTCTTCCTGACTTCCGGCCTGGCACTCTATTCACTGCTTCACCTAGCTGCCCAACCAGCACCCAGTAGGTACCTCAATTCAATTCATCTCAATAAACATTTATTGTCCTTATTGAGCTGTTTCAGTCATGTTACCCCATTTTGGGGGGTTTTCTTGATAAAGATATTAGAGTGGTTTACCTTTTCCTTCTCCAGCTCATTATTCTGTTGAGGAACTGAAGCAAACAGGGTTAAGTGACTTGCCCAGGGTCACACTACTAGTGTCTGCACTCTATTCACTGAACCACCTAGCTGCCAGACTCTATGCTAGAATCTGGGGGTATAAAGACAACAATGAAACAGCACCTGCTGGCAAGCTTCTGGGTGGAGACAATGTGCACAAACATATATTGACATATAGAAAATAGATACATGGGTAACTGGGGGGGGTACTAGAAGCTGAGGGGGCTCAAGTAAGGCTTCATGTTTTGTTTGACTATAATATATTTGTCACAAGAGTTTTGCTTTTTATTTCTTCTTTTTTTTTCAATGTTTAGGGAGAGGTACGAGGGAGAGAAGATAGATTTTTTACTGAAACAATAATAAATTTCTAAAAAGGATAATAGCCTTGCACTTTGTGTTCTGTAAACATATTTTAGTAGCCATCTCAATACGTTTTTACACAGACTGTTGCTTCTAACCTCTGCCTCTCAGCTTCTTCAGGACTCAGCTCAAGAACTACTTTCTATGAGAGGTTTTCCCCTTGATTCTCTTCTTACCTGTCAAGTTATTTCCTTTGCTTGATCATCTTCCAAATCATCCTAACTGTGCGTGTACCCCAAGGCTATACCCTGCTGAGGAATAACCATTAGGATTAAGAGGGGTTGGGAAGGGCTTCTTGTAGAAGATGAAATTTTAGTTAGGACTTGAAGGAAGCCCAGGAAAGCCAGTAGGAAGAGATGAGGAGGCATGGGGAATGGCCAGAGAAAATGCCTGTTGTCACTGGATCAAAGAATATGTGTCAGAGATTAAAGTGTAAGAAGACTGGAAGACAAGAGAGAGCTAGGTTATGAAGGGCTCTGAATGCCAAACAGATCTTTTTGTATTTGATCCTGGAGGCAATTGGTAGCCACTAGAGTTTTTTGAGTAGAGTGGTGGGTGGTGAGGGGTGATGTAGTGCTACTTATCCATTAGGAAGGGCCCAGACCAACCATCCTTCATTTTCTAGACTCACATACCATGCTCCCTAAGTACTCCACTTGCCCATCTCTTTCAGCTTCCTTTTATACATTGTCTTCTTCCACTAGAATGTAAGCTCCTTGAAGTCAAATACTTTTTTTTTTTAAGGCAATTAGGGTTAAGTGACTTGCCCAGGGTCTCACAGCTAGTAAGTGTCAAGTGTTTGGTCTGAGGCCAGATTTGAACTCAGGTCCTCCTGACTTCAGGGCTGGTGCTCTATCCACTGCGCCACCTAGCAGC
Organism: Vombatus ursinus; assembly: GCF_900497805.2. Classification (NCBI taxonomy): domain Eukaryota; kingdom Metazoa; phylum Chordata; class Mammalia; order Diprotodontia; family Vombatidae; genus Vombatus; species Vombatus ursinus. Next base: position 33,044,497 of record NW_020954564.1, read on the forward strand.
CCCATTCAAAGACTATTTTTGTTTGTATTCTATTCCCAGAATTTAGCCTGACACACAGAAAGAGCTTAATAAGTGCTTGTTGATGACTTGACTTCTGCTTTATTTGTTCTGTATCAGTTCATAAACATTTTCCAATGTTTCTCTGAGTTTGTCAAATTCATGGATTCCTAAGGCGTTGTTGTTGCTGTTGTTCAGTTGTTTTTCGTTGTGTCCAACTCTCGGTGACCCCATTTGGGGTTTTCTTGGCAAAGATACTGGAGTGGTTTTCCATTTCCTTCTCCAGTTCATTTTACATATGAAGAAACTGAGGCAAACAGAGTTAAGTGACTTGCCTAGAGTCACACAGCTAGTTAAGTGTCTGAGGCTAGATTTGAACTCAGGAAGGGGAGTCTTCCTACAGGTCCAGTGCTCTATCCACTATCTCACATAACTATTCCCTCCTAAGCCATAATAATCATCTATTTTCATATACCACAGTTTGTTCAACCATTCTCCACTCAATTGGCACTTCCCAATTTTTTTTCTACCACAAAAAGGGCTCCTATGAATATTTTGGTACACATGAGACCTTTTCCTATCTTTCATTTCCTTGAGACATAACCCCAATAGTGGAATTGCTTACAAAGTACATCCTCTACAAGAAACCTATGAGGTAAGTAGTTCAAATATTATCATGCGTGTTTTATAGATGAGGAAATAAAGAGTCATAGAGGTTAAATGAGTCTTTCAGGGCACATAGCTATTAAGCGTCATCTGTGACTCAATTCCAAGGGTTTGCTTCCAAATTTATCGCTCTTTCCACCAATGTATTGTGCTTCCTTTTGATATAGAATACTAATTAGCCTTTTTCTATAGCTTAGGCCTTCATTTACCAACTCTTCCCTGGATTGTTACCATTACCTCCTGACTCTCATCTTCTCACAGTTGTGATCAAAGCACTTTAGAAGACTTCAAGTACTTTAGGAATGTGAGCTCCTTTTATTTCTGGGCCTCCGACAGGGTAGGGTGTAGAGCTTGATAATCTAGTAGGTGATAGGTAACTATTTATTGGCTAACTGATTTGAATTCCAGGAGGGGCTAGGATCTTGCCCCATCATCCTTTGCTACTGACCACTATGGATATTTAGAAACTACTGACCCTATAATGGAGTCCAGCATTTAATTTAATCCAATTGTTGGCAATTACAAGGAGTTGCTGTTCTGCCCAGATCAGTACTGAGAGATGAAGTCAAAGGCAAAACAAGAACTTTCTGTTTAAAGGCCTCAGATGCATAGCAGTTCAGAAAGAAAGATCCCTGCCTCTGCCCCCATTCTTGTTCTTTCCTTTTTCGTACTTAAAATCTCTTTGTGTTCAGTTCAGGACAGAGTGTTTCTCTGGCCTTAGATGAAAGTTTCCAGATCGTTTTGTCCCAGAACAGAGAGCTCTCCCTAAAAAGATGGTGGTGGTGGTGGTGGTGGGAGCCTGTGGGGAAGGTGGGAAGGGTGGTGCTGCTGGCAGTAATACAGACAAATCCTCCCGGGGAGGTCAGGGGTGGGGATGGAGCTCATGCCCTCCAGGGCTTGGCTGACTTCAGCATGGCAATTAACCAGGAGGAAGATAGGAGGATAGGCACAGAGTGAGATAGGCATTTTTCCTGCTTTAAAGATTTCTGCATGTTGGTAGCATTCTGCTCAGTCTTGGGTCTACCACCTGTGGCCTTCTGGGAGGCCAGGGCACTAAAGGCAGGAGGTCCAGGCCACAGGGCATACACTCAACCTCTTTCCCTTCAGTCATGAAGGTGATTTTCCTGATCTTGGCTGTTTTCCTGGTCCTGGGACAGGCACCCCTAGGTAAATCTAACCATGTTACCTATTTCCAGAAGGAACAGGGATGGTGCCAAAGGGATAAAAAATGATTCTGGATCTCTTGGGGGTTGGACTGGAGGGGAAAGGGATCAGACAGAGCAGGGCTAGCAAGACTGAAGAAAGTCTTTAAGAAGATCCAGGCCGCAGCAGTTCTGATGGCCATCTCCAAGTTGGTTTCCTCAAAGAGTGGATGGTATAAATACTCTATCCCTCATGGTTTCTTGTTGCCTATTTAATTTTAGTGTAGCTTCTAGATCTGTTGTGGAGGGGCTGGTAAGTTGAAGTTGATGCTAAAAAGGATTAGTATAAGAGGTGCTGGAAGATTGGATATAGTCCTCAGGGAAATGGGTTGCAGCTGGATTATGAGGGTCTGGGAGTGGATTGGAATGGAGATTGGGAGGCTGGGTGGTGGATTGAGAGGGGCCTGGAATGTGGATGGAGCATGTGATTTGGGTTGGGGGGACTGGAGGGCTAGGAGGATTTGTGGTAGAGGGTTGGGCTATAGGATGGGCTTGAAGTTGGGCAATAGGATTGGGTTTGAAATAGGCAGGGGTTTGAAAAATATCTTGGTATTTTACCTCCATGAATTCCACTGTTCTGTCCTCCCTTCCTCCCTTCCCTCCCCTGGGAACACTTTTGGTCAATGTGTGATCCACAAGTGGGAAGAGATTTCAGGGGGCCTAGACATAGGGAGCCCTTGCAAACCTAGAGCCTTACTTGGCATTCTTCTTTGGAACAGATGTCAGGCAGCCTTTTCCCTGACCCTTCCTCTCCTCCCCTGTACTCTGCACATTCAAAGTCAGGAGCTGTGAAACATGTCTAGGGCCAGGCTCCATTCCTGCCCTCCCCACCTACACTGTGTGTCCCAGTTTCTAGAAGACTTACAGGGGCTCAATGATTATCTCTTGGAGGAGAGACGTGGTGGTTTACAGAGAAGTGCTGGAATGAGGAAGGACGTTGTAGAATTATCTGCACATCCGACGAGGTCTACTTGAGCCGCTGCCAAAATCGCAAAAAGTGTTGCCTGCCTCCAAATGTCCAAACCTTTTCATCCATTACAATCGATGGTGAGCTCCTGTACCCTCCATCTCCTTCACCGTTTTCAGATGAAGACAAAACAACAGCAGCACCAACAAACAGCTGAGCATCGCAGACCAGCAGTCCTACTTTGGGACCTGAAACTCCAACATATTCTTGGGCTTTATTAAAAAGCATTTACTTGTCTGTTGTTTCATTTTGCCATGTGGCATGGGTGCAGGTGGGGAATGTGGCCAGGCTTAGAATGTGGCTATTGGGCATAGGGGCCTTGGATGGGGGAGGGATGGTGATAACCACAGCTTAGAGGGATCTTCCCCATTCTCACTTCCCCTTGGCAGACAGCTCTAGACTTATTAGCCCAAGGACAATCAAAATGATTATGAGCTATGAGAACTGAATAGGAGTTCTCCAAAGATTATTGACTGGAGGGCTTGTGGGCTACATTTTCTGGAATTCTGGGAAGAAGCAGGGAAGTAAATGGAAATTTTAGGGAGTTCAGATCTTCTACCTCCCTAGGTAGCCAGTAGTGGAAAGCTGCAGAGTCACCAAAACAATCTCATAGGATAATAATAATAATTCATGTTTCTATAGGGCTTTAAGGTCTAGTAGCTCATATTTATATTGTGATTCAATTTTTGAAACATGCTTTTCATGCATTCCCTAATTGGGCCTTTGTAACAACCCTATGAGGTAGGTACTAGTATTATCCCTATTTTACAGATGAGGAAACTGAGGAAGAAAGCAGTTAAGTAACTTGCCCACAAGTAGTAAATATCTGAGTCCTGATTTGAACTCAGGTCTCCCTGACCCTACATCTGATAGTCTATCCACTGAGACACATTCGTTCAATTTTTGTTGTTGTTTGGTCGTTTTAGTCATGTCTGACTCTTGGTGACCCCATTTGAGGTTTTCTTGGCAAAGATACTAAAGTGGTTTGCCATTTCCATCTCCATTTCATTTTATAGATGAGAAAACTGAGGCAAACAGGGTTAAGTGACTTGTCCAGGGTCACATAGCTAGTAAGTGTCTGAGGCCGGATTTGAATTCTGGAAGATGAATCTTCCTGACTCCAGTCCTGGAGCTCAGTCCACTGCTTTGCTGTGGACTAATGTAGCTGCCCTACATTAGTTCGAAGCAAGAGGTAAATATATTAAGCAGCGTAGTGAATCAAGTGATGAGGTACAGATGACTGATTCACAAGAGTTTCTAGTAGGACTCCTCCCAGATCTTCTACATTGGAACAAAGTCCTAAATAAAATGATTCAGGCTCTGAAGGTAGGCCTTCAGGGACCAGCTTGCCTGTGGGGCTGGATTTGGAGGAGTACTGGGGACAAGGTGGAACTTTTTCTATGTCCCGATAGCTTGCCAAGTAGACTTCCACCTACTGTCCTTAGATATAAGACTAGTCTTCATCTGCACCCTCAAGGAGCTTGTGTTCTAAGAAGAAAATCAGGTGTATATTTTGTCCTAAGCCAGGAGGACAAGAATGGAGATAGAAAGAAGAGTAATCAAAGCTAGAGATAGTTCCCCTGGTCAAAATTGAGTTCAATCAGGAAGTGTCATGTTGATAGAGGTCATTCCCTTAAAATGAGCCCTTTCTGGAAGGAAAGTGAGTAGGTATAGTAAGGGTATCTGGAGAGACTTCCCCCAGCTGATAGATCTGTGGAACAGCAATGATGAATTTAGTTAGGGATATAGCTGATTAGGATATAGCTATTGTGGGTTGATTTTTCAAGGTGAAGATAGTTGAGTGGGTGGAAGAAGAAATGATGATCAGGTATGACTTAGTTTGTTCAGCAACTTCATGCCCATTTTCTTCCAAAGGACAGATAGGCAGTTCATAAAAGTCTCCTCATATTTCTCTGAATTCCTTATATTTACCATTTGGCATAATAACATTTCATCACATTCATACACTGCAATTTGTTCAATCATTTCACAATTGATTGTTGTTGTCTTACTCTTCATGACCCCATTTGGGGTGGCTTGTCATTTCCTTCTCCAGCTCTTTTTACAGATGAGGAAACTGAGGCAAATAGGGGTGAGTGACTTGCCCAGGGTCACACAGCTAATAAGTGTCTGAGGCCAGATTTGAACTCACAAAGATCAGTCTTCCTGGTTCCCAGTCCAGGACTTTATCCACGGTGTTACCTAGCTGTCCCACGATTAATAGACACTCATTTTATTTCCAGTTCTCTACTACCATAAAAAGTGCTGCTATAAGTATTTTGATATACATGGTACCTTTCCTTTAGGTCTTGACCTCCTTGGGGTATATGCCCAGCAATGGGACTGCTGGGCCAAAGAATACGAACAGTTTGGTGACTTTTCTGGAGTAGTTGTACCGTTTGACGGCTCTACCAGCCCACAGTCACTCCAACACTGAGAATGATCAACAAATGCTCAGCATATGTGAGCATTTCCACCTTTTATTATCTTTGAGGGTGTGTCACTGGAAACCTCAGAGTGACTTTAATTTTCTTTTCTCTTATTATTAGTGACTTGAAGCAATGTTTCAGATGGTTGTTGATGGTTTGCAATTTTTTTTTTGAAAAATAAATATATAAAAGAAAGGGTCATAGCCCTGGAGGAAGAAATATAGAAAATGGAAGAATTTTCTGACATTTCATAATCTCCTGAATGAATGGATAAATGAATAAAACATTTATTAAGCGGTTTTTTGTGTGCAAGCACCATGCGTAGTGCTGAGAATAACAATAGAAGAGTAAGATGGTCCCTCTTCTCAACAAACTCACCCATGAGCTCCTTGGAGTTCATGGGACGTCTCCCCATTCTAATGGGGGAGATAGTACATACGAATCAATCTTTATGTTTGCCAAAAGAACAATTTCTCTTTCTTCCCCATGAAAGTGTCAGCAAATTTCAGAAATAATATATAAACAGGAAAAAATAGAAAAAGAAGCCACACACATAAAGAACACTGCTGTCTTCTCTAACACTTCAAGGGAGCTGTGATCCTCTTACTTCGTCCCTCTGGGAAGCTCACAACCCCTTCATGCCTTTCTATTCTGTATGCTTATTATCTGTGTTCTCCTGTGGATACTCTCTAAAGCATGGGGGAAGGTCTTCGGGTTTTTTTGTACCAGGTAGGTACTACTGAGACATTTGAACCATCCATCTCCTACCTCTTGCTCTTATTAGAAGACTCTCCTACCTCCTTTTCTGATCCTAGTTCTCCTTGATAAAATATCCCCATACTTCTCTTTATGCAATAGGTCATCATTGGAAATATACTACAAACTCCACAAAGGCCTACTTTAATGCTTCATTGTGTCATGGAGGCTACCCTGAGTTCTTTGAGGTCTATAGCACATGGTGCCTAAACTCAGGAAGGTTTTATCTGCCGTGCTGGCTTTGAGTCCTGGTAATAGACTAAGTCTGCTCTCTGAGGAACATGCAGGGGCTTATCAAGCCCAGACTGGTCATTAGTCTTTCAGTTCTTTAATGCTGGCACTCCATGAAACAAACAAACAAAAATTTAAATGACCTTTCACCCTCTGTGGCCCTTCCATTTCTGCAGTGACAGTAGTAACCATTAAGAATCAGTTTTCAGACTTTAAAACATTAACTTAACTATAGGTACTCTTTCTCCAATGAACAATAAATTGGCAGTATTGAATAAAGTGAATTCCATAGCTAGATGCAAAGAGCTTAGTGGGAAAAAAGCAAAGATTCTTTCCTGAGATTTGGGGGAATCTTCAATTATAAAGCTGATTTTTTTAAGTTTATTGCTGAAGTAAGGCTACACGTACTTTTTTTTTAACATGCATGGAACAATCACAAAAACTGATTATATTCTCGGTCATGGATAAGTCAAGGGTAGACAAAAATGTTTTATTGATGTCTTTTTTAAAAATACCATAATCATTTCCCAGCCTTCCTCCTAACTTTCACCACCCCCACCTCTGCACTGAAACCACTCTTACAACAAGTCAGTCAGTCAACAAGAATTTATGTCCCTACTATGTGCTACATTGCTGACCTGGACTTCATCGTCGGCTTCAGACACTCATCTTCCTGCAAGATTAAATCAACTCTGAAATTCTCACCTCCTCATGCCTCTCTACCCATTGGGCCCCTCCTTCTCTCTGTTGGTGGGGGCTGGGGGATTGGGATAGGGTTGGAGGATAGACATTGGAGAGCTCCTCCCAGATCCTCTATTTTAGAAAGGGGCACAGACAGTTCATCATTTCCCACCTAGCTGAATGACTTCTCTCCTTATATGTTCTTCTCTTTCTCCTCTTCTTTTCCCTTCTTTTTGTGTGTTGTCTTTCCCCATTATATTGTGAGCTCCTTGAGAGTAGGGATGGTCATTTACCTTTCTTTGGATCTCCAGAGCCTGGCACAGTGCATGGCACATAAAAAGTGTTTAGTAAATACACATGTTGACTGACTGATCAGACACTGCACAGCTGAGCAAAACTAGTTGAGAAAAACATTGCGGATGATAGTGTATACAACCTTCCATTCATTTATTCTCTGGGATAATTGATATTGAAGGTAATTTGAAACTGGCTGTCTTTCAGTGTTGCTTTCATTCACATTGTTGTATTTTAGAGTTGAGAACTGAGAAAATTTAGAAAAATAACATTTTAAAATATTATATTTATGGATTATACTTCAATCTGTTATTTTTTTTTTACAACAAGGTGTCTGAGAAAATAGCGGTAACTCCCAACCCACATGATTATTTCTCCGATGTCTACAAAATCTTTATGAATAATAATACCTAACATTTATATAGAACTTATTGCTTGCCAGCACTGTGCTAAGCACTTTACAATTATTATCACATTTGATCCTCACAACAACCCTGGGAGGTAGGTACTATTCTTATCTTCATTTTATAGCTGAGGAAACTGAGGTAAACTGGGGTTAAATGACTTGCCCAGGGTCACACAACTAGTAAGTGTCTGCAGCTGAATTTGGACTCAGGTCTTCCTGACTCCAGGCCTGGGCTCTTTCCACTATGCCACCATATTGGGGACATCTTTGATGAAGATGTGAAAAGGTAACGGGTAACTTTTCAAATGGTATTCTATAGTGGATCACATCTTTACAGTAATACAATTGACTAATAGAGAGAATGAAAGATTCTCTTATGCTTAAAACTTCTTGACTGTAAGAAAGCATTTGATTGAGTAGACCAAAATGTTACCTTTAAGGTGTTCCTCCAGCAAGTTGATTTCCATGATATATTAAAGTGGTTACAAGATTCCCCCAAAAACTATAACAGAGATGACTTTTTTTGATGATCAAATGATTATTATAAAATTCAATAAAGGTAGGGTAAGCATTGATAATATGATTTAAAGATCCTGGCCCATATGGAAATTAAAATAAAAACCAAACCTGATGTATTGAACAATGCTTGAGTTCAAGAAAAAAAAAATGACAAAATCAGTAACAGATTACCTTAAAGGTAACAATAGCACAAATAAAATACATCTGAATATATGGGGTACAGTCAAAGCAATTCAGAAAAGCAAAGTTATAATGCTGATTATCTACATTTTTAAAATAGTGAATTAATTTATTTTTAGTTTTCAGCATTTACTTCCATAAGATTTTGAGTTCTAAATTTTCTCCCCCTCCTCTCCCCCCCCCATCCTTCCCCAAGATGGTATGCAGTCTGATATGGGCTCTACATATACATTCCTATTAAACATATTTTCACATTAGTCATGTTGTAAAGAAGAATTAGAACCAATGAGAGGAACCATGAGAAATAAGAAACAAAACAAAATGAAAAAAAAAAGAGAGAGAGAGCAAATAGTAGCTTTGATCTGCATTCAGACTCCATAGTTCTTTTTCTGGATGTGGATAGCATTTTCTGTCATGAGTCTTTTGGAGTTGTCTTAGATCCTTGCATTGCTGAGAAGAGCTAAGTCTATCAAAGTTATCACACAATGTTCCTGTTACTGTGTACAATGTTCTTCTTGTTCTGCTCACCTCACTCAGCATCAATTCATACAAGTCTTTCCAGATTTTTCAGAAGTCTGTCTGCTTATCATTTCTTATAGCACAATAGTATTCCATTACATTCATATACCATAACTTGTTCAGTCATTCCCCAATTGATGGGCACACCCTCAATTCCAATTTTTTGCCACCACAAAAAAAGAGTTGCTATAAATATGTTTGTACATATGAGTCCTTTTCCCATTTTTATGATCTCTTTGGGATACAGATGCAGCAGTATTACTGGGTCAAAGGGTATGCACAGTTTTATAGCCTTTTGGGCATAGTTCCAAGTTGCTCTCCAGAATTGTTGGATCAGTTCACAACTCCACCAATAATGTATTAGTGTTTCAATTTTTCCACATCTTCTCCAACATTTATTATTTTCCTGTTTTGTCATGTTAGCCAATCTGATAGGTGTAATGTGGTACCTCAGAGTTGTTTTGATTTGCATTGCTTTAAATAATAGTGATTTGGAGCATTTTTTTTCATATGATAACTTTAATTTCTTCATCTGAAAACTGCCTGTTCATAGCCTTTGACCATTTATCAATTGGGGAATGACTTGTATTCTTATAAATTTGACTTAGTTCTATATATATTTTAGAAAAGAGGCCTTTATCAGAGACATTGACTGTAAAAATTATTTCCCAGCTTTCTGCTTCCCTTCTAATCTTGGTAGCATTGACTTTGTTTGTGCAAAATATTTTCAATTTAATGTAATCAAAATTATCCATTTTGCATTTTATAATGTTCTCTATCTCTTGTTTGGTCATAAATTCTTCTGTTCTCCATAAATCTGACAGGTAAACTATTCCTTGCTCTCCTAGTTTGCTTCTATTATCAGCCTTTATATCTAAATCATGTAATCATTTTGACTTTATCTTGGTATAGAGTGTAGGATGTTGGTCTATGCCTAGTTTCTGCCATACTATTTTCCAGGTTTCCTAGCAGCTTAATAAGTTTTTATCCCAGAAGCTGGAATCTTTGGGTTTATCAAACAGTAGATTACTATAGTCATTGACTATTGTTTTTTATGTACCTAACCTATTCCACTGATCCACCACTCTATTTCTTAGCCAGTACCGAGTAGTTTTGACGATAATGCAATTTAAGATCTGGTAGAGCTAGGCCACCTTCCCTTGCATTTCTTTTCATTAATTCCCTTGATATTCTGGACCTTTTGTTTTTCCAGATAAATTTTGTTATTGATTTTTCTAGCTGTATAAAACAATTTTTTTGGTAGTTTGGTTGGTATGGCATTGAATAAGTAAACTAATTTAGGTAGAAATGTCATTTTTATTATATTAGCTTGGCCTATTAATGAGCAACTGATATTTTCCCAATTATTTAGATCTGACTTTATTTGTAAGAAAAGTGTTTTGTAATTGTGTTCGTATAGTTCCTGGGTTTGTCTTGGCAGGTAGATTCCCAAATTTTTTATAATGTCTATAGTAACTTTAAATGGAATTTCTCTTTCTATCTGTTGCTTTCGGGTTTTGTTATTAATATACGGAAATGTCAATATAATTTTGTGGGTTTGTTTTATATCCTGCAACTTTGCTAAATTTGTTTATTATTTCAAGTAGTTTTTTACTCGATTCTCTAGGATTCTCTAAATATGCCATCATATCTGCAAAGAGTGATAGCTTTGTTTCTTCTTTGCCTATTCTAATTTGAATATCTACATTGACAAAAGATCAATTAATTAATTAATTAATTTAATTAATTAAATTTACTTGGGATATACATATGGGATATACACTTGGGAATACATATGGTCCTTTTTTATGGATCATTTCATTAATGGTTTTTTTCTTCGATATTGAGACATTTAGATGATCTATTTATTGTTTTGTCAATTTGCCTATTTTATTTTTTGTAAGTAGTCATCCATTACTTTTATATTCTCAGGTTTGTTGGCATGTAATTGTGTGTAATTTTTTTAAAAGAGATTTATAATTTCATTGGCGTAAGGAATTCTCAGGGAGGATGTCCTTTCAAGTCAAATCAGACTTTGAACATTGCTTGGATCACTGAAAGATTAAATGACTTTCCCAGGGACAAATGGTAAGTACGTGTCAGAATTAGGATTTAAACCCAGATCTTACTGACTCCCAGGACACCTCGCTCATTACTATTCCAAGCTACATTGTGTATGGTGTTCTCCAGTAATTTTCTCTATTCATTATTTGTTATTTCTCCTTTCTCAGCATTACATGCAATTGGGAAACCCTAGAAACTTTCCTATTTAGAGCAGGACTTAAACAAGGCTGCCCATTCTCACCATCATTATTTTGACAGTCTTATAAATGTTAGCTATAGAAAAAAAGATAAAAGGAATACACACTAGTAAGTATAGAAACTGATGCTGGACCTAAGGGGTTTGGATAACTAAGCCTTTTCCTTCTCCACTAAGGGTTTCCTGTGCCCTTGATAAAGGCATATAAGTAGATTAAGTCCTGGGGAAAACTGGCCTCCAATGAAAGAGTTAGGCTCTTTTTTTCTCCCTTTTTGGTTTTTTACACCCCCACCCTCCACCTCTGAGCTCCAGGGAAAGTTATTGAAAGCTTTTAGTTTATATCTAGGGCTCTCCAAAAAGGGGGAGTAGAGAGGTACTCAATATATAATATGAATTAGGTAGGGGACAGATATTTATTTTCTCCACACAAAAAGCTTGTTTCCCAGCTTGTTCATGCCCAAAACGTGCTTCTCCATTGGTATGATCTTAAACTTCAATTTGTTGGGGCAGATAGATGGCACAGTGGGCCTGGAGTCAGGAAGCCTTAGTTCAAATTTGGCCTAAGACATTTACTACCTGGGTGACCCTGGCACATCATTTAACCTCTGTCTACCTCAGTTTCTTTATCTGTTAAGTGGGGATAATAATATCATCTACTTCCCAGGGTTGTTGTGAGGATGAAATGAGATAATTGTAAAGCCCTTAGCACAGTGCCTGGACATAGTAAGTGCTATATAAATGTTAGCTCTTATTATTAGAAATTGCAGTATTCTATTATCTGCATCCATACCACATTGCTTGAAGAATACTGATGACAAGAAGATGGGTTTATTAAATTTACAAGGCAGTTTCCCAAAGCAGAAGGGAAGAGGAAAGGAACAAGCATTTATATAGCATCTACTATGTATCAAGCATTTTTTTTGTAAAAAAAAAAAATTGTATATGACCTCATTTGATTCTGAAAGGTAGGCTATTATTATCCCCATTTTACAGCTGAGGAAACTGAGGAGAACAGAAGTTCAGTGATTTTTCCAGGGTTGTACAGCTAGTAATCATTTAAGGCTCCATTTGAACTCAGGACTTTCTAACTCCAGGCACAGTGCTCTATCCACCATGTCGCCAGTTAACTGCCTCTGTAAAGTCAACCAGGCCCATTCTTCTCCTGTTTAATTCTGAGCCAATTTAACTATTTGCTTCCAGTGTCCATCTAAGGTTTAAATGCTGACTGACAAGCTCTTTGGTAGTTCATAAAATTATCATAGTGTCAATGGATAGTAGTCATTCTACATCTAATTAGTTTTTCCCATGTGCATAGTGAGGACAAACTGTTTTGAGTGACCATAGATATAATTTAGGAGGCTCTGCGATGCTTTGAAGCTTGATGTAATCAGCATTATTTCGTCCTCAAAAAGGAACATCTTGAGGCTTTTATCATTTATAGGGAATCCCTCTTCCACTTGGACCCTCTCCTTGAGAATGGTGAGCACTTTAGGTGAGCAAACCCTTCCCTATCTTGTGACTCACTTTAGATTCATAATCAGAGGATCATCAAACACTTATTTATTAAACACCTATTATGTGCCAAGAAAGATAGTCCCTACTCTCCAGGTGCTCACAATCTAGTGAGGGTGATAACACACTAATAACTATGTACAAATAAGCTCTATGTAGAACAAATTAGAAATAATAAACAGAAGGAAGCTGCTAGAATTAAGAGGGATTAGAAAAGGCTTATTGTTAAAGGTGGGATTTTAGCTGGAACTTGAAGGAAGCCAGGGAGGCCAGTAGGTAGAAATGAGGAAGGAAAGCATTCCAGGCATGGCAAACAGCCAGAGAAAAAGGCCAGGGTCGGGGCAGCTAGGTGGTACAGTGAATAGAGCTCTGGCCTTGGAGTCAGGAGGACTTGAATTCAAATCCAGCCTCAGACACGTGACACTTAGTAGCTGTGTGACCCTGGGCAAGTCACTTAACCCGGATTGCCTCACCAAAAGGCAAAAAAAAAAAAAAAGCCTAGGGTCAGCATATGGAATATTTTGTTTGATGAATAGTAAGGAGGACATGGTCACTGCATCACAGAGTATATGGTGGGGTATAAAGTATAAAAACACTGGAAAGGTAACAGAGGGCCAGGTTATAAGGGGCTTTGAATGCCAAACAGAGGACTTTATATTTGATGCTAGAAGTGAGAAGGAGATGTTGGAGATGTGTGTATGACACTGATAGACTTGTGCTATGGGGACATCACTTGGACAGCTGTGTGGAGGATAGACTGGAGTGGGGAGAGACAAGTAGGTGCAGACCAACAAGCAGGATAAATGCAATAGCATCGGTGATAAGGACCTGCAGCACTGGTGGAGTAACACAGGAGGGAGATGTGGCGAAAGTAAGATTGACAGGACCTGGCAACACATTGGATATGGGTAGAGAGGTGGTGAGAGATAGTGAAAAGTGGAGGATGACAACTAGGTTGTAAGTCTAGGGGACTGGGATGGTGGTACCCTCAACAGTAAAAGGGAACTTTGGAAGTAGGAGAAAGTTTTGGGGAAAAGATAATGATTTCAGTTTGGGACTTGTTGAGTTTAAGATGTCTATGGGACATCCAGTTTAAGATATCCAATTGGCAGTTGGAGATACAAGACTGGAGTTCAACAGGGAGGTTAGGGCTGGATAAGTAGATTTGAGAATCATCATTAGAGTATAGAGTTCTGGAGATGATAATTGAATCCATGGGAGCTGATGAGATCACTGAGTGAAATAGTAAAAGGGTAGTAAATAGTGAAGAAAATAGTAAAATAGAGGGCCCAGGACTCTCATGGTTAGAGAGCTAGATTTAGATAAAGATCAGCAAAAGAATCTGAGGGGTGGTCAGATAGACAGGAGGGGAACCAAGAAAGAGTGGAGTCATGAAAATCTAGAGAGAAAAGAGAATCAAAGAGAAGAAGGTGATCTATAGTGTCAAAGGCTGAAGAGTAGTCAAGAAGGCTGGAGATGGAGAAAAGGCCACTGGATATGGCAATTAAGAGATAATTAGTAGAGGCAGCTAGGTGGCACAGTGGATAGAGCACCAGCCCTGGGCCAACCTCAAATGAGAGAGAGAGCGAAAGAGACAGAGACAGAGAGAGAAAGAGACAGAAAGAGAGAGAGAGAGAGAGAGAGAGACAGACAGACAGACATAGAGAGACAGAGACACAGAGACAGAGACACAGAGACAGAGACAGAGTCAGAAACAGATGGAGAGAGAGAGATAGAGAGAGAATGAGTAACTTCGGACAGAGCAGTTTTGGTGGAATGATGAGGTCAGAAGCCAGACTAAAGAGAGTTAAGAAGAGTGAAAGAAAAAGAAGTGGAGGTGCCTATTCTAAAGTTGTGATCTAACTGTGGAATCTAACTTTTGAAAATCTATCTGTTCCCATCAAGGATGCCCTTGATGTATGTGCAGATTTTCATGAACATTTTATGTTGATGGGAAAGAAGACATATGTTTCCATAGTAATTAACATTCTCTCAGTTGTCTTTTTTTTGTTAACAATGAGACCCAACATTTCCCCCTCCTTCAAACAAACTGAGAATTAACCACTCAACAGCTTTAAAATTGTGCAAATTCCAGTAGAATCCTCAGAAAATACTTGACTTAGTCGAGGTACTTTTCCTATCTTTGTTTTCACTGGTGCCATTTTCACTTCTTCAAGAAAAACAATTGGTTCTGTGCTATTAGAGTCCAAATGTGGTAGCTACTCTGCACTTGATGTGGAAAGAGTTTGCTAAAAATTTTTATAGATCTTTTCCATTCTTCTACTGTTTATTGTTCTCCTTTTATTTTCATTTTTAAATATCCTTGACATGACTCAGTTGGGTTTCTCAACAAGTTTTATTTATCCTTGTTTCTCCTTCCTCTGCTCTTCACAGTTTTATATGGCAACACTACTCATAACCTTCGGCCTTCCATCTCTAAGCTTTTAAAAATAAGTTAATAGTCTAAGTCATTGTTGTGTTTTGCCATATTTCTCTATTTGGCAAGAACAAGTGTTTGCTGAGGGAGTTTTTATCCTATTTTGGTTTTCTCTTGGTGGCAATTGATTTACATCAGTTAAACTTCTCTATGAAATCATTATAAACAAGGTCAATGTCTATTCATCCCTCCATCCATTTCCCATTTTTTGGTATCAATAAATTGTTTAAATAGGCCAGGATGAAGTCATTTTAATTGCACTCATTTTCCCTCCTCATTTTTATTTTTTCTATTAGTTTTGTTTTAATTGTGCTGTAGGCTTTAATCAGTCAGTTGTTTGACTGTACCGAGACAACTATTTCAGGAGTTATTCCCACATCAGTAAGAAACTATTTTCTGTCTATTGATATATAAACAAGTTCTTTTTTTAATGTTGTGACCTGGTGTTTGCTGTGTCTTAAGCCTCCCATTTCTTTTTTTTTTTTTTTTGAGAAAATATTCTCTGTGCATAGATGGGAGGTGTCTGTATAATTTACAAACCTTTAATTTCTCTCCCTTCTTATTTCTGAACCATATCTTCCAAAATACTTCTTACTTTCCTCCCTTTTCCCACCCTTGCTTTTATAGTGTTATATCATCAAAGCCCATGTTGATTTAACTGTGAGGGTTTTATTAAGTTCTTAGAATTTCTCTATTTCAGCTTCTGTCATAGATGTTGTCACATAAGCTGCAAATACTTATCATGAGCACTGAAATATGATATTACCAAGTGTCTCAAGAAATGATCTTTTGGATGCATGACAAAACCAATTTCTTTCTCCAAAGAGAGTTGGTGAGCCACATTTCCGTTGACCTGAACCTTCCTTTTGTCGTCTGGTTTTGTTTATTTTTAAATTTTAATTTTCCTCTCAATTACACATTAATGACACATTTACACCTGTTTCATAAGTTTTTGTTCCTTCAGTTTCTTTTGGGGTAGCTTTTCTTTTTGAGCCACCTCCTTTTATTGGCTGAGTGAACAATTTATTCCTTTTCGGTATCATCTCAATGTGAGAAGGGGAACTCACGCAGAGATGGATTTAGCCATGAGCCTTCTGAGTACACCTACCCATTTTAGGAAACTTGTGCATGTGGATATTCTCAATGATGGGAGAATTTTACATCCAGACCCTTAAGTTCTGTGTTACTCTTATGGACTTTTTGAACATGTTTAGTGAGGACTTGCACTCTTTTGGAGTCAATAACCCTCTGTCCAACCTTTTCTTTGGCTTAGGCACACCTGCTAAATCTGCCATTTTAACAATAGAAAGGAGCACATTGTTTCTTTAGTGTGACATCTTTCAAATACTTGGTACCCATGCTTTTGATAGCTTGAGTAGTTTCATAGGTGTTTGTGGAGTGGACTCAGATTTGAATTTCTTGACATGCAATTTTGGGAGGTTTTCCAGATCAACCAAGTACTTCGCCATTTTAAATGATTACTTGGGGTAGCTCATGAGAAGAGGAAGAGAAGAGGTTTTTGTCTTTTGGTTTTCTTTATATCAAGAAAGTCAAGACTGATATAATTTCTATCTTCCAATGCATGTCTATTTTCTGGTTATTGGACATGGATCTAACAATTAGAGTACCAATAGTGAAATCAATGTCTAGATTATCTAAGAACTATGTGATTCTTAGGATCCCCTTCCATTGTCACTGCAGAAGTGGAAAGAGGGCCATATGGGATTGATGGACATTATGATTTTTTCCTTTGTTCCATGGACTGACATGGCCGAAGAATTCATTGCTCAGTCTGCTGGTGATGACTGCTCCCCTGTACTTAGCTGGTTTGGTCCTCAGAAAACACACCCAATCATTGCAGATGCTGGAACTGTACTTGACATTTTTCCAGAATGGTAGAACCCAAGCAGATCCTTTGAGAACCCAGGGTCATCTCCATGTCACAGTGAGGTATTAAAGTAGGTCTTTGTGGGGGAAACAAGAATATCATCATCATCACTATTCTTTTTTTTGTGAACAAGAACATAAAAAAAAAGAATAAGGAAAACAAGCATGTAAGCTAACACCAACAAAAAAATGGAAATTTCTGGCGATTGACATGCATTTGTACTTTGTTATTTACTAATTGTTAACTCCACCTCCAAAAGATATGTAAATCTATCATATATGTAATGTATATAACACACATATTGTATATCACAGGTTGTTGTTGTGTTTGTCCTTCATTCTTGAAGAGGACCATGACATCAGGGAGATGATGCCATGACTTGCAATTGACTTTGATTTGAGTGAGGGAGGGCTGTGCAAAGTCACCAGCCTTACTTTCTCCTCCAGAGTCATCTGAGTCCAGTGGCCAGATGTAGATCAGGATGACTGGAGATGGCCCAGGATGCAATGTGAGACTCTGGCCCTTTAAGCTAAGGTCTTTTCAGGTTCTCACTTTGAGTGAGGCAACACTCATTCAGTGAATAGGCCTATTTAAGAAGTGAGTCAAGGGATGGCCCCTTTAGTAAAAAAAAAATCAAACTGGGATGGGAAGACCTTCAGGTTTGCTTTAACTATGTAGCTTTAACTATGCTTTAACATAGTAGTATCCATTTTTCCTTTGTTCTACTTATCCCTTTGACCTTCCTTGAGAGTATAATGTGATTTTTGTTGCAGTTGTTATTTTCAACTACATGGTGATTATCAATGTGTCTTTGGTTCATTTGGTTCTTTTTTTCTTCATTCCAATATTTCATGTCTTCTCACACTTCTTTGAATTATTCTTATGCATTTTTTGGATTCAATTTTATTCTATTACATTCTTATACCTTAATTCATTTAGCTATTCCCCAATAGATGACTAGCTTGTTTCTAATTTTTCTTCTTACAGTATAATATACATAGATATTATATATAAAACAGCTAACATATATCATCACTATTTGTGTTTGTGCATATCACACATATTTACATATACACATATGGGTATATATACATGCATATATACATATCTACCTAACTATTTATCTATCTATGTATCTATCTGTATCTTCAAGATGCAGCTAGGTCTTTTTTCCCTAGTCAATTATCTCCTTGGGCTATATTTTTAGTGGTGGGACCATGGAAGGAAGAAGAAAATAAGTATTTATTAAATGCTTACTTCATACCAGGCACAGTGCTAAGCACTGATGATACAGATATAAGCAAAAAGAAAGACAGTCCCTGCCTTCAAGAAACTTATATTTTACTAGAGAAAGGCACAGGGAGCTGTAAAGGATGGAGGAGGGGGAGATTGAAGGTAACCCTTATAGGAACTTGGTCTGGAAGCCAGGAACAGGGCCTGAAGGAGAATGAAGACTAGCCAGGGCCCCTCCACAAAATGAGTTCCCCAGGAGGAAGTCACCAATGGGAGAAGGACATGGGTCTTACACAGGAATATTCCAAGTTGAGAAGGCTGAAGGTATTGTTGGATGTTGAAGATGAAGAGGCCTCAGGCACTAAGAGACAGTGTCAAAGGCATGGTTTTGAAGTTCAGAAGCCAGGATAAGAGCTGGGAGGGAAATGATGACTGGATTAAATGTGTGCTCATTTTGGTAACTCACTCCATAGTACTTTTCAAAATGACTGGTCCAATTCATAATTCCAATATAACGCATCCATGTAATCACTAAATTTTTATCAATTTTGGCTATTTTTGTCCATTTGATGGAATCAGGTAGAACGTTAGATTTATTTTCATTTGTATTTTTTGGTCATTAATGATCTTGAACTTTATTTTATGTGATTATTGATAGTATGTTTCTTCTTATGAGAATTGCCTGTTTGTATCCTCTGATGACTTACCATTTAGAGAAAGACTCATTTAGATAAATTTATAAGCTCCTTTTAAAGTTGGGTGTCATTCTCTTGTTGAAAGTGTTTGGTGCAAAGATTTTTTTTTTTGCCCAAATATTGTTTTTTTTCCATATTATTCTGAATGAATTGATTTTTGTTGTGCAAAACCTTTTTATTTTTTATATGCAGGGGATGTGCCCACATGTTGTACTGGGTCTTTGCCCCATTGACTAGACGTTGGCTTTGGCATGGATAACATCTGCCTATATAAGAAGTAAAGGAATAAGTATGGGCAGAGAAGAGGTTCAAATATATACCAGATCCCTAGTCTGGTCCTGAGATTTCATTTCTGTAGGGAATTTCCAGTGATGATGCTCCCTCTTCTAATGCATATGAGCTACTTGTGCAACTTATTCTCTTAAAGAGCTGCCTTGCAACTGAGAGGTTAAGCAACTTGCTTAGGGTCACACTGCTTCTATGCATCAGAAGAGGGTCTTGAACCCAGGTCTTCCTGACCTCAAGATCTCCAAGGAAGACAGTACTGTATCTCCTGCGTTCTTAGGTTGAATTAATAGAACTATAGTACCCAGAATGAGAGAGGCAAGCATTTGGATGAATGAAATTACTGACTGACAAAGTATTTATTACAAACTTAGTATGTGCCGAACACTGTGCCTGAAAGCCTGATTCATCACATGTATTCAACAAGTTAAGTCAGCAAGCATTTATTCATTACCTACTATGTGCCAGGCATTGTGCTAAGGGCTTGGGATACAAAGAAAGGCAAAAAATAGCCTGTGCTCTTAAGGATCGCATAGTCTAATGGAGGGGGACAACAACATATGAACAATTATGTTCAGTTTCAGCCATTTTTTAGTTGTGTCTAACTCTTTGTTGACCCCATTTGGGATTTTCTTGGCAAAGATACTGGAATGGTTTGCCATTTCCTTCTCCAGCTCATTTTACAGATGAGAAAACTGAGACAACAAGATTAAATGACTTTCCCATGGTCATAAAGCTAGTAAGTGTCTGAGGCTGGATTTGAGTTCAGAAAGAGTCTTCTTAACTCTAGGCCCTATACTCTGTCCATTGAGCTACCTGGCTGCTAAAACAATTATGTACAAACAATATATGTGCAAGACTAACTGGAGATTATTTCAGAGGGTAGGCACTAAGATCAGGGATGACTGGAGGACTCTCCTCACAAACATCAATAAAGTCAGCAATAAAGTATGGATAAGAAAACACAGGGATCTGACTCAGCACAGGAGTACAGTTATACGGAGAGAGTCATCAGGGCTGGCTATAAAGTACAGCTAAATGGTTAACAAAGGTTAAATCCCAGGCCACTCAAAATTCAAGAACTACTGTAACAAATATTTTTAACAAAGTTGAAATGATTGGAGTTTTCAAATGAGGCCAGAATATAATTAATTTTTTCATTGTTATAGACATTGGCTCATTGCTAGTATATGCTGGTTGACCTTCGACAATTCATTTTACTGGGGCATAATTCATCCTGAGAGTTCTGAAAGGCAGCTGCTAAGTGTTAAATTTGCTTTAGTGTTTTGAGACAGTTTATTTGCATATTAAAAACTGTAGAATTTAGGAATGAATATAGCATCATATCTAATTGAGTATGTTTTGTGTTAAAAGCTTCATTTGCATATGAAAAATGGAGTACTTTGAGGTCAAGAATAGAGGAAATATCAATCCATCAATATTTATTAAGTACCTACTATGTGCTAGGCACTGTTGTGATGGGTGGATTGAATGAAATAATTGAGGAAACAAAAGGTTCAAGCTTCCAAGCATACTGATTTATTAAGGAATACATGCCAATTGCATAACAAATTGGGACCAGGCCTCCTCAGCTTGGCACCGGACCCCAAATACAGGAGGAGACAGAATTGTATGCATTGAAAGAAAACAATTAACGTGACATAATTCAGGATACAAGATTAGGTGATCCAGGGGTAGCTAGGTGGCGCAGTACCGCCCTGGATCCAGGAGAACCTGAGTTCAAATCTGGCCTCAGGCACATAACACTTACTAGCTGGGTGACCCTGGGCAAGTCACTTAACCCCATTGCCTAGCCCCCCCCCCAAAAAAGAATGAAAGATTAAGTGATCTGATTTCTAATCAGAGGAAACATTAGAGGATTTCCAAGTTGGGAGCTGGGAGAGTGAATAGTACAATTCCCTGAAATTGTCACATCCACTCCTTCACCACCCCCCTCCCCCGAGTATCTGTATGCAAGAGTAACAAGGAATAACAGGGAAACGGTAACTGATTGATCTGTACAGGGACGGTTTTCAGATAAGACATATGGGTTGCTTGAGATGTGTAAATGTGAAAAAAACGCCTTTCATCAATCTTTGGATCAACAGGTAAAGGTAGTTTGACTTCCCAGTCATGTAGGGCTAGGTTCAAACAATGCAATAAAGTTTTCTCACAATTCCCATAATTGAACAAAGTTTTCTCACCAGATAGAAATTGGACTAGACATATAGTTGAATAGAAAGGAAACTGAATTCGTTCCAAAACTGAGTTAAAAGATGGAGTCAGTGTGATTTGCTCAATTCTCACAATCCCCTCACTGTACAAAGTGCTGGAGATATAAAAAGAGGCAAAAAACAGTCCCTGCCCTCAACAAGCTTACAATCTAATGGGGAGAGGCAATGTAGAAACAAATGTACACAAAGCAAGATATACAGAATAAATAGAAGGAAGACCCTAGAATTAAGAGAGGTTGGGGAAAGCTTCTTGTAGAAGGTGGGACTTTATTTGAGACTTAAAGGAAGTCAGTGAGGTCAATAGTTGCAGCAGAGTGGGGAGCCCATTTCAGGTGTGGGGGACAGCCAGAGAATATAACTAGAGATGGGAGATGAAACGAGATGAACTTCTTACCTGTGGAATAGCCAGGAGGCCAGTGTCACTGGATCAAAGAGTATGTGTCATGGAGTCAGGTGTAAGGAGAGTGAAAAGGTAGGAAGGGGCTTGGTTATGAAGGACTTTGAATGCCAAAAAGAGCATGTTGCATTTGATCTTGTAGGCAATAGGGAGCCATTGGAGTTTATTGAGTGGGGTGGGGGTGGGTATGTGTGACATGATCAGATCTATGCTCTAAGAAAATGGATGGACTAGAGTGGGGAGACACTTGAGGCAGGCAGACCCATCAGCAGTCTATTGCTGTAATCAAGGTGCATCTTGTGCAGAAAGCCCGCACAAGAGTGGTGGCAACGTCAAAGGAGAGAAGGGGATGTATTTGAGATATATTATGAAGGTGAAACTGAGAAACCTCTTAGCAGATTGTCTACGTGTGTGTGGGAGGATGAGAGATAGTGAGGAGTCTAAGACGACTCTTAGGTTGCAAGCCTGAGGGCTTGAGAAGATGCTGTTGCTCTCTTCAGTAATAGGGAAGGTAGGATGGGGGGAGGGTTTAGGGGGAAAGATAATGAGTTCTGTTTTGGACATATTGAGTTTAAGATGTCTACTGGACATCCAATTTGAGATGTATGAAAGACAGTTGGAAATGTCAGATTGGTCAGCAGAGAGTTGGGGGCAGGATAGGTAGATTTGAGAATCATCAGTAGAGAGTTCATAATAAATCCATAGGTGCTACTGTGATCACCAAGTGAAATAGTATAGTGGGAGAAGAGAAGATGGCACAGGACAGAACTGTTAGGGACACCTACAGTTAGAAGGATGATATAGAAGAGGATCCAAGCAAGTGAGACTAAGAAGCAGTTATCAAATAGATAGGATAACCAGGAGAGAGTGGTATCCTGAAAAACGAGAGAGAAGAAAGTGATCAGTAGTGTCAAAGGCTGCAGAGAGGTGGAGGAGAATGATGTTAGAGAAAAGGTCATTGGATTTGTCAACTAAAAAACCATTAGTAACTTTGGAGAGAGCAGTTTCAATGCTATGATAATGTCAGAAGCCAGATTATAAGGGGTTAAAAAGAAAGTGAGAGGAGAGAAAAGTGGAGGCTACTATTGAAGATGGCTTTTGGAGGAGTTTAGCTGAAAAGGGCAGAAGAGATATAGGATGATACCAGGGATGGAAGGAACAAGTGAGAGTTTTGGTTTTTTTCAGGATGGGGGAGACATGGGCATGATTGTAAGCACTAGGAAATGAGCCAGTAGAATAAAAAAAGTGAGAGAGGAAGGATGACAGAGGGACAATATGTTAGGGGAGACGGGATGGAATGGGATCACTTAAACTAGTAGAGGGATTAGCTTTGGTAAGTAATAAAGCCACTTCATCATGTGAGACAGAGGTGAAGGAGGAGATAAAGACTGAAGGCATCTGAGTGATAAAGGATGAGGAAGAGGGGAGAAGGGAGAATTTATGGTGAATGGGTTCAATTTTTTTTTCTGTAAAATATGAGGCAAGGTTTTCAGCTAAGAAAATGAGGGGAAGGAGAGGCATGGGAGGTTTGAAAATTTGAAAGAGTCTCTATAGAAAGTGGGATAGTGGGTTAATAAGTGAGAAATAGTAAAATTGCTTAGGAGCAGTGAGCTCTGATTGACAGTATGTAAAATAAATTTGTAGTGAACCCAATCAGAATGGTTGCATGATTTTCTCTATCTTCATTCAGCAGCATGTGTGTAGGAGTGTAGAAATATGAACACCAGAACTGTTTTATGATTATGGGACAAGTGTACTTTACCTGATCGTGGTATGATATTATATATACTCTGGTTCTGCTCACTCCACCATCCATCAGTTCATAAAAGTCTTCCTAGTTTTCTTTAAAAAAATGTCCCTTTTATCATTTCTTATGGTGCAATAGTATATCATTACATTCATATACCATAATTTATTTAGCTACTCCTCAATTGATGGATGTCCCCATAGTTACTAGTTTTTAGCTACTACAAAAAGATTTGCTATAAGTATTTTTGTACAAATGGACACTTTTCTTTATTTGATCTCATTGGGTCAAAGCAGGTCAAGCAGTGGTATCACTGGGTCAAAGATTTCCACAGGTGAGTGATTTTGATGGAATAATTATTCAACCTGGTGCTATTTTTATGTAATTCAACTCCCATCCCAATGGACCTCTTGAAATTAAAGCCTAGGGCAATAAAATTACTTAATTTTAAAAGCCTTAAGATATAGGTCCACTTAAGGGTAAGATCTCAGTGCAGGGTTATTTACTTTGAAACCCATACTGAGGCACTTATCAGCTTTCAAAAAAAGACAATGGGAAAGTCTGAGGCAAAAATACAATAACCTCCAACCTTTGCCTCTACCTTGGTGGAAAGATGGAGAGCCCAGGCCTTACCACTAGTAGCCCTAAGAAGGCAAGGCAGGATCCAGCCTAGCAGTTGCTTATCAATTATTCTTTTTCTCTTCTGTCTCTATGAGAGGTATTGGCATAGAATTCTGTCAATCTATCATACCTCAAATATTTGTAATCTAGGGATATGCTGCTTTATCTTTTAGAGGTTCAGAATAAAAAAGTGCTTTCCCTGTTTGCTCCAAAGGGAAGGGTAATAGCTTAGCTCCTTCTCACCAAAATCTGGATATACAAATAACAGACATAATAAATCTCTTTATCAAAGAAAGTATTGGGGCAGCTAGGTGGCACAGTGGATAGAGCACCAGCCCTGAAGTCAGGAGGACCTGAGTTCAAATCTGGCCTCAGACCAAACACTTGATATGTACTAGCTGTGTGACCTTGGGCAAGTCACTTAACCCCTATTGCCTCACCAAAAAAAAAAAATAAAGTATTAAAGAAGAATCAGAGAAGTTATACAGACTAAAGTAGATGAATGAATACACAGAGCAAATGAACTTTTATTTTGGAATGAGATAAGATCTCAGCTCAATCCACGAGAAAGAAAATGATCTCACCAGAGGATATAGCTCTTAGCAGTTTCTAGGGTTGCAGGTTCTGGGAATCAAGGGAAGTTTTGGGGACCAGCTTCTCCACTTCTCTACAGCAACATAGAGATGTCTCATCTCCTGTTCAAATGTTTACACTTGCTTCTCTCCCCAACATTCCCCTCTTCCTGTCTCTTCCAGAAGTCTCTCCTTCACTTACATAGAACTCGAAGGTCTCTCTGTCAATTAGAAATCATGATTCTCCTCTCCACCCTACTCCCCCCTCCCTCCCCTCAAAAACCCACAGCAAGAAGTCCCCAGGGCTTTCTCTTAGGAAACTGCCCCAGGCTTGAGAAGAAATGAGGTTATATTTAGATCTTTGTTGGAGTACTTGTGGGAGAACTGGTTCTGATGTGGTTTAGGGTGCTCAGAACCCCAAAATGCAAGGGAGTCTGCCTCGAAAGAATTCGACCACTTAAGCCTTCTTTCAGTCAAAGTAGTGAGGTTATTTGCGATGCCAATAGAAGCAGGCCAGATTCTAAGGGAATCTGAGCAATTTAATTGGGGTAATATTGGAATTTATAAACAAGAAAAAGACAGTGAGAAGATCTGCCTAGGATTAAAGAGTGGTAAGTAACCTGAGGTGGTGGTGATGGTGGTGGGGGCAACAAAGAAAGGGTCTGGATGAGATTAAGGAGTGGCAAGTAGCCTGGGGTGGGCCAGGTGCAGACAATGAGAGGAGTTAAGTAGTCTGGGCTTGGATTGGAGAGTCACAGTGAAAGGACAGTTAAAAGGATTATTGAGTATCTAGGTAGGCTGGGGTGGGCCAGATGCCTCATGTGGGAAAGTTCAGGGGCTGAGTTGCTTTCAAAGACTTGGTCTTTTCCTTTTAGGTCTTTTCCAGGTCCCATCACTCCATCAGTTCCTTTGTGTCCTTTCACAAAATCATCCTACCCAGAAGCCTCTTCCAATCTGTTCTTAGTTCTTTTTTCTAATCTTTCTTGTCTGTGCCTCTTCAGTGTGGTATAGTAAGAAGAGCACCAATTTGGAATGAAAGAAAAGAATTTCAAATCCTATCTTTGCCCTCTACTGCTAGAGTGATTATGCATAAGTTGCTTTATTTTTCCAGGCCTTAGTTTTCTTAACTCTAAAATGGAGTTATTGGACTACAGTAATGTTTTTCAAACTGCTATAAGGAACTCTGAAACATCCCCAAGTGTTTGTTTGTTTTAATAAACTTGATGTTGTTTGTTAATAGACATTAAAAATAATAGTTTTAGAGAATTTTTAATACAAGTATTCTGACAAAGTTTTGTCTAAAGTGAAGGGCTTTACTATGGTGGAAAAATCTAATCTTAAAGGTCTTTTCCAGATCTAAATCTGTCATCCTAGAGAGAGTTAATCTAACAGTAGGAATTTTGGTCATCCAGGTGGGTCTGTGGGGGATTTCTTTTGTTTATCCCCCTTCTCCTTGCCTTACCCCCAAACTATTCCTCAGGTGGGGGCCTCAGGCCTATCTATTCCCACCCAGGCTCTAGGTTAGACAATGAATGTCCCCAATTGTCACTGAAGGAGGAAAAAGAGAATACAGAGAAGATGATGCTGAATGCCCCTGCTCTTCACCCCCCCACTCCCTTTCTTTCCAGTTTCACTGCATTTGGCCTGGAATCTGGAAGATCTGAGTTCAAATCTACCTTCCAACCTTCAAATTTATTGTGGGACCCTAGGTAAGTCGCTTAATTTGTTTCCTTCATTTCCTCAACTCTAAAATGGAGATAAAAGTAGGACCTGCCTCCTGGAGTTGTTATGAGGCACTTGCTCTATACATACAGCACTCTGTACATGGCACTGAGGGAGTTACCAAGTTGAATAATTCCCTTGGAAGGAATTTCTTCCTTTGGGGAGCCACAGATAACTGTAATATAAAATAGCATGATAAATACATAAGGGAGGTACAGGGCAGAGGAAACAAAGACTGATAAAGTGAGGGGGGAAGGAGAATGGCTTAGTTTAGTTGGTTAGGACGATAGTTAGAGTAAGCTGTATAATGTGGATTGTTCTTGCTTTTGGTCTAGATCTGTGATTTCATTGGTTTAGGGAAGTAAAGGTCAGGAAACTCAATCAATGCAGATGAGTTACAGTTTTTTACTCTTAGAGAGTTGCCTGGGGCACTGAGATGTTAAATGAATTAGAGGGGGCACTGGGAGGGTGTTATACTGTCAGATTGTGGACCTGAATCAGAGCTCTATGTTCACGAAAACTCTCAATCTACTACTACTATCCACTGCTCTAATTTGCCTTTTCATTTTGACATAAGGCTGAGAGTGTAGGTGATGCCAGGTTCTGAAATACCTAGAAAGCCAGGCGAAAGAGTCTGAACTTCCTCAGTAGTCCAGAGGGAACCATTGAAGGGCTATGAACAGAGGAGCCACCTGACCCATCTCTGCTCAGGGAAGGTTAGTTCTGCTGCCTTTGCTGTGTAGATCAGGGTCAGGGGAGGGATGAGCGAAGCTCTTCTGAAAAAGGTGGCTCTTAAGTTGGGTTTTAGGGGATGGATGGTATTTAGCAGGCCGAGTTCAGAGAAAGAGAGTCTGGGCATAGGGAACAATGTGAGTCAAGCTGAGGCAGAAGAGTAATCAATAGGTAGGCCAAAGTGAAGCCTGGTTTAGCCCGAGCTTAGCACACCTGGAGAAGGCTAGAAAAGGAAGGTTGTAGAGGGCTTTGAAAACCAGGCAAAGGAGTCTAGACATTCATTGGTAGGTGCTGGGGAACCCCTAGAGGCTTTTGATCATCAGAGCTGGGCAGCAGGAAGATCTTGGCAGGGTGTGTAGGACCATTAACAATTGCCTAGTTCTTTGAACTTGTGTCTGCTCAAAGGCATTTGGGTGGTACAGGGGATAGAGCACTGGATCTGGAATCAGATAAGAACTGAGTTTGAATCTTTACTGGCTATACAGCCCTGGGCAAGTCACTTGACCTTTCTAAGCCTCAGTTTACTCATCTGTAAAGTGGGGACAATAATAGCACTTCTCCTCAAAGGTTGTTGTAAGGATCAAATGAGATCATGTATCTACAATGCTTTGCAAACAAAGCACTATATAATTGTTAGTTATTCACCTTTTTACTCAGATGCCTTCTTATACTGTATAGGTGACCCCAGTCTCTAGACAGTGATGCTATTTAGGTAGGAGCTTTGGTAGGTGTTACCATATGCAAGCTTTGCCCTCTTTTGTAATCTACTTGGGAGAAATAACAAACATGCTAACCACGCTAGCACATCTTTCTATTGCGCTTTACATTTTACAAAAATTGTTTCATGCAGCTGCCCTAGGAGGTAGGCAGGGTGGATATTTTTACAGAAGAAAGAACTGAGGCCCAGAGAGGATATGGAGCTGAAGGGACTTAGGAGAGCCTTCTAGTCCAGTCTTCTCATTATACAGATAAAGGAAATGAGGTTCAGAATGGGGGGCGGTGACTTACCTGAGGTCCCATAAAGTTAGTGACAAAACTGTGCCTCAAGCCTCAGTCTGCTGACTCCAAGTCTAGAATTCTTTTTATTATGATCATCTTAAACAAGTCCACCTTGGTGACATGGTCTATGTATGTGCATGACAGAGAAATCTGAAATTAAGAGGGAGATGGACTTAGGGTAGGATTGGTCAGGGAAGGCTTCCCAGGGGAGGTGAGGCTTGAGTTTGAAAGATGAGTAAGAGTCAGTTTTGCTGACAGAAGTTGCGGGAGCATTCCAGGAAGGAGGGGGTTGTGGGCTATGGGGGAGGGGGGGAGTGGAGAACAGAATGAACAGAAGCCTGGAGGTAGGAACAGACTGTGTTCCTTCTAGATAGGAATAATATTGTTGAAATGTGATCTGTATCAGTGAGTGGGCTGGGGAGGTCGGGGGTGGGGCAGGGAGGGATGCTTCAGTCAGGGCCAGAACTGAACCATACTGTCTTTTCTGCACTTGGCCCTTGCAAAGTATGACTTTCACTTGGGGGACTGTGGTCCCCACATTATGGTAACTATTGTTGGTGATGAGGAACTGGGCTCCAAAAAAGCTTTGCCTTCTGCTCTGTCCCTTGTGACGTGAGGCAGCTTGGAGCAGTGGAAAGAGGACTGAATTTGGAGTAAGAAGACCTGGATTTTAATTCAACTCTGCCATTTCTACCTGTGTGATTGTGGTCAAGTAACTTTACCTTTCTGGCTTCTGTTGGATTAGATGACCTCTAAGGTCCCTTCCAGCTCTATGTCTAAGATCCAATGAAATTCCAGTCTAATACTGGCATACCTGAGGAAGGTAGTGGAAAAGCAATGAACTTGGAAGTCAGTAGGAGCTGGGGTTTAAATCTCCCAAAATAGACACACTTGACACTTGGTTCCCACTCCTACCATTCTTCAAGGTTACCAACGACCTCTTTCTTATCAAATCCAATTTCCCTTCTTCTTTGCCTTCTTTGATGCATTTGACATTGTTTACAATTAACTTTTATTTCAATCTCTCAATACTTTGCACTGGTTTCCATGATACTCCACTTTTCCTGGTTCTGCTCTTACTTCTTTAACTAAAGTAACCTTGACTGCTTTTGACTAAACCATCATCTTTGACATCATCTATTTCCCTTTCTGGCTACTCCTCCTTGTTTTGACTTTTCATTGTAGGTGTTCTTCATGGTTCTGAGCTTCTGCACTCAGTTCTTATACTCACTCCTTTTTTGGGGAACTCATTTTTTAAATCTTATATATAATATTTTATTTTTCCCCCAAAACATGTTAAAACAATTTTTAAATATTTGGGGTTTTTTTTTAAGTTTTGAGTTTCAAATTCTATCTCTCTCTCCGTCCCTCCCCTCCCCTTCCCCTCTCTGAGACAGTAAGCAGATACAGGTTATACATGTGCAGTCATGTAAAATATTTCTGTATTAGTCATGTTGTACAAGAAGACTCAAATGAAAGAAAATGAAAAATAGCATGCTTCAGTCTATATTCAAACAATATCAGTTCTTTCTCTGGAAGTGGATCACGGGCTCCATCACTAGTCCTTTGGAATTGTCTTGGATCATTGTATTGCTGAAAATAGCTAAGTCATTTGCAATTCTTCATTGTACAATATTGCTGTCACTGTATACAACATTTTCCTGGTTCTGCTCACTTCACTTTGCATCAGTTCATGCAAGTCTTTCCAAGTTTTTTCTGAAATCATCTTACTTGTCATTTCTTATAGCACTATAATATTCTATTACAATCATATACCATAGCTTGTTCAGCCATTCCCCAATTGATCAGCATCTCCGCAGTTTCCAATTCTTAGTGGTTACAAAAAGAGTTGCTATAAATATTTTTGTAAAAATAGGTATAAAAGAGGGTTCTGTCCTCAAGGAGCTTAAAGTCTGTAAGGCAAATACATGGTGGGATGTAATCAGAAAAAGACAAAGAGTGTAATTAGTGTCAAATGTGTTCTCCCTGCCTTAAGCCTGTCCCCACTACAATCAATCCATTCAGTTGTCAAATTGATCTTCTTAAAGCTCATATCTGACCATGTTGCCCCCTACTCAATAAACTCCAGTGGCTTCCTGTTACCTCCAAGATTATATATAAAATACTCTATTGATGTTCAAAGCCCTTCATAACCTCATTCTTCTCTGCCTCTCCAGTTTTATTACATCTTACACTACTTTATATATTCTTCCATTCAGTTACATTGGACTTCTTACTGTTCTGCAAACAGGTAATTACATCTCCTGATTTCACTAACTATCCCCTATGCCTGGAACACTCTCCCTCATCATCTCTGCCTCCTGGCTTTCCTTAGTCCTTTCACTTCTCAGCTAAAGTCCCCTCTTCTGCAAGAAGCCTTTCCTAGTTGTCCTTAATCTTAGTGACCTTTGCCTTTCTTTGTATCCCCAGTGCCTGTGCCTGGCACATAGTAGATACTTAATAAATGCTAATTGATTGGGCCACATGAGCAACAAAATGTAGAACTAGATATTTTCTTTAATATCCACTATTCTCAAATCTCTACAAAAGAGAAATTCCAAAGATAAAGCAACTCCAGGTGTCTCCATGGTTTATCTAAGATACCATAGAATCTAAAAGAAGGTTAAAAACAAAAAACAAACCCATGAACTGATGCTCACTGACCCTGAGCTCCATTCAGCACCCTTCCCACTTCCTACAATACTGGCATTGAGGCAGCAGTAGCAGGCTTACAACTAAACCTATATCCTTATCCCTCTCCTTCCTCTTTTCAGTGCTATGGAGACCATAGTTCTAGGCTTTGGAAATTTGCTCTGGCTGCCATAGCCCTTCAAGGTTAAAAGCCTACCAGGGCCACAATCCTGTAGCACTAGTGCTACAAGAGTTTGAACTGCAAGTACTGGGATGGACAACCTGTAGCAGCAGCAGAGCCAGAGCTGGGTCAACAACCCTGTAACACCAGCTGTACAAAGCTCTGAACTGCTATTGCCTGTCTAAAGAAAGAACAGAGGGAGTGGGGCAAGACAATGTGAGTGTGTGTGAGAAGGGGATTGAGATTTGTGCAGCACTCTCCTAAGCCTGAGAGAAAGAGCAAAATATCCAGCTGGGGTCAGTTCTGACCACCGAAAAGTCACTTGGGGTAGAGACCTAGGTTGGTGAACTGTGAATTGCCTACCATGGGAGGAGGCTGACATGCTTTAAGACCTAGCCTCCAAGGAAACCACAATCAGAGGAGAAGGAATCAGAAAGTGGGCAACAGTGGAAAATTGAGAAGAAGAAAAAAGACCAAAATTACCAAAGATTTCAGGAAGAAGAAAACTCAAAAACCTTGAACATAAGCAAATCAATCTAGGAAAAACTGTAACAACAGAAGGAAATATGGCCTCCAGACCTAGTAAATGAGTCCAGGCATCTATAAATAAATACTACAAAACAAAGAAAAATGATCCAAGACTCGATGAGGAACTTGTGGGATTTTTGAACATGGAACCACAGCACACTATCTTGAATGGTTCAAAATAGAAATGAGAATTATGAGAGCAGAATTTATGACCTGTATAGCAAAAATAATGGGCAGAATAGTAAAACTAGAATCCACAATGGCAAATCTCACAAAGAAACAAAAAAGAGAACAATAGATTGGGAACGCAAATATACAGAAGTGAAGGACAATCTAGTAGAAGAGAAGTAAAAAACCAATAACATTAAAAGAAAATTTGCTCATTATACAAACAAAATATATTGATTTAGAAGATAATATTCAAAGAAACAACCTAAGAATCTTAGTTCTCCTGGGAGTACATGACAGGACAAAAATAATTTAACACCATAATGAAGGAAATAATAGAAGAGAAGTACCAAGAGCTAATATACATTGAAAAAGAAATAATAATTGAAAGAATTCACAGATCACCTCTAGAAAACAACCACAACAACAAAAACCAAGGCTGCAAACTCCAAGACACACAGTGGTTAAATTTAACAATTCAATTTAGAATCAATACACACTACAAGTCATCTGGAAAAAGCTCTTTAAATACAAAGGAAAGGAAATTTGAATAATGCAAGACTATTCTGCACCCAATAGAAAACACTGGAAGGAATAGAATACTGTGTTCAGAAGTATAATAGAGCTCAAGATGCTGCCCAAGATGACCTACCCTTCGAATCTGAGCTTAACCATACATGAAAAATTATAGACATTGAATAATCAAGAGACATTTGAAATATTTTTTGGGAAAAAAACCCTAACTGAAGAGATTGTTTGCTTCTCAAACACAGAAATGCAGAAGGAGTGAATAAGTGCAGCAGGTGAGGACAGCAACAGCAAGAGAGTGACCAAAGAGAGACCAGTAAGAGATTTCCTTCTAAATGTACATAAGAGACCCAAATGAAGGTGGAAAACTGGTAGAAGTAGTAGTGAAGAGGCAGATGGGGCAGAAGTGGGGGGGAGGGAGCACATTATGGACAGGACCTGTTAACTCCCTGTTTACAGGGTTTTTTATTTTTTTGGTCATTTTTCTTTGTTGGACTACACTACAACATGGGAGGGTACATGAAAAGGAGGAGAGGAACAGGGGGATAGAGAGGAATGTGTGATGTACTGGGGTCAAGGCAAAGGCTAACAATGAGGGGAAGGTGACCTCTGTGGTCTCAGAAAAAGAAGAGCCTATAGGGGAATGGATGAGGAGGAGGGAGGATTGAAAATATGGGGAAAGGAAGGAAGCCTTATTTTAGTGGTGGGAGGGGGTTATACTGATGAATGCTCCTATGAGTGAAGAGAGATAGTGTGTGAAGGGAGATGAGGACCTTATATTGGGTGTGGCCTGGTAGATCTGGTTCTTGAAATCTACTCATTCTACATTGGGAGGGATGGAGTTGGAACCCCTAGGGGCAACTGGTGCTTGGGGGACTGGGAGAGCATAGACACTGGGAGGAGATTTTCAGGCAATGTGGGGAAAAAAGATAACCAGCAAAGAGTATAGGTCAGTGATGGGCTATATAATTAAAGACATGGTGGGACCATGTGGCATTTTTCTCTCTGACACCTGTAATAATTGGCGTTTTTCTAGGAATGAGGCACAATGGAAAAAGGGAATTCATGGAGCAAGATCTACTGGGTTGTGGAAGGAAATGTCTAGAGGGGAGAGCACAGAATGGATACCTTGGAAGCTTTGAGTGCATGAGGAATGTAGAGAAAAGAAAGACTGGTTAATTAGAGGGGTCATGAATCATAGAATGAGAGTCTATAATATTCACAGAGAGAAGATGGATAATGAAGAGAGTGAGAGAAAACACTTATGGAAAGGGGTGCAAAAATGAAATAAAAAAACAGGACTAGTTGAAAAGGAAGAGAGGAAGAGGAAATCTACTTGACTAAATGAGAGGGAAAAAAGCCAGGAAGAATTAAATAATCAGATAAAAGTAGGAGAAAAAAAGGAACCAAAAAGCAAAATCCTAAAAGGAAAGGGGTAATAAATGAAAGGAGGTGATCAAGAGGAATATGACAGTGGGAACAAGGCCATCTTTAAAAAAGATCAAGGTAAAGTAACTGAAAGAACATAGATAATACTGTGTTTATAGCAGAAGAGGGAAAAAATCCTAACTTGAAAAAAAACTCCAATATTAGAGACAGAGGAAAATATGAACCTAATTCTAATAATTTGAAATATGAGTGAATTCAACAATCCAATAAAATGAAAAAGAATGACAGAAAACAAAACCCTACAATTTGTTGCTTATAAGAAACACATTTAAAAAACAAAGACACAAAATAACACTGAGGGGATGGAAAAAAATTTACTGTGCATCAATTGAATATAAAAAAACAGGGGTTGCAATCATGCTATCTGACAAAGCCAAAGCAAACATTCAAAAAATAAAAAGGGATAAACAAGGAAACTATATTACACTGAAAGGAACCATAGAGAACAAACCAATATCATTAATAAACCTATATATTTCAAATACCTTAGCATCCAAATTCATAAAAGAAACATCTGAGTTAAAAGAAGACAGATAATAACACCAATAGTGACAGGAAACTTCAATATCCCTCTCTTGCTTTTGGATGAATCTTGCAGAAAGATAAACAAAAGGAAAAATATGGAACCAAACAAATTGCTACAGAAACTAGAGGTAAAAACTTATAGCATCTTCTAATTTGGATAGCAAACATTTCTCAGCATCACATGGAACTTTTATAAAAACTGACCAAGAATATAAATATCAACAGAGACATTGAAAACAAATGTAAAAAGGCAGAAATAGTTAATATATTCTTTATAGTCCATAATGTAATAAAAATAGGTATTGGTTCAGAGATCACACACACACACACACACACACACACACACACACAAAAGAAGTAGACTGAAATGGAGACTTAATGATGAAACCCTAAATAATGAGGGGGTCAAAGAACAAATTGTAGAAACAATTAATAATTATGTAAAATAATATGATAATGATGAAACAATTCACCAAGGGTTTTGGGGCATTCAGGCGGAAAATCATGTCCTTACAAACATACATTTGATGGGCTATGGGCCCAAGCCAAGATCTTCACTCCTTGCCCCAAAGGGAATCTGGCTCTATGGGCCCCAGCTCCTCATCTCCCTTTGAAAGTCCTAGCCCTACCTTTTGATCTTATTCTGATGCGCCTTCACCTTTGCCCTTTACCCTAAAAAGAATCTGGCTCCCATTTGTCTGTGGGCCCCAGAAAACCCTTAAATTTTTCTTACTCTGGTCTCAAACTGTTCCTAATTGACTCCCCTTATCTCCCTTTGAAAGTCCTAGCCCTACCTTTTGATCTTATTCAGATGCCTTTCAAATTTCTTCCTTCCAGTTCCTCTCATTATCTATTTCCATTGTCTATTCAATCTCTTAGACATTTCAACTGGAATTCTCACCTAGACACTTTTCCTAGCTCCTTCCCTGGTCACCCAAAGTTACTTTAGTGTATATAAGATCCACCCTGGCCCCCATTTAAATGCTGAGCTTTTCTCATGCCCACTTGTCCTTACGGACATTACTTGGCCTATATGGTTTATGTCTAATAAACTTTTTCTCTGGCTGGAAGATGATTTGGGTTGAATTCATTCAGGCAGGGCCTGCATGTCACGATCTCAGGGTTCCAGCAACCCTAAACCTCTAGACCTCATCATATTGACAAAATAGAAAAAGATAGGAATAATGAACTGAAAATTCATTTTAAAAAATAGAAAGGCAACAAATAAACCCAAAATAAGCACAGAAGAGGAGATATTAAAAAGTAGAGGAGAAATTGATAAATTGGAAACAAAAAATTA
Organism: Vombatus ursinus; assembly: GCF_900497805.2. NCBI lineage: Eukaryota > Metazoa > Chordata > Mammalia > Diprotodontia > Vombatidae > Vombatus > Vombatus ursinus. The sequence goes on from NW_020954564.1 coordinate 33,079,988, forward strand.
GAAATGGTAAATCTAAAAGCTGATTCTTTGGACTAATAAAATTGATAAGTCCTTACCTAATCTGATTAAAAAGAATATAGCAGAAAATCAAACTGATAAAATTACAAATGGGCAAGATGAAATCACTGTATAATCAGAAGAAATAAAAAAATCATCATAACATGTTACACAGTTATATGCCAACAAAACTGAGAACACAAAAGAAAGAGGAATATCTCCAAACTATCAGAAGACTAGGTAGAGATCTTTAATCCAATCTCAGAAAAGGATCTAGCCAAAAGGTGTGTGTGGAGTAAGGGGGGGAGAACTCTTGGTCCTGAGATTCACAGGAGAATTCAACCAAACTTTTAAAGAACAGTTGGTACTCACACTTCACAAATGTTTCTCAAAAATTGAGAAAGAAAGAACCCCACCAGAACTTTTTTATGAGACAAAATATAGTCTTAACACTTAAACTGGGGAAAGATAAAACACAAAAAAAACCCAACTATACACTAATATCATTAATGAACATTGACTCAAAATTTTTAAACAAAATCTTATCAGACTATAGCAATTCATCCAAGAAACCCTTGATTGTGCTCAAGTGGAGCTTATACCAGAGACTCAAGGATGGCTCAACTATTAGGAAAACAACCAAGGTAATTAATCATATTCAAAACCAAAACATCTAAAACCACATGATCAACTCAATAGATGCAGGAAAAAACCTTTGATAAAGTATAATGCACTTTTATGATTAAGAAAACAAACAAACCTAACAACCCTACAACATATAGGCATAGTACTTTTAAAAAAATCATAAAAAGCATCTATCTAAAACCAAAAGCAAGAACTATATGCAATGGGGATATACTCAAACCTTTCCCAATAAATATGGGAGTAAAGCAAGGATGCCCACTTTTCCCACTATTATTCTACATAGTTCTGGAAATGCTAGCAACAGCAATAAGATAAGAGAAAGAGATGAAAAGGATAAGGACAAGTAAAAAGGTGATAAAACTATCCCTATTTACTAATGATATGATGGTTTACTTGGAAAATCTAAGGAATCAGCAAAGTTACTAATTGAGGTAATTAATAGCACGAGCAAAATGGCAGGTTACAAAATAAATCCTCAAAAATCAATAGCATTTCTATATAGTAATAGTACAAGAAGCAATAATATAAAGGAAAATTCCATTTCAAATAATTACAAAATGCATAAAATATCTGGGGATTGATCTTCTTAAGCACATAAAAGACTTGTATAGATTCAATGACAAAACGCACTTTAACAAATAAAGAACAACTTATATAGCTGGAGGAATATTCAGTGCTCATGGCTAGACAGTGCTGATATAACACAATATTGTCAAAATTAACTTGCACTTTTAATGCTACACCAATCAAATTACCAAGGGGATACTTTACAGAACTTAATACAATAATAATAACATTCACTTAGAGAAACAAAGGATCTAGAATATCAAGAGAAATGATGAAAAAAATTATGGGTAAAGAAAGAATAGCACTTTCAGACATTAAATTATATTATAAAATAGCAGCTATCAAAACCATCTGGTGTTGGGTAAAGAACAGAGGGATAGATCAATGGAACAGACCAGACAAGGGAGAAACAATAAAACTCAATAACCCAGAGTAAATAAAGTAGAGAAATAAAGTAGAAAACAAAAATTTCCTAGGAAAAATTCATTTGATAAAAATTGCTGGGAGAACTGGAAAGCAGTTTGGCAGAAATTAGGCTTAGGCCAACACCTTATATCATATTCCACAATACATTCTAAAATTTTAATATTAAAATTTTCACAGCTTTCACAGCTATAGGTAGGAGATTTATTCTTAACTATAGGTAGGAAAGAGTCATTTACAAAAGATAAATAAATGTTTTTCATTACTTGAAACTGAAAAGCTTCTGTACAGACAAAATCAATGCATCTGAGAGAAGTAAGAAAGAGGTTAAATGGAAAAAAAAATCTTGCTATCAAATCTCTCTGATAAGGGTTTGGTATCCAAGACTTATAAAGAACTTATATCTATATCTATGTCTATTTCTATGTCTATGTCTAACTCCATATCTATCTATCTATCTATTGACATAGCCATTTCCTAATAGATAAATGTTCACAGTATATGAACAAACAGTTCTCAGAAGAAAGACTGCAAAGAATTCACTATCACATAAAAGAAGGCTCCCAATCACCAATAATAAAATGGAAACCAAAACAGCTTTGAAGTTTCACTCAGCACCCTGCAAATTAGCAAAAACATAAAAAAAAATAGCAATGGAGAGGTTGTGGAAGGACAGGTATACTAATACATTGCTGGTGAAGTTGTGAAATGGTACAACCATTTTGGAAAACAATTTGAAATTAGCAAAGTGACTAAAATGTCCATACTCTTTGAATCAGAGACTCCATTACTGTACTTATACCCCAGGGAAGCCATTGATGAGAAGAAAGTCCCTCTATACTCCAAAATATTGATAGCAGCACTTTTTGTGATAATTAAGAATTGGAAACAAAATGGATGTTTATTGATTGAGGAATGGTTAAACAAATTGTGGTACACTAATATAATGGAATATTTCTGTGCTGTAAAAAAAAAGTATGTGTGTGGGGCAGCTATGTGGCACAGTGGATAGAGCACTGGCCCTGGAGTCAGGAGGACCTGACTTCAAATCCGGCCTCAGACACATAACACTAGCTATGTGACACTGGGCAAGTCACTTAAGCCCAATTGCCTTACCAAAAAAAAAAAAAAAAAAAAGGTATATGTGTGATGAATACAAAGATGCATGGAAAGATCTCTATGGCCTGATAAAGAGTGAAGAAAACAATATACACAGTAACTACAACAACATAAATGGAAAGAACAACTGTGTGCCAAAAAATCAAAAGTAAATGTAACAGGCCAGAAGTGCAAGGAAGAGGAGTTGCTATGGTTTCCTGCTTTAACAGTGTTTGAACAGAACCCACTGCTTGATTCCCAGCTGGAGCTGCCCTTAGCTGCTCTCCACCTTCACATCCCTCTAACCAACACTTCTTCTGTCCTACCTTTTGAGCAATAGCCACTCCACATCAGCCACCCCAGCCTCAGTCACAGTACAGTTGTTTCCTCCTCCTCTCCCACCTCCTCCTTCACCACCTCCTCCTCCATGTCTTCACCATCTCAACCTCACCATGATGACCTCATTCCCCTCACAGATGTGACAGAACTACCAACAAAACTTGAAGGCTGCAATCAACTGGCAGATCAACCTGGAGCTTTACGCTTTCTATGTCTACCTGCCCAAGTCTTACTGCTTTGATTTGGATGATATAGCACTGAAGAACTTTGCCAAGTATTTCCTAAACCAATCCCACAAAGAGAAGAAACATACTGAGAAGCTGATGAAACTTCAAAACCAATGAGACCGCCATATATTCCTTTGGGACATCAAGAAATCAGATTGTGACAACTGAGAGAGTGGGCTGAATGTAATGGAGTGTGCTCTGCACTTAGGGAAAAAAATGCCAATCAATCATTACTGGAATTGCACAAGCTAGCAACTGACAAAAGTGACCCCCATTTACGTGATTTCATTGAAACCCACTACCTGGATGAACAGGTAAAGTCCATCAAACAACTGGGTGATAGCGTAACCAACCTGCACAAAATGCTCCCCACCCCCTCACCCCCAGTTCTGACATGGCAGAATATCTTTTTGACCACCACACCCCTGGAGACAGTGACAGTGAGAGTTAAACCTTAACCTGCCTTTCCAAACTGTGGGAGTGACTCCTGTTGTCTTTCAGTACAACCACCATTTGCATCCAAATAAAGTGACTTGGTACTGATAAAGAAAAAAGTAAAGATAACAAAATTATAAAGGTCAAATAGGAGTTGAATGAAGCATAACATGTATAATATATTGCACATATTTTCAGACTTTTTCAATGTATGGAAGTTTTGCTGATTTTTTTTCTCTAAAAACATCATTTATTATATAGGATGACTCTCTGGGAGTGGGAGTAGATGTAGATACCTGAAATAATTATGGTGATGCAAAAAAACAGAAAATATCAATAAAAACTTATTTTAAAAATGCCAATTGACTGGTTGATTGGTGGAGGCAGATGACATCTTGTTCTAGGCAATTATTAATATAATTGCTGAAGACTTTATGAAAGGAGCAACATTTGAACTGGACTTCAAAGGATTTCAAAAAGTGGTGATGGCTGAGGGATGGTTGGGGGTATAGAATTTTCCATCTGAGGGCAACAGAACATGAAGGAACAAACCATACTTAATCATTTGAAGTAGGCCTATTTGGCTGGAAAGTAAGTTATATGAAGGGGCCTCCTGTGAGATGAGGCTGACAAGTTAGCATACATCCAGGTTGTGGAGGGTCTAGAATGCCAGGCTGAAGAGCTTATTAGGTAGGTAAAGAGCAGCTACTGAAACCTTTTGACTGGTGAGTGATCTGATCAAAGTGATGTTTTAAGAGGATGGCATGTATAGAATGGATTGGATGGGGAGAGATGCTATACAAAGATATAAGGATCCATAGGTACAAAAATGTTTATAGCAGCTCTTTTTTGGTGGTAAAGAATTAGAAACTGAAGGAATGCCCATTGATTGGGTAATGACTGAACAAGTTATGGCATATGCATGTGATGGAATACTGATGTGCTGTAAGAAAGGATGAAGGGAATGGTTTCAGAAGAACTTGGGAAGACTTGTCTAAAGTGATGCAGAGTGAAGTGAGCAGAACCAGCAGAACATTGTACACAGTAACAGCAATATTATAAATATAATCGACTGTGACAAGTTTAATAACACTGATCACTGCAGTGATCCACCACAAATCCAAAGGAGTCATGATATCAAAACGTTATCCATCCCCTGATACAGATCTGATGAATTCTGAGTGTAGATTGAAGCCCATTTTTTCTTTCTTTTTTGTTTTTTTTGAAGAAAGTGTGACATATAAAAAGTTCAAGAGACAAAGTTTCTGGGTAATTAATCATCTTATTAATCATTTCTAGCAAATGATTAATAAGAGGTGTCAGTCAAGTTACTCTTGAATGCCAAAGAGCTCTCATGGAACCCACTCAAAAACACTTACATGCCCTGGGAAGAGTGGGTGTTCCTGAGGGTGACAATCAACTCTGATTGGTTAACAATTAATGAGAGTATGAATATTACAAAGAGAAGTGGAGCCATTCTAATGAGAGGCTGGGGAGTAGGAGAGAGAGATGACTTTGATCACTGTGGCTCCCAGACTATCCCCAGCCTTGGGCAATCTAGGCAAAGATTTTACCCCCATCCCAGCCTAGGAAGAACATAAAGGGCTTCCCTACTTGGGTGAGGTCTGAACAAGATTGAGGAGAAAGTTAATCTAACCTCTTTATCAGCAATGTCCTTCAGAAGCTGGTTTGGCCTAGTAGAGAATGAATATCTAAGAAGGGAAAAAAACCTGGATCTCCCCAATCATTGGTTATTTAATAATCATTTCTCCCAGAACGTAATGCAGAAATTTGTTTTACATGACTATATATATATATATCTTTGTAATAGGTTTTGTTTTTCCTACCTCTTAATGGTGTGAGGGAAAGAATTTGGAAAGTCTTTATTCTTTAAGAAATAATAGAATGTAGCTTCCTTGAGGGCAGGGACTCTTTCTTTTTGCCTGTATATGTATGGCAAGTGCTTAGCACAGTACCTTGCTTTGCCACTACTCTCTCTTGATTCTTTAGGCCTATCTGACTACTAGATCATCCATATTATGTTCAGTAACTGCTGATGTCTTCTGGGCCCTCTTTAGTTTTTTTTTTTTTAATAATGATGATTAACTCTTTTTTTTAAAATTTTTTATTTTTGGGCAATTGGGGTTAAGTGACTTGCCCAGGGTCACACAGCTAGTAAGTGTCAAGTGTTTGGTCTGAGGCCGGATTTGAACTCAGGTCCTCCTGACTTTAGGGCCAGTGCTCTACCCACTGCGCCACCTAGCTGTCCCCCTCTTTAGTTTTCTATCTATACTCTCTGTTGATCTCATTATCATCTATGGATTTAATCAATATCTCTAAACATTTGAAGACCAGATCTCTACACCCAGAGCAAGACTGTCTCCTAGACTCCATTCCCAAATTGTTGTTCTTATTATTCAGCTCTTCAATATTATCTGACTCTTTGTGACCTAAGGAGCCATAGCATGCCAAATACTACTGTTCATAGGGTTTTCTTGGCAAAGATACTGGAGTGGTTTGCTATTTACTTTCCCAGTGGACTAAGGTAAACAGAGGTTAAGTGAGTTGGCCACGGTCATACAGCTACTAGGTATCTGAGGCTAGATTTGACTTCAGGTGCTCCTGACTCCGTGCCTAGCACTCTATCCACTGAGCCATCCAGGCTTGTCAGCCTCATCTCACAGGAGTCCCTTTCATATAACCTAAGCTCCAGCCAAACGAGCCTACTTCAAATTCTCAGGCATGCTTTGTTCCTTCCTGCTCTGTTGCCTTCCACTGGGCATCCCCACCATCCCCACCATCCCTCAGCCATCTTTTTGAAGTCTTTTGAGGTCCAGTTCAAATGCTGCTCCTTTTACCAAGTCGCCAGAAATTATATCAGTAATTATCTAGAGCCAGCTGTCTTCTGTTCCTATAGCTGATATGATGCTAATCACAGTGGTGTTGCAAAGAACAAACCCAAAACTGAAATAATTTAAAAAGAAGTTTATTAAGTTGCCAATAGAGGAGAGAGCTGAAAAAGGGGTGCCCAGTGCCTGTAAGTTACATATTATAGAGGGCTCAAACAAAGGAACAAAGAAAGAGTAGTTGATTGGTCAGTAGGGAGATAGTTTCCAGATAAGACATGCAAGTTGCATGAAATGTGTAGTGGGAGAAAACTCCTTACATTAGCCTTTGGATTTGAGAGGTTTCTGGTCAGTGTAATCAAAAGTCCTATGTGAAGCATTAAACCAATCTAGTCTCTAAGCACTAGGACTGGTTTCTCAGCCAGGCTGGGCTAGGTCACATAAGGTAACTTATAGACACTGGGCATTCCTGTTTCAGATCTCCCCTCTGCTGGACAACTTAATAAACTTCATGGCCTCAGTTTCTCTATCAGTAAAATGATAGGGGTTGGATTAGAGTCTTTTCAAGGTCACTTAAGCTCTGTTTTTCTACCTGTGTAGGCAAGAATAAGCTTCAGACATCATAATTCAGGAATTAAAAACAAACTCTTCTCTAATGTAGTGAGATTTTTAGCCTGTACCCCGATGAGCTACAAGTTTACTCTCTAATGTAGGAAGTAGAACAACTTTTGACTCTTCCTAAGAATACCTTGTATGGGGCAGCTAGGTGGTGAAGTAAATAGAGCACAGGCCCTTAACTCAGGAAGACCTGAGTTCAAAACCAGTCTCAGACCAGACTCTTGACACTTACTAGCTGTATGAAACTGGGCAAGTCACTTAACCCCAATTGCCTCACCAAAAAAAAAAAAAACCCAAACAAACATGTGAAAATGTCTTAGGTCTAGTGTTTTGGAGCATAGTGAACACAATGACATCCGTCTCCATTCCCTTTGGGATTTTAACACAAATAAGTGTTAAAGACTTCTCAGTCTTTATTTTTCCAAACTGAAGTTTCCAGAAAACCCCAAAGTGCTGTCCTTGCCAACAGAGGCAAGTCTCCATTGTCCACAGGACTAGCTAGAGCCAGTCCTAGGATGGGGACACTGGGCAAGAAGCTGATGGGAAAGGGGTGTCTAGAGAAAGGGAGAGGCAGGAGCCAAAGATGATTCTGAGCTTTTGAGCCTGAATGACTGGGTGGGTGGCTGTGACGTGATCAGATCTAGGCAAGTGAGGAGGGTCAAATGGTTTGCAGGGAAGATGAAGAGTTTGGTTGTAATAGTGTTGGGTCTGAAGAACTGGTAGGGTATCCAGGTGGAAATCATCTATGGGCTATTGGAAGTGTGAGCCTGGGAAAGGAGATTTGGGAGTCATCCTCATCAAGATGAAAGATGAAGAGTGAATCATAGAGAGTGGAGAAATAAGGCCTTTCAGATATGCCTATTCATATATAACCTATATCAAATTGCTTCCCATATTAGGGAGGGGGTTGAGGGAGGAAGAAAATTTGGAACTCAAAATTTTTAAACAGTGAATGTTAAAAATTGTTTTCTCATGTAATTGGAAAAAATACAAGTTGAAAGAAAAAACCCCCCAAAACAGATATGCCCACATTTTGGGAGACAGAAGGAGGAAGAACCAAGAGCAGAGAGTTAGAAAGTGATCTAGGACAGTGCAGGGATCTGAGAACCAAGAGAGATGATAGGAGTTTCAAGAGGAAGAGTATAACCAACATTATTAAAGACACTATAATAGTCCAGGAGAATGAACACAAAGAAAAGGGCATGGTGTGTGAGAGGGGTTCTGTCAGTGACCATAGGAGTAGCTATTTACTCCAAATCTGGATACAATTTATTCGTGAAAGCTTTTGATTGATTGCTCTGAAAAGTGATTTAACTCTAAGCTGTATTGGCTGAGCAGATATTTTAAAATCCTGCATTCCATTCCTGGGAGAAAGATGGGAGTGACAGTGAGTAGGGATATTATGCAGCCTGTGTAAGAGGCTCCTCCACTCTGAGACAGAGGTCCTGTTCTTTCTCTTACATGCTCAGGGGCTTCTAATGAGGAATTAGGGGAATCATCGACCACAGAATCAGATTTAGAAAGGGAAGGGAGGTCTCAAAGGCCATCTAATCCAACCCCCTTACTAGATCCATACCTCACCTAGTCCAACCCCTATACTGTCCTACAGATGAGGAAACTGAGGCTCAGGAAGATATGTTGACTTGCCCAAGGTCACATAGGTAGTGTCAGAGGCAGGATTTGAACCCACGTCTTCTGACTCTTAAGTCTAGGACTCTTCCCACCGTACCATTTAGATCAGGGGCCTTAATTGACAGTCCTCCCTATTATGTTATCCATTCCTCCCGTTCCCCCCATCCCCACCCGAATTTGGAGCTTGGTTAAGGTGAAGAAGTCAAGTTAGCTGGGAATCTCCTCCCAGGACTCTAATTAGCATTCAAAAAGAATACATCTGGGAATGGGGCTGCTAGGTGGCCCAGTGTGTAGTGTCGGGAAGACCCGAGTTCAAATCCACCCTCACTTACTAGCTGTGTGACCCTGGGCAAGTTTAACCTTGTTTGCCTCCATTTCGTCACTGTATAATGAGCCCGAGAAGGAAATGGCAAACTACTGCTTACCAAGAAAATCCCAAATGGGGTCACAAAGAATCGCACACGGCTGACTGACTAAACAACACTTTCTGGAGACTTGTTTCCTGAACCTAAGGACCGGGCGGATATTAAAAAGCTTGCTTTGCACTTTCTGGGAACAGAAGGAGATATTCCTCTCCATCCTTTCACCTGCTCCGGGGCTTCTCCTGGGGGATAGGAAGATTCAGGTGTTCTGGGTGATCCCTGTCTAGCTGGGGGTTCCGAAGTTGGGGAGAGTCTGAAGGTTGGGAGGTGATTACCCCTTCCCCGGAAACACAAGCTTGTTTTATTATCCCTTTCCTTCTTTTACTGCTTTCCTCTCTTACCATCCTCCCTCCCTACCTCCAAGCCAAATCTCCCATTCTCTCCGGGTCCGCACCCCTGGTCCTGACATCCCTCCGAACTGGTATTTGGGATTACAGTGTCCCAGAACCAACTGTTCCCACCCCCCCTTCCCCCCCCTCCCGGGCAGGCTCTACTCCTCTCATTCCGAAAATCCCCCATTCACTCCGTGCTCTCTCCTTTCCCTGTGCAGGTGGTTGGGTAGAGAAAAAATGTTGGAATAAGGTAGGACGCTGTCGGCATCACTGCAAGAGTAATGAGAAGTACCATTCTAGGTGCCCCAATAAGAAAAAATGCTGTCTTCCCAAGAATAAGCTCTCCAAGGATGACTCGGAATGGCTGGTATTAAGCGGTTCGACTCATCCAGCAGGAAGAGGAGCACGTCCCAGCGCCGCAGCCAGGACCCCGCCAGCAGGTGTAGTACCTGCAGGAGCTGGAGGCGCCAAACCGCAGCATCTACAGGTCCCACAGTATCCTCCAGCGGCAATCCGAGCCCCCGCAGATGCCCCCACTACAGCCTAAGCCACCACGGCCGCCCCAAATGATTCTGGTGAATTGAATGAGGAATAAGCAGTAAGGAATGTGGGAGAGCTCGGGCTGCCTTCTCCTGGTACCCAGTCGGGGTACCTGTTCATCCCTGGGTTCCAATAAAGCATTCTAGACGATCCCCTATGCGTCGTCGTTCATCCGTGCACCGTTTTTTAAAAAATGAAGTCTTTGATAAGTATATCGCTCAGGCAGCTCTGCAGGAATCCTATTCATAGAAGGAAGGATTGAGGGTGGAGGGTTGGCTGGGACTAGAAGATAGTGGGTAGAAAATGGACCCTGGTGGTCCTGGCTGAACCCCAGGGGTTGAGGATTACATAGTAGAGCTCCTAGCACGTGGGCTTATAGACTCTTGTTCTCAAGGGCAACCAGTGGTCTTTGCACAGGAAACTGCAACCCCTTCCTCATACAAAGCCCTCATAACAAGGGTTTGAGGAGGTCAAGACTGTGCTCTCTAGTTACCATTCCTTACCAAGGTTCTTTTGAGGGAAAGAGGGAACTTAATGAGATAAAGATTGAAGAGGTAAACAGTCACTTTACTGTCCCTACAGCCCAACTGGAATCTGGGGTTACCTTCCATGAGGGTTATGATGGTCATCAAGGGCCTGAGGCCAGAAAAACACTGCTTTTGCTCGGTTTCCTGTAGACAGCATGAGCCAGGGTTGTAGAGGCTATCTAAGGGTGACTATATGGACTTGAGCTCCCCAGAGATCTCTGGAAATAGCAAAAAGAACATGATCCTGAGGTCCCTGGTATGCCACTAATTGGCATAATGTGGCATATTCACTAACTGATAAAACTTCTGGCACACAGTAGGTGCTATATAAATGGTTATTCCCTCCTCCCCCCACACCCATTTCTCAGCCACACTTTTGGAAAACTATCAATGCTCTTTTTCTCTTCTCTCACTCACTTTTCAACCCTTTGTTTGGCTCCCCACTTTATCACTCAGCTGAAACTACTCTCTCCAAAGCTAGCAATGATCAAATTTAGGAATTGCCAAATCTTAGGAATTGCCTTTTCTCACTTGCCTTTTTCTCTCCTGTACAAACTCTTTCTTCTCTGGAGTTTTTCCCATTGGTAAGTTCTTTCTGGAGCCTCCATTTTGGCTCTGCTTCTGACTTTCTTAACTTTGCCACTTTACCCCCACAAGTGCATCTCTCCCCCTTACACACACTTTTCAGCTCCCTTTTGTGTATTGTTTTCCCTCATTGGAATGTAGACTCCTTGATCAAAGAAAAAGGAAAAGGACCCATAGGTATAAAAATATATGCCTATATATATAGCAGTTCTTTTTGTGGTGGTAAAGAATTGGAAACTGAAGGGATGCCCATTGATTGGGGAATGGCTGAACAAGATATGGCATATGCATGTGATGTAATACTAAAGTGCTATAAGAAAGGATGAAGGGAATGGTTTCAGAAAAACTTGGGAAGACTTATCTAAAGTGATGCAGAGTGAAGTGAGCAGAACCAGGAGAACATTGTACACAGTAACAGCAATATTGTAAAGATAATTGACTGTGACAAGCTTAATAACTCAGATCACTACAGTGATCCACCACAAATCCAAAGGAGTCATGATATAAAAATGCTATCCATCCCCTGATATGGATCTGATGAATTCTGAGTGTAGATTGAAGCCCATTTTTTCTTTCTTTCTTTTTTTTGAAGAAAGTGTGACATATAAAAAGTTCAAGAGACAAAGTTTCTGGGTAATTAATCATCTTATTAATCATTTTTAGCAAATGATTAATAAGAGGAGTCAGTGATACTCTTGAATGCCAAAGAGCTCTCATGAAACCCACTCAAAAACACTTACATGCCCTGGGAAGAGTGGGTGTTCCTGAGGGTGACAATCAACTCTGATTGGTTAACAATTAATGAGAGTATGAATATTACAAAGAGAAGTGGAGCCATTCTAATGAGAGGCTGGGGAGTAGGGGAGAGAGATGACTTTGATCAGTGTGGCTCCCAGACCATCCCCAGCCTTGGGCAATCTAGGCAAAGAATTTATCCCCATCCCAGCCTAAGGAGAACATAAAGGGCTTCCCTATTTGGGTGAGGTCTGAACAAGATTGAGGAGAAAGTTAATCTCACCTCTTTATTAGCAATGTCCTTCAGAAGCTGGTTTGGCCTAATAAGAGAATGAGTATCCAGGGAGAGAAAAAAACCTGGATCTCCCCAATCTTTGGTTATTTAATAATCATTTCTCTCAGAAGGTAAGGCAGAAATTTGTTTTGCATGAATATTCTTTGTAATGGGTTTTGTTTTTCCTGCCTCTTAATGGAGTGAGGGAAAGCATTTGGAAATTAAAACAGTCTTTATGCTTTAATAAACAATAGAATGTAGCTTCCTTGAGGGCAGGGACTCTTTCTTTTTGCCTGTATCTGTATGGCAAGTGCTTAGCACAGTACCTTGCCTTGCCAGTACTCTCTCTTGATTCTTTTTCTGCCTATCTGACTACTAGATCATCCATATTATGTTCAGTAATTGTTGGTGTCATCTGGGCCCTCTTTAGTTTTCTTTCTTTCTTTTTTTTTATAATGATGATTAACTCTGTTTTTTTATTTTTTAATTTTTTTAATTTTTAGGTAATTGGGGTTAAATGACTTGTCCAAGGTCACGCAGCTAGTAAGTGTCAAGCATTTGGTCTGAGGTTGGATTTGAACTCAGGTCCTCCTGACTTCAGGGACAGTGCTCTATCCACTGTGCCACCTACCTGCCTCCCTCTTTAGTTTTCTGTCTATACTCTCTGTTGATTACATTATCATTTATGGATTTAATCAGTATCTCTAAACATATGAGGACCAGATCTCTATGGCCAGAGACAGTCTCTCCCCTGGACTCCATTTCTACATTGTTATTGCTGTTTTTCAGCCCTCCAGTCTTATCTGTGACCCAAGGAACCATAGCATGGCAAATACTAGTATCCATGGTGTTTTCTTGGCAAAGATACTGGAATTGTCTGCTATTTGCTTCTCCAGTGGATTAAGGCAAACAGAGGTTAAGTGAGTTGGTCAGGGTCACACTGCTACTAGGTGTCTGAGGCCAGATTTGAACTCAGGTCTTCGAACCCACTTGAACCCATCAAATTGGCAGAAATTACACATCTTTCCCTTTCTAATCAACATGGTTGTATCCTAACTTGTCAGCCTCCTCTTGATGGAATCCTGATAAACTGCCCCCAGTTCCAATATTCTAACTTCCTTATGGGTCTCACTGAACAGCAGGCATGTCCTGATTTGACCACCCAATCTGGCTTTAACCACACCCCAGGCCCCCAGACTCCATATCCTAACCTGCACCTATATGCCCCACTAGAATAGCAGGTGTGTCCATGTGATGGAATCCCAGCCACTGCCTCTAGCTAGCCACTGCCCCCAGACTCATTCCTCATAATCCTTACAGAAATAACAGGTATGTCTATGCACTCAACCACAACCACATCCATCTAATCTCAGACAGGACCACAGTAGCCAGCCAATCAGAAAGCAGCACCACCAGAATGCCTGGGCAGAATGTGGACTCCAAAATAAAAGAAGAGACTTTCCTTAAGTAGGCACCTTTGCAGCAATAGCAAAAGCTGTCCTATAGGTGAATTTATGACACACAGAGGCTTATTATAATATCATTACCATACATACATGCCCCCCCGCCATGGGTTTTTCTGTATGCTTTCTGGGTAATTGCATGGGCTATTCCACTGAGGCTGGGACCCCTCCACTATTACCTAATCCTTTGACAAACCCCTCTTGCCTTTTTAATATTCATATTTTTTGTTGTGGAATCAGCATCATTATACTTTAAAAATGCTGCCAGTTCCTTCTTGGTACTCAGCCTGCTTCCTGAGAGGTAGTAACTCTCCTATTGATTTATTTGAAACAAATGCCTAAATAAAAGTTACATTTTGTTTACTATAAGAATTTTTGTTTCATTCTTTGTTACCCCAGCAAGCTGAATGAACCCCTTTTGAGGTTTTACAGGAGGACATATGCAAGTGTAACACAGGAGGGGGAGAGATGCATGGGAAATGATTGTTAAATGGAGGTAGTATCCATGAGATCACAGATCAATCAGATTACCAAAATAATGCAGAATGGGAATTTATAATGCCATAAAGACACACACATGTGGTTACAAGCAAAACATGTACACACAGCAACAACAACATCAACAACAACGAAAAAACCCTCAAACCTCTCTATACTGGCACATAGTACTATACCCTGGAAAGAGAATCAGGAAATTTATAGTCTTAAATTGATTCCCACTTAACACTGAGACCTTAGGAGAATTTGTTTAGTCAAGTTGGGTCTCAATTTCCTCATTCACAAAATTAAAGGTCTGTGCCAAGTGATGTCTAAGATATTTCTCAGTTTTAAAATGCAAGGATCCTCTACCCCAGAATTGGAAAGGACCTCAGCAGTCACACCTGAAAAAAGAATTCTCTCAGTAGGACAGTAAGGTGATCATGAGCCATTGCTTAAAGACCTAAAGAGCCCACTCCCTCACTGAGTGGTCCACTCCACTTTGGGGGACTGTTAGGAAGTGTGTCCTTGCATCAAACTTCAATTTGCCTGTTTGAATCTAAGAGGCATCACTCCTACTTCCTTGGTCAGCAAAATGTCTAGCACATAATAAGTTTTTAATAAATTCTTATAGATTGACTGATTCAGGGATAGGAGGCAGTAACTCTCAATAAATGCCTTTGCTTGGATTGGAGATGGTCTGATTCTGTGAATTCTTTTGAACCATCTCAATAATGAAACTGCAGCAATCTCACAGGAGGTCCCTTCATATACCCTAAGCTCCAGCCAAACAGGCCTACTTCAAATTCTCAGGCATGCTTTGTTCCTTCCTGCTCTGTTGCCCTCAAATGGAAAACTCTACACCCCCCCCGCCACCATCCTCAGCCATCTCCACTTTTTGAAATGTTTTGGAGTCCTTCGAGGTCCAGTTCAAATGCTGCTCCTTTCACCAAGTCTCCAGCAATTATGTCAGTAATTATCTTGAGTCATCTGTCTTCTGTTTATACTACTCATATGACACTAATCACAGATGTGTTACAAAGAACAAGATCCAAAACGGAAATAATTCATAAAGGTTTATTTAATTTTCCAGTAGAGGAGAGAGCAGAAAAAGGGGTGCCCAGTGTCTGCAAGTTACACATTGTAGAGGGTTCAAACAAAGGAACAAGGAAAGAGTAGTTGATTGGCCAGCAGGGAGACAGTTTCCAGATAGGACATGCAGGTTGCTTGAGATGTGTAGTGGGAGAAAACTCCTTACATTAATCTTTGGATCTGAGAGGTTATGGTCAGCATAACCAAAAGCCCTGTGTAAAGCATTAAAGAAATCTAGTCTCTGAGCACCAGGATTGGTTTCTCAGCCAGGCAAGGCTAGGTTCAAACCATGCTGTAAAGATTTCCCACAGTTTCCCCATTTTGAGCTTTATGCCCAACATTCCTGTTACCAGTAGAAGCACAATAGCAGAGGCAGATAGCTAGATTAGGGTTTAAAATAACCCTAATCAGTGGAAGCATCTCCTTCATTGCCAAGAGTTTGATAGAATTCTTTTAAGCAATGATAGGGACCAGGGTGATGGCAACCCATACCCTGAGGGACTAAATTGAGTAAGCGCCAGGGGCTGTAAGTCAGGTTACTTAGATTTGGTCTAGAAAACAAGTGCACTACACAAGACAGGGAGATTTCCCAGACACTGAAGGAACACATATGGCCACAAGTATCACAAAAAGTAAAAAAAACACAAAAGAGAAATTCATAGGGTTATGCTTCCTTCAATGTCATAAACATTGAACAAACTTAATTAAGCAGAGTTATAACAAACCTAGGTTAGCAGACTCTATAGGGGAGCTAAGTCAGGTTATAGATTAAACTACATTTAATCATCTTATTTCATCTTGTGTCTTAGCTGTCCTATGGAAGTGTCTGATTCTGGGAAACCCTTTCGCCTGGAAAATCTGGACTAGGCCTTATCCACAGCCTATGGAGGGGTGTGTTGCCTATCTTTGATTTTCCAGTAACTACTTCATGTGGTGAAAACCAGTACAAACCTTAGGGGGATAACCTTATACTTACCCTTTTGTCATTGTCCTTTATAGAAACATTGGAAAGCCAAACATGACACATATAACAGTATGTTGTGAACATTCACTCAGAACCCAGAAAAACACTCACTACTGTCAGCTTTGAGGCTGACAGATACCAATATCTGAAAAGATTACATACTAACTCCTAAAGCCAAAATAAAATCCTTAAATCTGAGATCTGTCAATACCAAGTTGGCTGGAAGATATAACTTCAATACATTCTATTTCAGGATCCACATTCATAATTTTCATAAACAATGGGCAAACAGCCTATCAGGTAAAAATCACTCTTTATCAAAGAAACTTGTAAGCCCTTTGACTTTAGCAGTGAGAGATTCTAGCTTCTCATTAAACCATTTCATTGTTTTAGAATTTCATATCCTTCTTTCAGCAACTTCTTTCACAGATATAAATAAGATTTGGTCGTTGTTGTTCAATTGTGTCCAATTCTTTGTGACCCCATTTGGGGTTTTCTTAGCAAAGATACTGTAATGGTTTGCCATGTCCTTCTTCAACTCATTTTATAGAGGAGGAGCTGAGGGAAACAGGGTTAAGTAACTTACCCAGGGTCACACAGCTAGTAAGTAAGTAAGTTCTGAGGCCAGATTTGAACTCATGAAGATGAATCTTCCTGATTTGAAGCCCAGTGCTCTATGCAATGTGTTACCCTGCTTTATGACCTCACTCAGGCTGAAGATCCAGGGGAATGAAAATCTGACAAGTCCCCAAAGAACTTCTCAGATATTTACAAGGTCTGTAGCACTTTGCCAAACTCTAAGTAATTATATGAGTGTTATTAGTTTTAAGCAAAATACACCCAAATAAATATTTGACAGTTTTTTTAATATCATAATGACAACATTCTTTATCGAAAGAGTGGTTAATTTTCCAACAAAACAATTGTGTCGCCTGATGGGTATAATTTTTCAAGTTCACAATATTTCTTTTACAATGATTTCCCCCAAAATCACAGTATAAGAAAAATTAGGTGAACTGTAATTCAAACAATTTTTATCGATTTTTTTGTGGTATGTTTTCAATACTACAAAATCTTCTGCCATCAATTAATATCAGTTCAGTTGAATGCATTTCTGAATCATCTTACATTGGAAATCACTTCATCCATCTATCCATGTGGCATTCTATACTAATCACATTCAAAAGACCAATATAGGAGAAATTAGACTTTTTAGTTCTTATTCATGCAGTTCCAGATATTTTCCACTAAGGTCTGATCTACCTATAAAGGGTTAAACATCACGGTTATCTTAATAGGAGAACACATCTCCCTTTTAGTGAGATCACATTATAATTTCATTTTAGGACAAATTCAATCAACTCTAATCTGGATTTACAATCACAAATCATTTCATTCCAAATCTCATTTTTTCCCAAGGATCATTACCTGCCAGTACCTTGAATTACATAGCCCACTGCTTTCCGTTGGCTCTATTGCAGAGATTTACAGTGGCTGTCTCACATTCTTTTTTCTTCTTAAAATATTTCAGGATTTACAAAAACTTCAAGCCATAATTTGGAAATTTGCAGTAAATATATTACATTTCAATTACAAATTTAGTCCCTAGTTAGTTTACAATGCCATAAATTTCTACAACCCAGGAAAAGGTTGTCCTTTCTTTGCTTGTCTAACTTTATCTCTGTAACCTGATCCTAGCCAGGGCTGAAATGACAGAGAAATTACCTTGCAGTTTTTTCCCCCTAAAAGTATGTCCCACTGAAAGTAAGTCTGTGCTTACAGAAATGGCGAGTTTATCATCATATTACAGGAGAACTATTTCAAGTATGAAAGTTCATTAATCTTCCCTAGCATTCTGAACTCTCTGGCTCAAGGTTTTGTTTTGTTTTGTTTCTGCACTGCAGTGTTTACAACTGACTGGGTTTTCTCCTTAGAACTCTTTCAAGGTAGCTGAAACTACAAAGGACACTAGACACAACACAAGTCAAAGGTTTTCCTGAGAAGCTTTTCCATAACCTTTATCTTATACTATGATTATATGACAAGAGAATCACTTTTTCTGAAGAACCTGGAGTGAAGAAGTAAATAGTGGAAGAAAATAGCTGAGTGATGAGGAGGAGGGGAGAAGGAGGGACTCGCCTCAAATGGTCTTTTTGGGGGTGAACTATGAGGTGAGAGCCTTTTCTGAGAGGATGCCATGGGAGGCTTGAGGAAAGATGAGAAGGTTTTGAATAGCTGCTGTGGAGTGTGGGACAGCAAATCAATTAGGGAGGAAGGGAATATTTGGCTTACTGCAGTGAGACCCAGTTGAGGTCAGATAACATAAATTTGTGGTGGGCTTAGTCATTGTGTAGTTGGGTGATTTCCTCCATCTTTGTTCAGCAGTATAGGGAGAGGAGCCTTTCATGATTCCTCCAACTTCTAGTGCTCTCTCTCCCTAATTACCTTGTATTCATTTCATATTTATTCTAGATATACTTTTATCTATGTTTATAATACACATATGCTTTTACATATACATATTCATATACATATACATATACATATACATATACATATACAAATACATATACATTCCACCCAGACATATATATTGTCCAGAGCCAGTGCTGGGGAACCTGTGACCTTGAGGCTACATGTGGCCCTCTAGGTCCTCAAGTGAAGCCCTTTGACTGAATCCAAACTTCACAGAATAAATCCCCTTAATAAAAGCATTTGTTCTATGAAACTTGGACTCGGTCGAAAAGGCCACACCCAAGAACCCAGAAGGCTAAGTATGACCTTGAGGCCACTGGTTCCCCACCCCTGGGACTCCAGGCTCAAGGATGGAATGGATAGATCTGAGCCACATGTGTGGGGAGCAGGAGAAGGGCTGCACTGGTACTGTCAGCATACTAGCTGGGGAAGGGATTGGCAAAATCCAGGATTGCTGAGGCTGGGCTGGCTTTCCTCCAGTCTTGAGGAGGAACAGTGAATTACCATTATTATCTGCCACCCCTCCATATCTCTAATCTGGGAGTATGATGTCCAGGGGTTCAGAAGGAAATCCACTTCTTTCATCACTCTTGGTGGGGAAGAGATTGTCTTTACCCCCATCTCACCTCTCCCTTTTATTTTTCTATACCCACAATTCCCACTTTAGTTCAGACACCTTATGTTCCAGACAAACTGACTTACTCTGGGTCCCTTAAAATTGCCTCAATGCCTTCACTTGATATCTCTACCTGTCAAAATCCTATCCGTCTTTCAAAGCCAAGATCAAATTCTTTTATTTGATCCTTTCAGTCAAGCCTTAAATGGTCATAGAATAATGGGATAGACTGCAATTAGCATTTATTAAGCACCTACCATGTGTTTAATTGGAACTGTGCTAAATGCTTTTACAATTATTATTTCGTTTGATCCTCACAGCAACTCTGTGAATTAGAAGCTATTATTACCCCCATTTTACAGTTGAGGAAATTGAGGCAGACAGTGGTCAAATGACTTGTCCAGGGTAACACAACTAAGAAGTATCTGAGACTGGATTTGAAGTCAGTTCTTCCTGACTCCATGCCCAGAGCTCTATTCACTGTGTCACCAAGCTGCCTAGGGATGTTAGAATTTTTGGGGGCTTTAGAGATAAGAGATCTTGCTACTGGAACGATTGGTAAAGGCTTCACGATCATCTCCTGCTCTATAACTTGCTCCTCACTACCTCCAAGATACAGGCCATGTCCTTAGCCTTGCTTTCAAGGTGCTCTACACTATGATTTCTCTTTGTATTCAGTCCCAAGGCATACCCTCTGTGTCAACCAGTCCATTTTCATCATTGTCCACGTTCTGTCCCTGCCTCCAACTTCCTATACTTTCCCCAATGTACCGTTTCTCATGCTGTTTCTCCAACTTAAACACCTTTCCCCTAGTTCTCTGCTCATCATTTTAACAAACCAACATGATGGAATGCTGACAGTCGATAAACACCTTCCATGTGCAGAGTACTGTTTCTGGTCTTATAGATGACAATGCTTGTCCTTAACTAGTTTACAATGTATTGTGAACAGGATTTTTACTGAGTTAGTTTCTAACCTGAGAATGCTTGGAGCTGCACAAAGCAGGTTTAGAGAAAGGAGTGCCAGTAATCAAGTACTTCAATCAGTTTCAGAATGCGGAATGTTCTCTTTGCTGAAGTAAAAGCATAGGTTATATACTTAAATCACAACTGGGGAAGGAGGGGGAAAGGTGGATTACAAATAATCATTTAGTGGTTTCCCATGAGAAACCCATAGGTCCCACAGTACAACAATTCTGAAGTTAAGTCTTTGAGGGTTGTGGCCACCTTCCCTAAAGTACAAAATCAGAGTTCTGTGATGGGAACAGGTTCTACAGTGTTTGATTCACTTCACTTCAGTTGTGTAGGCAGAAGGATGCCAGTGATTGTGCAAGGTTTGATTGATCAGCTCAAGCTACATTGTGAGTCTGACTCACAAGCTGGAAAAGGCAGCTCTTGACAAAACTAAATTATTAGTATATTCGTTATATATATCATATTGATTAATACGAAAACTTTAATTTCCTTTCTCATTCCCTCCTTTCAGTCAAAGAGGTTGGATAGACCCTTGAAGGTTGATGAGGAACATTCATTTGAAATATGATTTTGTAAGATTTCTTGATCATAAAAATTTATTATAAAAGGAAAAAAGAGGAGTGACATAGTTAATAGGGGAAAATCTCCCTTAACTCTGTTTGATTCCACACATAAGTCATATCTGACAGCCAATCACGTAGCTACAACGTGTTAAAGCCAGGCATAAGATTAACCAGGTGGGAATTTTTGTTTTCTAGAAAGGCAATAACACAATAGGGAAATAAGTCAGGAGGATCCTATCTAGGCTGCGTCCTAAATTGTCCTCACAACCTTTCCCAATTGCAGACATCCACTTAACAGTCCTCAGACTGCCGCACATGCCATTTTCTATTATTGGCTTTGTGACAATTCAGACAACTATTCCCAAAATCAAAGCTCAGAACAAATTACAGTCTCAGGAATTTTTACCTTAAATAGCAAAATTTTCATTAAACACAACTTAAAGAGATTAATAAAATATAAAAGTGAAAGGAAAAAAAAATCTGCTACTTCCATGAACATTCAGAGATTGAAGAAACAGTAGCAAGGAGAAAAAGATTTAGTTCATAGAGGGAGTGACTGCAAACCTCAGCCCACGTCCGGGTTCTTGGGTTGGTGGTCTACATCAGCTATCATCTTCTCATTCTGGGAGTCTTGGGAACAGCTGTCCACCTCAAATGTTGGCTGCTTCAGACCCCATTTAATCTTTAGGGTAAGGTCACCTGAGGGTTCTGAAACCCAGGTGGGCGGTACTGTCCTTTTGAGATGTGACAGGTGAATCCGGGACTCCACTCCCTGGAGTTTGGCTGCAGTGGGAGTAGTGAGCAGGACTTCAAAGGGGCTTTTCCACCTTGGATGCAAGGAGTGTTTTCAGAGGTGACATTTCCAGGAGACCCAGTCAATGGTTTGGATCAGCAGCTGAGTCTTGGTTGAAGTTCTAAAGAATGGGACTGTGAGACAAGTTGGTAAGTCTCTGATATCTTCTGAGCCAACCCAATGCAGCATTGTAGGAGGGAGCCTTTGGCTGCTATGCTTCCCACCCACAGGTACGGTGGCATCGGGTGTCCTGTTACTATCTCATAGGGACTGAGCTTATGGGAACCAAATGGTCTAGACCTAAGGCTTAATAGGGCTAAAAGAAGGGCTTTGGGCCAGGAGATACTTAGCTCCTCAGAGAGTTTAGCAAGGCAGGTTTTAAGTATCCCATGAACTCTTTCAACCATTCCTGATAACTGGGGGTGATAGGCACAATTGATTTCCTTAGGAACCCCTCATAATGGAATAATTTTTCCTAAGAGGATTTCTGCTACCCTAGGGGAACACTTCTGCCCACCAGGGAAACATATAGACCTTAACCAAAACATATTCGTGACCAAGGGCTGGTGGCAATTGAATAAAATTGATCTGACAGGTTTCGAAGGGTGCACCTGGGAGAGGAAACTGGCCACGAGCAAGCTTCAGAGGCTTGGATGCATTGTGCTTGGGGCAGGTGGGACACATCTCATAGGTAGTGATAATAGCTCTGTGAAAACTCCCAGCCCATAGTCTCGAAGTCTTATCACATTTACATCCATCCTTTTGAAGCTTTTCCTGCTTTTTGATAAGCATTCTTTTCTAGGCAGTGGCTATCTCTTCCTTTGTTAGTTAGGGGCCTTAGGCCTTATGGGACAAAGTGAAAATTCCACAGAGATCTGTACTCTGGGTACCATTCCCTCAGGAGTTTGAGGGGTTAAAGCTGCAGTTTTTCCTGCTCGGTCAACCAAGTCATTTCCATGGGCATGAATGATGTTCTCTTGGTTGTGCCCTGGAATTTTAATTACCGCTACAGTCTGGGGGATGCAGTAAACAGACTAATAGATGGGAAATCTGTTTCTGATTTTTAATGGGCTGTCCTGAGGAGGTGAGGAAGTCCCAATATTTCCATAGCATCCCAAAGTCATATTCCAAAGTCTCATCCTCACTTTCCATCTCAGGTGGGTAGATGGCAGGATTAAATGTGCTTACACCAACTACATTCCCTCCTTTCTCAGAGAGTGAATAAATCAAATGGGAGAGTTAACTGCACAACTGACCCAATATCAGTAACATCTGAAGTCCACAAGTTGGAGGGAACTTGGTTGAGAGCCAGATGGTCACACAAAGGACAAAGGAAGTGGTCCCTCCTGGGTCAAATGCAATAGCGGCCTGTCTAGTGGCCTCTAGGACCAGGAGAAAAGGATGAAAAGCTCTGATTTCTCCAATAAAAAGGGAAAGTGGTTCTGAGATATTGGCTACAATGGTCTTATTAGCAATCCCCACATTTGACAAACACTTGACACTGGGGGAGGGGAGTGGGGAAGGCAGAGGGGTTTAAAACTGAGAGTGTGGCACTGGGGTCTCCAACAGGAGTCATGGAGATTATGGGCATTGCCTGTACATCCCTTTCTTTTTGCCACCCCTCCTGCCTGTCCTCCCCAGAGCTAGTCATGCTGAGTGATTGGGATTACAGGGAGCAACTCTCAATGCCTTCTGGGGTGCTTTCTGGAACCAACTCCTAGTGTCCCCTTTCCCAACTGACATAACCACGAGATGATACAGATCCAGATACCCTGGTCTGTATGAACACAGGGTGAGTTGGAACTGCTTGGCGAAGGCTATGGGATCCTCCTGGGGCTGGGGCAACTCCTTGGCAAGGGTTTTTTCCTGGGAGAACTTTGGCTTGCACCTTGGAAGGGAACATAGAAACTGGGGAGCTGTTGGAGTCTTTTGATAAAGGTGGGTATATTTTAGGTAGTTGGGTAGTTTGAGGGTTGTTAAAGAGAAGGTTTTCAACTGATTTAATCCTTTCTTTCACTGACTGTAACTTAGACCTATGCTCTCTTTCCTTTACCTCTGACTACCTCTACTACCTCTGTCTTAAATACTCTAATCTGTTCTTTTCAAAGTTGCCCCAATGAGGCCAGCGAAGTTTAGGGTCATCACTAGTCAAATCAACTCAATCCTGGCAATGTGAGGGAGAGTCAAGGCCATATTTCTTACACGTTTGAAAGGCATATGTTCGTTCTGGGAGTTTGCTAATAGGAACTGCTGTATCTCCCCCTTCTTGCCCCCCTTTACAACACACCTGTCCCATTTTAAAGGTAATAAAGTCAAAGATAATAATACCACTTAACTACCAAGTATACATAATACACAGATACACTATAAGGGAATATTAACAATACAAATACACAAAATGCAAGTACACAATTACTAGTATTCCATACTGTGCTAGCAATTCACTCTAATTATAGAAATAAACATCCCACAATTCTAACCAAGCACATAATTCAAAAGTTAATTTCAGTCAGCTTAACCACATACATAACAAACTGTGCAAGCAACTCTTACATGAAAAATTTACCGCGTGCAGGAAGAAGACCCTTCAGTCCATAGCTCAGGGTGCATTTATGAAAGAGAAAAGAGAAAAGAGAAAAACTGCAAGCCATGGCTGGTCCTGCGTTATAAGAGAAAAGACAAATGCAAAGCCAAATCCCTGTCCCAAAAAACACCAGGGATCCCAGTTCAGGGATTGGGTTCCTGAAATTCATGGAAAAATTCAAAGGGGGAAAGGTGCAGAGCCCATATCTCCTCAATATGAGAAAAGATGAGGGCAATATCACTCAGCTTGGGTAGAAGGGCTTAATGGATCCATTCATGGAGCAGGCAATTCATTGCTTTCCTTTGTAGACTGTCCTAAAAGGAGGCTGCATAGGGATGTAATATCAGGGAAATAAGGAAAATCCTCCTAAACTTTCTTAGATGACTAAAAGCCTTCAAATCTACACAGAGATCAGGCTGAAACAGCAAATACCCCAAGGATTTGGAAATACCTAAAATTCCCACAGAGGGATAAAGAGGAGGTGGGGTGCAGAATCAGGGTTACATATCTGAATTCTACAAGATGTGAGCTGGGAGGGACTTCAGAACATGGAATGTTAGAACTGGAAAGGACCTTAAAAATCATCTCAACTAAATTCATTTTACTTGGGGGAAATTGAGATGTGACTGAGGACAGGTTCTATGCAAAGTGATAAAGCTAGTTAGAGGTAGAATTAGTCTCCTGACTCACTGGGACAGGCCTTCTCCTTTCATTTCTCCACCCAACACTTTCACCTGCTCCAGCAGGTGGCTTCCTGATAGCAGTTTTGGATAAAAGGGGGGAGGAAGCTACAGGGTACTGCTTGCCTCAGAATGTCCAGGAGAGGTTTTAAGGAGAAAGGCTTCAATGGGGCCCACTGGGAGTCAGCACCAATAAATCTTCCAATTTTGTCCTGGGCAGACAGCCCTGGTTCTTATATTTCTTTCTTGAAATGCTCTGTGTCTTTTCAACTGAATTGATGAGATCTGGAGTTCAAAGGAAGTGGGAAAACCAAGTTCTCATATTCTGGTGGAGGGATCTTTATAAGAGAAGAGTCAATGAATATACAGAATCTTTCCACTTGGACAAGGACTTGGACATGAGAGAGAGCTAGTCCAGCACTGGAAAGACCTTTGGATTTAGATTCAAAGGATGTAGGTTCCAATACAGACCTGGCATAAATCACTTCCCTCCTCTGGGTGTCAGTTTCCTCCTCTGTACAAAGATGATTCCCAAGGTCCCTCCTAGCTCAAAACTCTATGCTTTTATAAGTGACTCCAATGACTTTGGTTTATGGCTCCCTCAACAGTGATGGAGATGGAGCTTAGAACCCAAGGGGCACCTAATCGAGGTCACTGATCAATGGGCATTCTGACCTAATGTAACAACTTTGGGCAGCACAGAATTCTTCTCCCTCTTTGGTTCAGCAGGCCTGGCCCAGCCCCACTCAGGAAGGTAATAAATGCTGGAGCTCCAACCCACAGGACACAGGGTGATCTTTCAGTTCTCCATTAGTCCTGCTGGCCCTCTCTGCAGGGGACACCAGCCATGAAGCTCCTTCTCCTGGCCTTTGCCATTATCTCATTTCTGGCACAGACAACCCAAGGTAACCTGGAACTATCTTGAGGAAAGGAAGAGAGCTGGGACTGGGTCATACTGGAGCCATTGCAGGTGCTCATTTCTGTGGGATGGGGCCATGAGATGAAGGCCAGGGCCATCAGGGAGTGTTGAAATGCACCTATGAAGAGCAGAGATGCCCCTGGGGTTACCCAAAGGTCACTATAGAGTCTAGACCAACATTTTGTCCTTTAGGGGGACTTGGAGCTACAGGAGAGGGCAATATTTTCCTGGCATGAGATGGTATGGTGAATTGG
>NW_020954564.1:33116084-33142746 GCF_900497805.2 Vombatus ursinus
AGGCAAGTGAGGAGGGTCAAATGGTTTTCAGGGAAGATGAAGAGTTTAGTTGTAATAGTGTTGGGTCTGAAGAACTGGTAGGGCATCCAGGTGGAAATCATCTATGGGCTATTGAATGTGTGAGCCTGGGAAAGGAGATTTGGGAGTCGTCCTCATCAAGATGAAAGGTCAAGAGTGAATCATAGAGAGTGGAGAAATAAGGCCTTTCAGATATGCCTATTCATATATAACCTATATCAAATTCCTTACCATCTTAGGATGGGGGGATTGAGAGAGGGAGGAAGAAAATTTGGAACTCAAAATTTTTGAAGAATGAATGTTAAAAATTGTTTTCTCATGTAATTGGAAAAAATACAAGTTAAAAGAGAAAAACCCCCAAAACAGATATGCCCATATTTTGGGAGACGGAAGGAGGAGGAACCAAGAGCAGAGAGTTAGAAAGTGATCTAGGACAGTGCAGGGATCTGAGAACCAAGGGAGATGATAGGAGTTTCAAGAGGAAGAGTATAACCAACATTATTAAAGACACTATAATAGTCCAGGAGAATGAAGACAAAGAAAAGGGCATGGTGTGTGAGAAGAGGGGGCTCTGTCATTAGCGACCATAGGAGTAGCTATTTACTCCAAATCTCCATACAATTTATTCATGAAAGTCTTTGATTGATTGCTCTGAAAAGTGATTTAGCTCCAAGCTGTCTTGGCTGAGTAAATATTTTAAAATCCTGCATTCCACTCCTGGGAGAAAGATGGGAGTGACAGAGCGAGTAGGGATATTATGCAGCCTGGATCAGAGGCTGCTCACCTCCAGAGGTCCTGTTCTTCTTTCTCTCACATACTCAGGGATTTCTAATGAGGAATTAGGAGAATCATCCACCACAGACACAGATTTAGAAAGGGAAGGGCAGGCTCAGAGGCCATCTAGTCCAACCCCCTACACTTTCCTACAGATGAGGAAACTGAGGCTCAGGGAGACGTGTTGACTTGTCCAAGGTCACATAGGTACTATCAGAAGTAGGATTTGAACCAATGTCTTCTGACTCCAGAGCCAGTGTTCTTTCTTCCATATTGTGTTATCTCCCCTAGATCACAGAAGCGTAGTTTTCTTTCAGTACTGGAAAGTATCTTAGAAAATTTCTAGCTTGACACTCCTCAAACTGAAGCCCAGAGAGGTTAATTGTATTTCCTCCAATCACACAGGCAATCAGTGAAAGAGCTGAGATTTGAACCCAGTCTTATGACTCTAATGTCCAGGACTATTTCCGTTATACCATTTAGACCAGGGGCCTTAATTGACTTCCTATTATCTTCTCCCTCCCCACTCTCCAAATCTGGAGCTTGGTTAAGGTTAAGAAGTCTGGTTAGCTGGAATTTCCTCCCAGGACTCTAATTAGCATTTAAAAGGAATACATCTGGGAATGGGGCAGTGTGTAAAGTGTAGGGAAGACCCCAGTTCAAATCCAACCTCAGACATTTACTAGCCATGTGACCCTGGGCAAGTTTAACCCCGTTTACCTCTGGTTCCTCCTCTGTAAAATGAACTGGAGAAGGAAATGGCAAACCACTCCTCGCCAAGAAAATCCCAGATGGGGTCAGGAAGAGTCGCACGTGGCTGAACAACTAAAGAAACTTCTTCTGGGGACTTATTTCCTGAACCTAAGGACTGGGCAGGTGTTAAAAAGCTTGCTTTGCACTTTCTGGGAACAGAAGGATAGGGTGGGGTTGAGAGCTTAAGATATTCCTCTCCATCCTCTCACCTGCTCTGGGGTTTCTCGGGGGGGATAGGAGGATTCAGGTGTTCTGGGTGATCCCTGTCTAGCTGGCGGTTCCGAAGTTGGGGAGAGTCTGAAAGACTGGGAGGTGATTTTCCCCCTTCCCTGGAAACACAAGCTTCTTCTCTCATCTCCCTTCTTTTACTGCTTTCCTCTCTTACCATCCTCCCCTCCTACCTCAAAGCCAGATCTCTCATCCTTTCCGGTTCCGCACCCTTGGTCCTGACATCCTTCTGAACTGGTATTTGGGATTACAGGGTCCCAGAACCAACTGCCCCCGCCCCCGAAACCCCCGGGCAAGCTCTACTCCGCTCATTCCAAGAATTCCCTATTCACTCAGTGTTCTCTCCTTTCCTCGTGCAGGTGGTTGGGGAGAGAAAAAATGCTTTGGTAAGGCAGGACGTTGTCGGAGTCAGTGCAAGAATAAAGAGAGGGAGTATGCTTTGTGTCCCAATAAGAAAAAGTGCTGTGTGCCCTTGGACAAGCTCCCGAAGGATGCCACGGATAGACCACTGCCCGGCAGCTCGGCTCAGCCAGGAGTTTCCGTTGCCGGAGCCTTGACAACCAACCAAGGAGGAGCACGACGTCCGGGCGGCACTGTCGCCACTCCACGTTCCACGGTGCCAGGGGCCGTCCCTGGCGCAGGAGCCAGCGCAACCCCTGCACGCTCAGGAGGAGCAGCCGCTACAACCGCCGCCCACACCGCCGCCGCCACCTCTGCCTCACGTGGTGGTTCCGGGGAATAGAATGAAGAGCAAGCAGTAAGGAATGTGGGAGAGCTCGGGCTGCCTCCTCCTGGTACCCGGTCGGGGTACTTGTTCATCTCTGGGCTCCAATAAAACATTCCAGAAGATCCCCTGTGCGTCGTCATTCATCCGTGCACCATTTTTATATGAAGTCCTTAATAAGTATATCGATCAGGCAGCCTGCACGAATCCTACTCATAGAAGGTAGGGTTGGGGGTCGAGGGATGGCAGGAACGGGAAGATAGTGGGTAGAAAATGGACCCTGGTGGTCGGGGCTGAACCCCCGGGGTTGGGGATTATATAGGCTTAGGGAGAGCTCCTAGCCTGTGGGTTTATGGACTCTTGTTCTCAAGAGTAACCAGTGGTCTTTGCACAGGAAACTGCAACCCCCTCGTCATACAAAGCCCTCATAATGAGGGTATGAGGAGGTCAAGACTGCTCTCTAGTTGCCATTCCTTACCAAGGTTCTATTGAGGAAAAGAGGGAACTTAATGCGATAAGAATTGAAGAGGCTTAAAGACATTTTATTGAGGCCCTGGGGCCCGAACTGAAATCTGTGCCCTCTTCCAGGAGGGAAACGATCTTTTGCCCAACCTTCTGTGGATAGGATGTGGCATATTCCCGAATTGAAAAGTGACCTTGGTCACTTAACCTGTGAGATTTATCTTTTATGAAAAAGAAAAGAATATGATTGTCTGATTACCAAGAGCCCTTCTAGTTGTAGTTGTCTACAAAGAATTCTTTTTTAAAAAAAATCAATTTTCTTCATTTTTCTTTTTTTCCACATCTTGAAAATTTGCCCCTGCATTCTTCTCTTTCTCCCTCTGGTAAAGCCATCCCCTATAACAAATAATATTTATTAAAGACAAAAATAAGAAAAAGAATAGGAATAATTAGTAAAACTGATTGATAGCAGTCTGAAAATAAGTGTGATGCACCACATTCGTGGATCTCCTGCTCCTATGAAAGGTGGGGTAGGGTTGTCTTCTCATATCTCTTCTTTGTACCCATGCTTGTTCTTTGTAATTTTGCAACATTTATTTGTGATGGTTTTTTTTTTTATCCTTCTGACTTGCATTGTTGTAGTCATTGTGTACATTGGCTTCCTGGCTCTGTTTACAATGAATTTTTTCTGTCCATGTAGATCTTTCCATGCTTCTTCCTATTAATCCTATTCATAGTCTCCTACAGCACAACAATTTTCCATTACATTATGTGCCTCCAACTGATTTAGCCATTCCCCAATCAATGGGGATCTACTTTGTTTCCAATCCTTTGTTATTTCAAAGAGTGCTGCTGTGACTGTTGTGGTGAGAAAGTCTAAGTAGCACTATGGTATTGGTGATCTTTTGCTCTCTAGGTGGAAAGTATCCAGCACTTCAGTTATGTGAGGGCACTGAACAGGGCTGACTGGTTAACAAACTCAATGTGATCCCATGTTCATCCATACAGATCCCAAGGATGCAAGGCAAAGTTTTACTGAAGTCAGAATGACCATGTCCTTTCTCACCAAAATGATTCAAGTGGTGAAGTTTGCTCCTAAAATCAAACCTCCAGATGGTTCTGGACCATGTGTGTCTCTCAGATTGAAACCATTTGGCTCAGAGGTAGTATCCAGGTGATCCAAGAACTGGAAGAGAATTTAGTAGTTCTAATCTGAACCCCTCTTCTTATTGTTGAAGAAACTTGGCAGGGTTGTACTGGTAATTTTTTTTTAATGACTAGGGGAAGAACCCTCCCCCCCCAATTTTATTTATTCATTTTTAGTTTTCAACATTCACTTCCACAAGATTTTGAGTTCCAAATTTTCTCCCCAAATTGTTCCTTCCCCCATACTGGTAAATTTTTAACAACTGGCTCTCTGAAAAAAAAAATGGGCCCATGAGATATCAAATGAAGTATTTGTAAAGTGCTCAGCACAGTGCCTGGCACATAGTGGGTGATTAATAAGTGCTTTTCCCCTTCCCTTTCCTTCTCCCTCTCCACAACACACTTTTAAATTTAATCTGAACCACACCATCTATTGTTAACATTTTCTCCATCAGTCTCTTAAGGCTAGACAGTCAACAAAACAATAAATCAAGCCCAATTTCTCTTGTTTGCCTATTAAAAATTTAATAACCAGTTTGAATTGGTTCCAGTACAACCTGAAACTTATGTCTCAGAAAGGTTAATTGACTCAATCAAGGTCACACAGTAAGTGCCAGTGGTGCTAGGATTCTAATCCAGGTGTCCTGATATCAGACCTTGTAGTCTTTCTACCTATTCTGCCTATGTCTAATTCAAGTCCTTGTCTAGGAAAAGAATACTACCTCCCCTTTGTCCTCACTGTTGTCCACTTCTGTCCATGGCCCAGGTAGAGACAATATAAGATGGATTGTTGTGGCTCTGTAGGAAAACCAAAGTTAATATTCTGGCTATATAGGAACCCCTTTACCAAGAAGAAGGCACAGGCAGCAAAGTGAATCCTCCAGTTATCCTGGTTAAATGCAGGTTTATGATCTCAAGAAGATAACACTGCAGTTAGAATTGCCGGGTGGGCAATGAATAACAACTCAATTCAGTTAAAGAATTGAAGCTGCAGAGCCCTGTGCCTAGGCAAGAGGGAGACACAGAATTCAGATAGACACATTCTCTGCCTTCATGGAGTTTACAGTCTACTAAGTTGATGTGAGACCCACACAGAAAACTACCAGAGACCACAATACATAGATAGTATATATTAGAGAGGTGCAAAGTGTTTTGTTCGCCACATGTCTTCTGAGGGGAGCACTTTGTTACTGACTGGGGTATGTGAGCTGTACCTGGGGAAGGACATTACATGGGTAGAACACAGAGGTGGCACAAGTGTTGTGTATTTTGTATCTCTCCCTTCTGATTGTAGGGAGTTAGGAAGAATTCCACAGGACTCTCTTTACTTTATGCTCAGTGCCCACTTGCCTTCTGGCCTTTGATCATGGTCCCAGAACATCTCCTGGGATCATCCCCCATGGACTTTCAGGGTTACCTCCTGAAAAATGGTAAAGGAATCCAAGTTAACTTTTAGGCTCCTCCCAATTTCCCTACACATCTCTCCTCTCCCTCCTGTTATCTGGGTCATCCACCTTCCCATAGTCTCATTCTATCCACACAACTCACTTACAAATAAATGCCAGCTGAAGGCTTAATTAACAACCAGGGAATGAATTAATTGAAGTGTTTAAAATGTGATCTATGCTGGGGTTGTCCATATTTTAAAAAGTAGAATCTGGAAGACCTATGGAAGCATCTAATGGAATAAAGCTCCTATGGTAGAAAGACAGATAGTAGAATCTCACTTTCTGGACAGAGGCCCTGCTTGGGACTCTCTACTAAGCTTGAGTATGTCTGGCACTGGTCAAAGCAGAAATTCACTTGAACAGATCGACTTCACGTCTTCATATCTTCCTCTTCTAGGTTATTTCTTTCTTCATTCCTTCTAGTGGTCTACACTCAGTTTTATGCTGAGGCCACCAACGAAGGTGGAAAGAGCCTTGTCTCTACAGTATAGGAGTTCATTTTAAATGGGGGAGGAAAGGAGTATCTGATGATAACTGAAGACCTCCAAGTACACAGGTCTGCCGATAATAAATTCATCAAGGATGAGGAGACGTCTCATTTATCTCCTTCCATGATGCCCAGCACCGAGAAGGGCTGAGAACAAAGGGGAAACTCCATCAATTCTACTGATAGAGATCTTCACCAAGGACCAGAGAAGTCTGCTTCCTTTCTGATTCATTCTTCCTAGCCTGGTTTTGCTGCAGAGGACATGCACAGGGGTGATCAGGCCATTCTCTGGTCAGTCGACAATAGTCAATAAGCATTTATTAAACAACTGCTATGTGCCAAGCACTGTTCAAAGTGCTGGGGATACAATTTGTTGTTGTTGTTGTTGAGTCATTTCAGTTGTGTGCTACTCTTTATGACCCCATTTGGGGTTTTCTTGGCAAAGATGCTAAATTGGTTTGCCATTTCCTTCTCTGGCTCATTTTACAGACGAGGAAACAGAGTTAAGTGACTTGACCAGGGTCACACAGTTAGTAAGTATCTGAACCCACTTTTAAACTCATGAAGATGAGTTTTCCTTACACCAGGCCTGGCACTCTATATACTATGCCTCCTAGCTGCCCCTGGGGAGGCAAAGAAGGATCAAAAAAATTTTTTTTAAATCCTGTCTAGGGGAAAAATAAATGGAAGAAGTCTCTGGACTCATGTGTAAAGAAAAGCAAGCCATTCTGACAGTATGTGAGAGTTAGGATGGAGGTCCCTGCAATTACCTGAAGCATATCAGAAAAACTCTCCCACCCCCATCCCAGGTCCACTACATGGTCTATCCAGAATAAGCCATGGAAACAAGGATTGGGGGGGGGGAGGCAGTCAAGCTTGTCTTTGGTGGAATTACCTCAACAGTCTAGAGATAGCCCCAAAAAACCTGAATTGGTATTTAATAACCTACTTTGACTCAGCTATCCAGGAACTTCTTTAAACTCTTTTTGAATATTATGAAAACCTCAGATGCTTCCTGTGGTCCTTGTGGGATACAAAATGGTCCAGTCTGCAAGAAAAACCATTGAGGCAGGGTTCCAAGCCAATGGCAGTTTATTAAAGGGTCCATGGCTCCTTCTAATGAAATGTGATCTGAGATGCCCCCTTCCTCCAGGGCCTTATTTTTATAGTGCTTGATACCCAGACAATACAGATGCAGCAAACCAACAATACAAAATCTCATCAGTTGATAGACCTTGCCCTTGACCCTGCAGGAGGGTCAATACAGAATTTCATTGGTTGACAAATGAGCTAATGAGTAGACCTTGATAGACCTCTCTTGACCTTTCAGGAGGTCATGATGAACACTCCCATGGTCTGCTAAAAAGGCATGCCAAAGGCCAGCAACCAGGGACGCTTATTGACTGAGTGCTCATGGTCATCTCCCCATGTTGGGCAATAGAGGGATGACAAGGGTTAGAGGGGCAACAAAAATAGCTGGGGGACTTTCTATATAATTGAGTCACCTCTGCCATGCTGGGCTTGGTCACCATAACAAGGAAAAATAAGGGTGGAGGTCTTTCAGTTAGCTTCTTATGATTAAGCAAGTGAACTTATAATCCGCAGTTCACAGCTCTGAGGCATGCTATCAGAACTTACAATCACCACCCCATGGAAGCATATCAAACTGATTAACACTGACTGGAATAAAATAGGGGTCCAATAAAATAGGGGTCTGATTAATTATCTATCACATCCCAAGAGTCATAAATGAATTCTCCAGTGTCAGGAGTAGAACAGCCTTTTAGCCATCCTAAAAACCCCTGTTTTAAGCTAAAAAGATGGGCCCCTGGGGTTAGTATTCTTGAGTATGGCAAACACAGTGATATCTCTCCCTCTATACCTTTTGGGATATTACTGAAATGGGTCATTTCTCAATCTTCACTTTCCAGACTGAAGGGTCCCCTAAAGCTTAATTCATCACTATAGAGCTAGACAACTCTATAGGTTTGTGTAGAATTGGGCCATTATTGTTGACTTAAATTCAAGTGAGATCATGATCTCCCATCTTCCCTTCCTACTTGTCCCTGTTAGCCCTCTGGCCTTAGGATGTACAGATCTGAATGTAGGGCAAACACAATACTTGCCTACCCAAGAGTAAGCTTTGATCCCCTTTTTGGAAATCTTCATCTACCTGGATTGTAAATTGATCTCTAAAATAACACTAGCCCATCTCCTTTAGAAATGTGGACTTATCAGGATTGTCTTCTCTTATTATGAAATTTGTCTTTAAAAACAATGGAGTGATATGAATCTGTTGCCCATACAACATGTATGCCTTATGTGTTATATAAACTTCTTTTGTCTCATTTTCCTGAGCTTTCCTGACTCATTAGGACAAAGCTCTAACCAAGATTTTCTTTCAATAGGGTCCACAGGAACAGGCAAGGCCCTCCCTGGAGGAAGTAATAGTAGAAATGGAAGTGATGGGATAGAATTTTTACCAATGAGACTTGGTGACCAATGGGATTTGGGACATCACAGAAAACCAGGAATCAATGATGACCCTGATTATTTGAGCCTGTGAATTGCAGTGCCAGGGCAGCTAGGTGACACAGTAGATAGAGTCCTAGGCCTAGAGTCAGAAGGACTCATCTTCCTGAGTTCAAATCTGGCCTCAGGCACTTATTAGCTCTGTGACACTCAGCACCCTCTGTTTGCCTCAGTTTCCTCATCTGTAAAATGAGCTGGAGAAGGAAATGGCAAACCAATCCTGTATCTTTGCCAAGAAAACCCCAAAAGAAATCACAAATAGTTGGACACAACTGAAAAATGACTGAACAAAGCAAATTGTAGTGCTGGGAAATGAAACAGGTGAGTCACAAAGGAGAATTGGTTTCAGGGGAAGATTTACTTACTTATACACATGTTGGCTCCCCCAAAAGCATGTAAGTTCCTTGAAGTCATGGACTATTTAATTTTTGTCATAGTGAGCCACAAATAGCAGACATTAATAAATGTTTCTTGGATTGAATTGAATGATAAATTCAGTTTTAGATGTGTTCAGTCTGAGGTGCTGATGGGATCCAGATGGAGCTGGATAAGGGAATTGTGAGAATGGGGCAGGAGAGAGATTCGAGAGTCATCTACATAATAACAGTGTGGTTTGAAGAGGTGACTGTGGATAAAGGAGGGAAAGTTTGACAGATGAGAACTTTGGGAAATGTATGCATGTGGGGAACCAGGGAAGGAGGCAGAGAAAAGGAATATATTAGAAATTTAACTTAGATAGTACAGTGCCCTGAAACCAAAGGCATGGGGATTTCAAGAATGACATGATAGGGCCAGCTAGGTGGTGTAGTGGATAGAGTATTGGCCCTGAAGTCAGGAGGACCTGAGTTCAAATCCAGCCTCAGACACTTGATACTCACTATTTGTGTGACCCTGGGCAAGTCACTTAACCCCATTGCCTAGCAAAATACCAAAAAAGAAAAAAAATGACATGATGAGTATTGTCTAAGGGCCTCAGAGAACTGAAGAATGAGAAGAGAGAAAAAGGCCATTACAGACAGAGAGTACAGCAGCATCACAGGATTTGTTATGATCACTTCATTATGATGAAGTACTAGTTTTGAAAGGATGGTTCAATATTAAGAAAATAAAGATAGGGACTGGACTCATGATTTTATTGGTATAGGGCGAGGGTGGGTAACCTTTGGCCCTGAGGCCACATGAGGCCCTCTAGGTCCTCAAGGTCAGCCCTTTGGCTGAATCCAAACTTCACAGAATAAATCTTTCTATTAAGCAAATGTCCTTCTTTCTGTCCTTGCTGCCTTTCAGTGGAAACAATCATGGCATAACTGCATACATTATTTCATCATGGCATTGGGAAAAGGAAAACCAAATACATTGACTCCTTCCCAGAGCAGAAAACTCCAATCCTTTTTAGTCTGCAGACAAGCCTTAAACCCAGGAGTTCAGGGAAACATAACCTAGTGGCTCTGAATTAAAGCTCCTCTTTCTCTGCAGGCAAGCCAAACCCAGAGGTCAAAGAAACACATTTAAGGTATTCTCTTTGATTCAAATCTCTTTGAGGGATGATTGGGCCTCCTCTTTCCCTTTGCCCCCTCTTCTCATATACTCCTTCTTTCAGCTCTCAGTTTTCAACCCACTGCCAGCCTTTCTGCTCTAGCTGCACACATTCACCAATTGTCTCTGAGTCTCCACTAACTGGAGTGGGGGGAAGTTTCAGCATTGCTGTTAAAATCTTTTCATAGGAACTTCCAGTCATGTGACCAACAAGATGAAGGACTAGACATTTTCTCTGATTCCTATGACTCCTCAAACCTCTCCCAAACAGGAATTATGTGTAAGAGAGAAAGCAATTGCATGTGTCTGCATAATCTACTAAGAACCCAACCAAAGTAAAAACAAGAGAACAGCACAGAAGGCTAATCCTTAATTTTTATTGTAACTTCTCAGCATCCTCTCCCCCATTGCCCACCATGTGCTTGTAATAGAAATCAACTCTATAACTCCCTTCTCCCAGTGCCTGGGAAAACCAAAAGACAAAAGCTTACTTTGGTTAGGACAGCAGCATATCCACTTTCTGTGCTTCAACAGAGCTCAATCAGAGAACTGAAAACAGAAAGAATGTGGGTAGGATGTGTATATGGTTGACTGGCACTCCATTAACTCCAATGCAAAGAGCCTACCACCCTACTGGGGCCAGTTGTGTCCCCATAGAAGTCACTTGGGAGAGAGACTGAGACTGTTAAAATGTGAATTGTCCAGTGTGAGAGAAGGATGAACTGGCTTTGAGGTTTAGCCTCCATCAAAGGGAAGGAGTCAGAAAGTGAGTAATAGAGGGAAATAAGTTAAAAAAAAAAGACTTAAATTGCTACAGCTCTCGGGAGGAAGAAAACTTAGTTAAGGACCTTGAGTGTAAACAGTTTAGCTAAGAGAGAAGATATTAATAATAGATATCTATGAATAAATATTGCAAGATGAAGGAAAAAACTCTTGATGAAACAGAGGAACCCATGGACTTCCAAGAAATCAGGGACCCACAATAGGATGTTCCTGACCAGTTTAAAAGAGAAATAAGAATTGTGAGAACGGAATTCATCACCTGCACAGCAGAAATAACGGACAGAAAAGAAACACTTCTATTCATGGTGACAAGTCTCACCAAGGAAGCAAAAGGAAAAATAACTGATTGGGAATGCAAATTTTGTACATAGGTGAAGGGTAATCTGAAAGAAGAGAAACAAAAAGTAATAGTGTTGAAAAAAAACATGATCTCCATACAAGCAAAACATATTGATCTTGAAGACAAAATATGTAAAGATAACTTAAGGATTATAGGTCTGTTAGAAGAACACAACAAGTTAAAAAAAAATCTCGAACATCACAATGCAAGAAATAATACAAGAAAACTGCCCAGAAATTCTGAACATAGAAAACAATTTCCCAATTGAAAGAACCCACAGATAGTCTCCAGAAAAAAAAAAACAAAAGCAAAAACAAAAAATAATTCTCCTCTAAGACACATAATAATTAAATTGAACAATTCCACTGCTAAACAAGAAATTCTTCAAGTGACCAGGAGAAAACCTTTAAATATAAAGGAAAGGAAGTTTGAATAACACAAGATTAGTCTTCACTTGCCAGAAACTTCAGGAAGAAATGTAACGTGTTCCAAAGATCAAAGGAGCTCAAGATACAACCCAAGGTGACATACCCCAAAAAACCTGAGCCTAACCATTAATGAAAAAAGATAGACATTCAACAACAACAACAAAAAAGTTATTTGAAGCATTTCCAGAAAGAAAACCAGACCTGAAATTATTTGCCTTTCAAACACCTCAGATATTTTAAATACACGAAAGGGAATAGAATAAGCAAAGAAAACAACAAAAAATAACAACAAAAGACCATTAAGAAATTTCTTTCTAAAAGTGCACAAGGAGACAAGGGTAAAAGCAGAAGTCAAATAGAAATGATGAGAGAGAAATAATCCTGAAACATTTCAGACTAAATCTTACAACACCTTGCCTACAGATGAATCAATGTTTTTATGGAACTGAATAAAAGAAGGCAAGGGTGCATAAAAGGAGATAGGAGAGGAAGAAGATAGAAGGCAATGAATATGTAATGTACCTTAATCAAATCAAGAGTTAATAATGAAGGGAAAATAACTCCTGTAGTCTCTCAGGAAGAAGAGAACCTACAGTAGAATGGGTGATGAGGCAAAAGGAGGGACTGAAATAAGGCGGGGAAGGGAGAAATCTTGTTTCATTGATAGGAGAGAGTACCATGGGGGAGAACACTTTCATGTGAGGGAGAAAGATATTCTATATTGAGAGATGGGGATCTCATGATAGGTATATAAATTTCAGGGATTTGGTGCTTAGAGAAACTACTTATCCTGTCTCAGGAAAGGAGGAATCAGGGAAGGAATCGACTGGCACCCAGAAGAGTGTGGACCCAGGGTGAAGATTGCATAGCAAATGGGGGAAAATGATCATGGGGAGGTCAAAGATTAATAATGATCTACAGAATCAGGGACATAGGAAAATTGCTACCATGGGGCAATATCCTCTCTAACATCTGTGGGAACATATATTTCTAAGAGTTGAGGCAGAACAGAAAGATAAGGAGGCAAGATTTACAAGCAATAGCATAGAAACTTAGGAAGGGCAACTCAATATAGGTACTTTAGAAGCTTTAATTCCATGAGGAATATGGAGACCATAGAAGAAATAAAAAAGTATAAAAGCCATGAATCAACAAATAAAAACTATAATGGAGAGAAAGAGAAGATAAATAATAATGAAGAGAAAAACATTTTTTAGAAAAAAGTACATGGGGGCAGCTAGGTGGCGCAGTGGATAGAGCACCGGCCCAGAAGTCAGGAGGACCTGAGTTCAAATGAGGCCTCAGACCAAACACTTGACACTTACTAGCGGTGTGACCCTGGGCAAGTCACTTAATCCCAATTGCCTTAAAAAAAAAAAAGAAAAAAAAAGAAAAGAAAAAAGTACAGAAAATGGAATGTAAAAAAACTGATGAACAAAACAAGGTGAAAGAGAAGAAAGGAAGAGGATTTCTACTTGACTACTTAACTGAGAGGGAAAAAAAGGAGAAGAATTCAAGAATTAGATATAAGGAAGAAAGAAAAGAGGAACTAATAAGTTGAGTAAAACTCCAAAACTACTGAAAGAAGGGAACAAATGAGCTTGAGGGTGAAGTAAAGAGAACTGATGGGAATAGGGTTTCCTTAAAGTAAATTAAGCTAAATTTACAGAGGAAGAGGGGGAAAAAACCTAATTTTGGGGGAAAAAACCCCCAGTGTTGGAGGAAATGATGGAAGAAACTATAAACCTAATTCTCATAATTTAAAATGTAAATTGATTAAGCAATACAATAAAATGCAAAAGTGATAGATTGGATAACAAAGTAAAACTCCAGAATCTTACTTATAAGGAACACACCTGAATACATACACAGAATAAGAATGAGGAGCTGGAAAACAAAATTTACTAATCATCAAAAGACTCCAAAAAATCAAGAATTGTAATCATGCTATCAGAAAAAAGACAAAAATAAACAATTGCAATGTAAAATAGGGTTTAAACAAGGAAAGTACATTATGTTTAAAGGAATCATAGAATATCCATAATTAACTTTTATATGCTCCAAATGCCTCAGCACTTGCATTCATAAAAGAAAAATTAACTCAACTACAAGAAAATATAGACAGTAATACAATACTGGCAGGATATTTCAATGTCCATCTCTCAGTTTTTGATATGTCTAACAGAAAGACAAATGAAAGGAAAAATAAAGAATTGAACAAAGGCCTAGAAAATCTAGAGCTAAAAGACTTATGCCATCTTCTAAATGGGATTGTTGAGGCATAAATGTACTGTTCAGCATTACATAAGATGTTTTCAAAAAACTGACCATGTAGTAATGCAAAGAGATATTACAAGCAAATATAAAAAATAAAAAATAGTAAGCACATCCTTTTCAGACCATAACTGAATAAAACTCGTGATCATTTAAGGAAGCATAAACAAAAGACGCAAACCCAAATGGAACCTAAATCCTAAATAGTGAGTGAGTCCAAAAACAAATTCTGGAAACAATAATTATGTGAAAGAATTCCTGGGAGGCAGATAAAACAGTCCTCAGGGGAATTGACAAAACAGAAAGAGAAAAAATGAATGAGCTGAATATGCATTTAAAAATTAGAAAGCCAACAAATAAGCAAACCTAAAATAAGCATGAAAGAGGAGATATTAAAAATTAGAGGAAACATAGATTTAAAAAAAACTATAGAAATGATAAATAAAACTAAAAGATGGTTCTTTGAAAAAACTAATTAAATTGATAGACTTCTAGCCAATCTGATTAAAAAAGAAGAGAGCAGAAAATCAAATCAACAAAAAAAGGTAAGGAGAAAGTGGGAATTGTACAGTCATTGAAATCACCTGGTATCAATTTAAAAATAGAGCTATAGAGCGAAAAAAAAATGAACTCGACAAGAGAGAATCAGACACAATGGAACTCAACTACCCAGTGTTTGACAAAACAGAAAATAGAAATGATTTAGGAAGAAACTCCCTGTTTTATCAAAGCTGCTGGGAAAACTAGAAAGCAATCTGGCAGGAAAAGAGCTTAGACCAATATCTTACATCATATTCTACAATACATTCTAAATGGATATGTGACCTTAATATTAAAGATCATACTTTTAAAAAACCAAAAGAGAAACATCACATACCCCTCCCAGCTATGGGTAAGAGATATATCCCTAACCAAACAAGAGATAGAGTCAATTACAAAAGATAAAATAGGTAAGTTTGATTAGAAGAAAATGAAAAGCTTCTGTACAAACAAAATTATTTCACCTAGGATAAGAAGGGAAGTGGTATAATGGGTAAAAAAACAAAACAAAACAAAACTGTATCGGATTTCTCAGATAAGGGTTTGGCATTCAAGATATATAAATGACTTGCTCAGACAATACATATCTATATTTATATCTATTATTATCTATATCTATAACCAAAAGCCATTCTCCAATAGATAAGCAGACAAAAGATATAAATAAGCAATTATCAAAAAATTATGAACTATTAACAACCATATGAAAGGATGCTTCAAATTGCTCTTTATAAAAGAAATGAAAATCAAAAAACTCTGCAATTTTACCTCATACCCTGCCCATTAGCAAAGATGACAAAAGATGGCAATGGTCAATGTTGGAGGGGTCATGGAGATAGTCACACTGATACATTGTTGGTGGAGCTGTGAATCATTACAATCCTTTTGGGAAGTAAAGGGGCAGCTAGGTAGCACAGTGAGTAGAGCGCCAGGCCTGGAATCAGGAAGACCTGAGTTCAAATCCAGCCTCAGACACTTACTAGCTATGTGCCCCTGAGTGAATCACTTAACCCCATTTGCCTCAGTTTCCTCATCTGAAAAATGAGCTGGAGAAGGATATGGCAAACCACTCGAGTATCTTTACCAAGAAAACCCCAAATGAGGTCACAAAGAGTCAGATGTGACTGAATCGACTGAACAACAACAACAACATAGAGAAGCATGGGAAGATCTACATGAACAACTGCAAAGTGAATTAAGCAGAACCAAGAAAACAATATAAACAATGATTACAACAATGTAAAAATAGAAAGAACAAGCACATACACACAAAACAAAAGTCAATGTTTCAAACTTATTGAAAACAATAGTGGCTGGAAGGAATAGTTAGAGACCCAACCTCAGCTCTTCACAGAGGGAGAAGATTTGCAAGTGTTGTACAGGGCTGATGTTCCCAGAGTTTTTCAATGTATTCATCAGTTATGGTGGGTTCTTTCCTTTCCTTTTTCTTTTCTTTTTTTGGTCTTAAATATATTATTTGTTAGGTGGTATGTCTCTCTAGGAGTGGAAGGGAAAGGGATACTGGAGGAAATTATGGTAAGATAGAAAAAAACCCACATCAATAAGAACTTCATTTTTTTTTTCAGGCAATTGGGGTTAAGTGACTTGCCCAGGGTCACACAGCTAGTGTTAAGTGTTTGGTCTGAGGTCAGATTTGAACTCAGATCCTCCTGACTTCAGGGCTGGTGCTCTATCCACTGCACCACCTAGCTGCCCCCTGAACTTTATCTTTTTTTTTTAAATCTTTTCATAGGAAAGCAGCTACAGGACAAGAGGTTAACTGCTTCCCTGTCAATTATAATTTTGTTTTTCCTGTCTTCAACTTTATAAAGTTCATTACTTGCTTATATCACTTTCCCCTGAACCCCAATCTCATTCTATTTTCTTGAATCCTAGTTGTACAGTGCCAGGAGTTATAGTTTAGGAGAGAGTATTACCTTCATTTGATACAATCTTTTGTCAGAAGGAAAAGAATATTTTAGTAGCCTCGCTCTTCTTTCCCTTTCATCACTATATCCTTTTGTCTCTTATCAATTTCTTCTCAAATCAGATCCCCAGTCCTATCAACCTCCATACCTTCTGAATGAGAATTCAGAGTCACAGAGCCATGGGCCACCAAGGACAGCATCCAATCCCTATTCCTATGGAAATGGCTGTACTGCAGTGCAAAGAATATGAGACTGGGGATCAGAAGACGTAGGTTCTAGTCCAAACTTTTGTTACTAACTCTGTGTGACTGTGTAAGTCTCTTTACTTTTCTGAGTTTCATTTTTCTCTTCTGTAAAATAAGGAAATTGTCTATTACTAATCATCACCCCTCTTCTAGCAGAAGTGTTCTCTTATAAAAAATAAATCAGTATAGTAAGGCAAAACAAAACAAGAATATGTGTGGTTTGGTCACATCCAAGAATATGTCTGGTTCTGTACCCCAGTCCACTCTCAGCCAAGGGATGGAAAGAATTTCATTATCAGTTATTTGAAGTTGTGATTGGTTACCGTCTTGTTCAGAGTTTCAGGATCACTCAGAGGTGATTTTTTTTTTTAAATTTGCTGGTATTTCTTTGTTTTTTTTGTTTTTTGTTTTTACTAAATTCAATTTTATTTCATTTTCAGTTCTGAATTCTCTTCCTCTCCTCCCCTTAAGTGTTGGGCTAGGAAATCAAGCAAAACAAGACCCGTTACAAATGTAAGTAGTCAAGCAAAACAAATATCCACATTAGCCAAATTTTTTTTTAAAGTTTCAATGTACACTCACTCAAAGTTGCTTAGTCAGTCAAAAAACATTTATGAAATGCCTATATGGGAAAGGATTCTGGGAAGATGGCAGAGTAGGTCAGAAAACTTTTGGCTCTACAAATTTCCTTCATAAAAAAAAAAAGATGGAACATTTACTCAGAGTAAACGTAGAGCAACAGAAATAAACAGGAGTGGAGATAAAGCAGTTGTCCTCCTAAGATAATTTGAGAAGACTCCAGGAAAGACTTGACTTCCAGGGGGAGAACTTCAGCCCAAGTGAAGTACAAACACCTTCCTGCTGACTCTGGGGAATCAACAAATCACAAGCCCTGGGAGCAGCTGGATTGGGAGGTAGCCTCAGGCTCAGAAACTTTCTCCTCACAGACAGTAAACTATGTTATTAGGTGAGAGCATGGTTGAAGTGTAAAATGGATAATTTTAATTATTTTAAATTAAAAATTTCTTGCATAAATAAAA
This sequence comes from Vombatus ursinus, assembly GCF_900497805.2. NCBI lineage: Eukaryota > Metazoa > Chordata > Mammalia > Diprotodontia > Vombatidae > Vombatus > Vombatus ursinus. Next base: position 33,133,771 of record NW_020954564.1, read on the forward strand.
CCAATGTAGCCAAGAATAGAAGGATTGCAGAAAATTGGGGGAAAACTTTCATAAACAATTCTCAGACAGCATGTGATTGGGTTGGAATATTGCTGTGGTGTAGGAAATGATGAACTGGTTGGTTTAGAAAAACATGGAAAAACTTGGACCTGTGAAGGAAGATGCTATCTACTTCCAGCGAAAGAGGTAACAAGTGGAAATATGTATAATATGATCCTACATTTATGTATATGAGTGTATGTGTGTGTATATATGTGTATGTTTATAGATATCTCTGTATATATATGTCCATCCAAATTTAATTGTAGCCTTCTCTAGGGTGGAGGGGAGTAGAGAGGGAGGGAGAAAAAAAATAAAGTAAAAAGCGCACAGCAGAGAACAAAAGAAAACCAACAAGGAAGCAAAGAAAAGCTGGGCAGCTTTGAAAACAATATGTAGTATTTATTATATAGGTTTTCTAGAAATGGAAATTTATTATTTCATATTAAATCCTCTATTATGTTCTGCTGTATACATGAAAATGTTTTTCTTTTCTTTTCTCATTTTGTATTTTTAAAAAATTAATAAAAATTTACTAAAAAAAAAGTGCCTGTTATGTGCTAGGCTCTATGCTAAGTACTGGGGATACAAAAAGAAGCAAAAACAGTTTCTGTCCTCAAGGAACTCACAATCTAATTAGGAGACAACATGTGAACAAAAATGTACAAACAAGCTATATACAGGATAAAAAGGAGATAATTAAGAGAGAGAATTAGAGCAGCTAGCAGTCACAGTGGATAGAGTGCCAGGTTTGTAAGGAAGTAAGGAACCCTCATCTTCCTGAGTTCTAATCTGACCTCAGACAATTAATAGTTGTGCGACCCTGGGCAAATTACTTAACCCTGTTTGTCTCAGTTTCCTCATCTGTAAAATGAGCTGGAGAAAGAAACCACTTAATGTTAACAGGATTTTTACTGAGCCAATCTCTAATCGCTAAGAATGACATAAAAGCAGGCCAGAGACAAAGTGCCAGTAATCAGGTAGCTGTTTCATTAATTAGTTTCATTCGAAGGAATAGATTTGCAGATCAGGAATTCTGATCAGAATTCCACATTGCTGGAGTGAAGACAGAGATTATATACATAAATCACAATGGCGAATCAGGAGGGAAGGTAGATTACAAACAATCATTCCCAGGGCCAGAGTGGTTTCCCACAAGTAGAAAACAATACAACAATCCTGGAGTCTTGTGGGAGCAATATTGTTCAAGTCTTTGGGGGTTGTTATTGGTGGGTCACAGGACCAGAATTCTGCGGTGGGAACAGGTCCTACAATCTTTGATTTGCTTTACTTCAGGTACACAGGCAATGATTGTGAGCATTGTCAAAATTTGATTGCTCATTTCAAGCTGCATTGTAAACTTTTGACTCAGAAGCCAAAAGAGGCAAGTCTGAAAAATCTAATCTATTAGTGTATTATATATTATTTGTATAATATACCATATTGTATATAGTATTTACTATACTATATAACTGTAATATTTTGTACATTTTGTATTATTTGTATATCTGTACTTATGATGAAGTCTAGAGGTTTAGGGGTGCTGGAACCCCAAAATTATGACACATGGGTCCTGCCCAAAAGAATTTGACCCAAGCCTTCTTTCAACCAGCGATAAGGTTTATTAAAGATCCACCATATTAGCCAGACTCTTAAAGAATCTGAGCACCTATGAGCTATTGTCTAGATTGTAAAAATCTGAGCACCAATGGAGACGAGATGAACTTTACATACGGAAAGATGGTGGGAGGGATCTAGGAGTGGCCAAGTAGTTTAAGGTGACTGGAGGAGGGGTCTCAGGAAGATCTGGATGGGAGTGAGAACTGAACACCTGGGACCAGGACCACATGGTCATGGGAGAATGGAGATTGAGGGTAACAGAATTGGGAGATTGGGTATAGGTGATAACAAAAGGTCAGCTGATGGGATTATGGCCTCAGGCAAAATCCAGAGATTTGAATGTGTGGGAAAGTAGAGGGTTTTTCCTTTCTGGGGTCCAGATCCCAACCCCATCACTATTGTACTATAGACAACAAATTTACTAAACTATATATATACACTACGTATCTGTATATATATATCTGTATATATATAGTATACATATGTAGTATGTATACTATGTATATACTATATATCTGTATATATGTGTGTATACATAATACTATAAATAGTATATTTTATATTCTATTTATAAATTATATATAATATATTATTATTTGTAATTATACATATCACATCAATTAATATGAAAATTATAATTCCTTCTGCATTCCCTCCTTTTGGCCATAAGGGTTGGAATGACCCTTGAAGGCCAGTGAGGAATATTCATCTGAAACATGATTTTAATTTTATGTAAGAGTAAGTGAGTTACAAGTCGAATGCTAAGGTAGACAGCAAGGCAAATAAAGAAGAGAAACATTAGACTGGGGAGGGCAGAGTGGAGAATGCCATCAAAGTTTTCAGGCAACCAGGAGAATAGATCAAAGGAAGGTGAAAGGGAAACATGCTTCATAATATTTTGACCCCTATTCCATAAATCTTCCACTTGCTTGTTTAGAGCACTAAGGTCTTCCTCTATTTGAGAGGATTGGTTGACATACAAACAACATTCCTCCCTGAATGATATAACCTCTGTGACGACTTCTCAGGGTGGTGATGAAAAGACTGTCTCGAAACTAGAGATAGGCTCTGAGAGAACAAACAGGCCATAAGTTTAAATTACCTAAACCTATAGGAATTCGGCCCTAAAAACTCCCTCCTGATTGCCACTGCCACGTCAGCATTAGGTATACTAAACAAGGACATGTATGTTTGGATTGGCTATACCCTGTTTCCTTGTTCTTTGGGAATGGGAAAGATTTTCGCGCCTAGAATGTAAGCCCGCCTCTCAGCCAATGGGAGTAAGGGATAGTGGTGGGGTGGGAGTTTCTTGTTTGCGTTAAGATATATAATCTTGCTTTGTCCTTTGTGCCTCGCCTCTCTCCTGCTGGTAGTGTACTGGAGGAGTAGATGCCCCTTTTCGCGAGATTGTAATAAAGAGTAACTTTTTGCTTCCACCTTGAGAAGTCTCTGAATTTAATTGTGTTAGAGTCGCTGTACCACACATCCCCAATGATGGCACAGGCCCCCGTCCCTCAGCCATTAGGGTGTCCAGCACCTGACGGCAAGTGAATCAGCCTGTGTTTGGAGGCTGGTGACAAGCTTCCCTGTACACTCCAGGCCCACGCCTAGTTCTGCCGAGAGGTTCCTGACATACAGGTGCAGTGTGCCAAAGGTGGCTGTGTACCAGTCAGGGATCCAACGGATGCCAACAGGGCCTCAATGAGCAGGAAAGCAAACCTTTGCTGCCAGTGGAGGGACAACTTTAATTGGAGACAGACTTCAGTGGAGTGGTGATTCCTTGGGAATAGGGACAAATTGGGCGTAGTGTAGACAAAAGCACAGAGGCCTTCCCAGAAGTGAGGGAGGTTGTGACATAGTATAGAGCCACATAAGAAGAGTCCTGTGGATGGAGGCAATTTAACCACATCAAAGCGTGGATCCCAGGCAGAGTGAGTGAAACTCACAGAACTCAGTGCCTCCAGGCATGGGTGTTTAGCTCTAGCTATGGAATCAAGAGGCCTTTCTGGGATTCCCTCACTAACTTAGAAATTGAATAGATGCTTTACAGGTGCTTTTGTTGTGGGCAAAAGTCTGAGCCCCCACCCCCAAACCCCTCCCTCTAGGGGGCTTTTGCAGTGTTATGAAATGCCCCAGTCCTATTCAGGGAAACCTGTGGCTACAGGATCTGGCTGGAGGAATCAAGTGCAGCATTTAGGAAAGCAACCCATGTGGAGTTCAGAATAAATAAAGGTGAAACTACATTGCACGGAGGCCAAGACACTGCTATAGCAGCAAGAAAGAAAAGGCTCAGTCCACAGAGGAGGTAAATGCAAACCTCAGGCCACATCTGGTTTCTTGGGTTCGTGGTCTGCACCTGCTGTCACCTTCTTCTTCTCCTGGAGCCCTGGGAACAGTTGTCTACCTCAGATGTCTGCTGCCTCAGACCCTGTTTAATGTTTAGGGTCAGGTCAATTGTAGGTTCCACAATCCGGGTGGGTGGTACTGCCCTTTTGAGATGCGACAGGTAAATCCAGGACTCCACTCCCTGGAGTTTGGCTGCAGTGGGAGTAGTGAGCAGGACTTCAAAGGGGCCTTTTCACCACAGCTCTAAGGAGTGTTTTTGGAGATGACATTTCCAGCAGACCCTGTCACTGCATTGGATCAGGGGCTGAGTCTTGGCTGGAATTCTAAAGAATAGGACTGTGAGACAAGTTGGTAACGCTATGATTTTCCTGAGCCAACCCAATGCAGTGCTGTAGGAGGGAGCCTTTAACTGCTATGCTTCCCACTCACAGGTACAGTGGCATCGAGTGTCCTGTTACTATCTCATAGGCACTGAATTTATGGGAACCAAATGGTCTAGATCTAAGACTTAGCAAGGCTAAAGGAAGGGCTTTGGGCCAAGGGATACCTGACTCTAGTATCTTTGCCAAGAAAACCCCAAATGGAGTCGCAAAGAGTCAGATTCAACAGAACAACAACAAGAAAGGGAATTAAGAGGAGTTGGGAAAGGCTTTCTGTAGAAGATGGGATTTTTGTTGGAACTTGAAGGAAGCCAGGGAAACCAGGAGGCTGAGATGAGGAGAGAAAGCAATCCAGGCACAGGGAACAACCGGAGAAAATATTGGAGAGAATTCTGCCAAGATGGCAGAGTAAGCAGTAAATAGCTCTCATTCTCCCTTATTGACCTCTAAAAAAGAATAGTGCCCCAGAAAAAATCCTGGAATAGCAGAGACAGTGAAAAGACTGGGAGAGGTAGTCTTTTAGCCTGGGAAACTTGGAGGATTGCCAAGAAAGGTCCCCTTTTCACTTGGGTAAAAAGGGGAGCACAGTCCAAAACAGGAGGCATCACAGAAAGCCAGCAGCAAGCCCCACTTTGGCAAACAAACAGGAGATATCCTGAGCCTCAGGGTGTTGGAGCAGGCCGCCAACACCAGGATTCCCCATGTGCCTCAGCATAGCTAGGGGAACCAGCCGATTCCATCTCAGAGAACCACCATGTGCACTGACATAGCCCTAAGCAAACAGGCATCCTCCAGTGGCCATCATCCCCATGTTTCAATGCAGCCCCGGGTAAGCAGGTATCTTTCAGCAGCCAGACTTCCATGTGCTTCAGTGTAGCCCTGGGGAAATGCAGGGAAACCCTACCTGGCCTCAACACATGCCAGACACCACCACTAGGACCCCAGCTTAGCACCAGGTAAGCTGCCAGACCCCTGCAGCCTCAAGTTGCCAGCACACAAAACCAGTGACCAGGCCCCTGGCCCTCAGCACAAAAAGTTTGGGATAGTGCTCCCTGTGCTCCAGCAGGAGAGCTCAACTTTTAAGTCAGGAAATAGGCAAACAAAATCAGCAAAAAGCAGAGAAGAACACTGACCATAGAGAATCACTGTGGTGACAAGGACGATCAAAACAAACTCAGAGGGGCAGCTAGATGGCGCAGTGGATAAAAGCTCTGGCCTTGGAGTCAGGAGGACCTGAGTTCAAATCCAGCCTCAGACACTTAATACTTACTAGCTGTGTGACCCTGGGCAAGTCACTTAACCCTGATTGCCTCACCAAAACAAAAAACAAAAACAAAACAAACTCAGAAGAGGATGACATTATTAATATACCTACATCTGAAACCTCAAAGGGAAATGTAAATTGATCCCAGGCCCAAAAAGCCTTCTTGGAAGAGCTCAAGAAAGATTTTAAAAGTCAAATAAGAGAGGTAGAAGAAGAATTGGGAAAAGAAATGAGAGGTATGCAAGAGAGTCAATAGCTTGGAAAAGGAAGGACAAAAATTGACTGAAGAAAATAACTCCTTAAAAAATACAATTGGCCAAATGGAAAGGGAGGTACAAAAATTCACTAAGGAGAAGAACTCCTCAAAAAGTAGAATTGGCCAAATGGAAAAAGAGGTACAAAAGCTAACGGAAGAAAACAATTTGTTAAAAATTAGAATTGGGCAAGTGGAAGCTAATGACTCTATGAGACATCAAGAATCAGTCAAACAAAGTCAAAAGAATGAAAAAGTAGAAGAAAATGTAAAATACCTCATTGGAAAATAGAAACGGGAGAGATAATTTAAGAATTATTGGTCTACCTGAAAGCCATGATCAATACAAGAACATGGACAGCATCTTTCAAGAAATTATTAAGGAAAATTTCCCTGAGGTCTTAGAACCAGAGGGTAAAATAGCCATTAAAAGAATTCACCAATCACTTCCTGAAAGAGATCCCAAAATGAAAACCCCAAGGAATACTGTAGCAGAATTCCAGAATTATCAGGGCAAAGAGAAAACACTGCAAGTAGCCAGAAAGAAACAAGTCAGATATCATAGAGCCATGGTCAGGATTATGCAGAACCTAGTAGCTTCTACACTAAAGGATTGGAGGGCTTGGAATATGATGTTCCAGAAGGCAAAGGAGCTTGGATTACAACCAAGGATCAACTTCTCAGCAAAATTGAGCATACTTTTTCAGGGAAGGAGATGGATATTCAATAAAATAGGGGACTTCCAAACTTTCCTGCTGAAAAGGTCGGAGCTCAACAGAAAATTTGATCTTCAAATACAAAACTCAAGAGAAGCATAAAAAGGTAGACAGGAAAGGAAAAAAAAACCCATGTTATTTAATAAGGGTAAACTGTTTACATGTTTAAATGGGAAGATGATACTTGCAACTCTTGAGAACTGAATCTTTATTACAGGATTTAGAAAGGGTATACATAGACAGAGGGTGTGGGTATGAGTTGACCTTGATGTGATGATAAAAAAGTTAATTACTTAAGGGGCAAAAAAAGGAATGCAGGGGCAGCTAAGTGGCGCAGTGGATATAGGACTGGCCCTGGATTCAGGAGGACCTGAGTTCAAATCCGGCCTCAGACAGATAACCTTACTAGCTGTGTGACCCTGAGGAAATCACTTAACCCCATTGCCTAGCCCAAAAAACAAACAAACAAACCAACCAACCAACAAACAAACAAAAGAATGCACTGGGAGAAGAGGAAAGGAGACAGACAAGAGTAAATTACATCACATGAAATGGTGCAAAGACCTATTACAGTAGAGGGAAAGAAGGGAGGGAGATGAGTATTGTTTGAACTTGACTCTCATCAGATTTAGCTCAAAGAGGAAATAACATACACACTCACTTGAGTTTAGAAATCTATCTTACCCTCTAGGGAGTAAGAGCAAAAAATGGAGGGGGTAGATAGAAGGGAAGGGGAGGGCAGAAAGGAAGAAAGAAGTAATAGGAGAAAGGGGAAAGAAAAGGGAGAGGGGCTGATAGAAAGGAGGGTAGATTAAGGGAGGCAGTGGTCAGAAGCAAAACACTAATAAGGAGTGAAAGGGAGAAAGGAGAGAGAAAAGCATAGACAGGGGGAAAATAGGATGGAAAGACACAGAAATCATAATTGTGGATGTGAATGGGATGAACTCTTTGATAAAACAGAAGCGAATAGCAGAGTGGATTAAAAACGATAATCCTATGATATATTGTTTACAAGAAACACATTTGAAGTGAAGGGATACACACAGAGTAAAGGTAAAAGGCTGGAGCAGAATATATTATGCTTCAGCTGAAGTAAAAAAAAAAAAAGCGGGGGTAGCAATCCTGATCTCTGAAAAAGTAAAAGCAAAAATAGATCTAGTTAAAAGAGATAAGGAAGGAAACTACATCCTGCTAAAAGGCACCATAGACAATGAAGAAATATCATTACTAAACATATATGCACCAAGTGGTATAGTATCCAAATTCTTAGAGGAGAAGTTAAGGGAATTATAGGAAGAAATAGATAAGAAAACTCTACTAGTGGGGGACCTCAACCTCCCCCTCTTAGAACTAGATAAATGTAACCACAAAATAAACAAGAAAGAAGTTAAACAGATGAATACAATCTTAGAAAAGTTAGATATGGTTGACCTCTGGAGAAAACTGAATGGGGGTGGAAAGGAATGTACCCTTTTCGTGGTGGTACATGGCACCTACACAAAAACTGACCATGTATTAGGCATAAAACCTCACAATCCAATATAGAAAGGCAGAAATATTGAATGTATTCCTTTTAGATCATGAAGCAATAAAAATTACATGTAATAAAGGGCCATGGAAAGATAGACTAAAAATTAATTGGAAACTAAACAATCTAATCCTAAGAATGAGTGGGTCAAACAACAGACCATAGAAACAATCAATAACTTCATCCAAGACAATGACAATAATGAAACAACATATCAAAACTTATGGGATGCAGCAAAAGCAGTTCTTAGGGGAAGTTTTATATCTCTCAGTGCTTACACGAATAAAATAGAGAAAGAAGAGATCAATGAATTGGGCATACAACTGAAGAAATCTAGAAAAAGAACAAATTAAAAATCTCCAATTAAATACCAAATTAGAAATTCTGAAAACCAAAGGAGAGATTAATAAAATTGAAATTAAGAAAACTATTGAACTAATAAATAAAACTAAGAGCTGGTTTTATGAAAAAAAAGAATAAAATAGATAAACCTTTGGTTAAGTTGATTTAAAAAAGAAAGAAAGGAAAAAACCAAATTACTAGCATCAAAAATGAAAAAGGTAAATTCACCACCATTCAATTTAAACAATAATTAGGAACTATTTTGCCCAACTGTATGCCAATAAATATGACAATCTTAGTGAAATGGATGAATATTTATGAAAATATAAATTGCCCATATTAACAGAAGAGGAAATAAAATACTTAAATAACCGCATTTCAGAAAAAGAAATTGAATAAGCTATCAATGAACTCCCTAAGAAAAATTCTCCAGGACCAAATGGATTTACAAGTGAATTCTATCTTACATTTAAAGAACAATTAATTCC
>NW_020954564.1:33152746-33273900 GCF_900497805.2 Vombatus ursinus
AATTCACTTGTAAATCCTTCTGGTCCTGGAGATTTTTTCTTAGGGAGTTCATTGATGGCTTATTCAATTTCTTTTTCAGCTAGGTGGTACAGTGGATAGAACACCAGCCCTGGAGTCAGGAGAACCTGAGCTCCAATCTGACCTTGGACACTTGACATTTACTAGCTGTGTGACCCTGGCAAGTCATTTAACCCCGCCACTTAGCCCCCCAAAAAATGTCTCAACAATTTCTTTTTCTGAAATTGGGTTGTTTAAGTATTTTATTCCTCTTCTGTTAATCTGGGCAATTTATATTTTTGTAAATATTCATCCATTTCACTAAGATCATCAAATTTATTGACATAAAGTTGGACAAAATAGCTCCTAATTATTGTTTTGATTTCCTCTTCATTGGTAGTGAGTTGATCCTTTTCATTTTTGATGCTTAGTAATTTGATTTTCTTCTTTCTTTTTTTAAATCAATTAACCAAAGGTTTATCTATTTTATTGTTTTTTTTCCATAAAACCAGCTCTTAGTTTTATTTATTAGTTCAATAGTTTTCTTAATTTCAATTTTATTAATTTCTTCTTTGGTTTTCAGAATTTCTAATTTGGCATTTAATTGGGGATTTTTAATTTGTTCTTTTTCTAGATTTCTTCAGTTGTATGCCCAATTCATTGATCTCTTCTTTCTCTATTTTATTCATGTAAGCATTGAGAGATATAAAATTTCCCCTAAGAACTGCTTTTGCTGCATTCCATAAGTTTTGGTATGTTGTTTCATTATTGTCATTGTCTTGGATGAAATTATCGATTGCTTTTATGATCTGTTGTTTGACCCACTCATTCTTAGGATTAGATTATTTAGTTTCCAATTAATTTTTAGTCTATCTTTCCATGGCCCTTTATTACATGTAACTTTTATTGCATCATGATCTAAAAGGGAATGCTTTTAATATTTCTGTCTTTCTGTATTGAATTGTGAGGTTTTATGCCCTAGTACATGGTCAGTTTTTGTGTAGGTGCCATGTACCACCGTGAAAAAGTTACATTCCTTTCTACCACCATTCAGTTTTCTCCAGAGGTCAACCATATCTAACTTTTCTAAGCTTGTATTCATCTGCTTAACTTCTTTCTTGTTTATTTTGTGGTTAGATTTATCTAGTTCTGAGAGGGGGAGGTTGAGGTCCCCCACTAGTAGAGTTTTCTTATCTATTTCTTCCTATAATTCCCTTAACTTCTCCTCTAAGAATTTGGTTGCTATACCACTTGGTGCATATATGTTTAGTAATGATATTTCTTCATTGTCTATGGTGCCTTTTAGCAGGATGTAGTTTCCTTCCTTATCTCTTTTAACTAGATCTATTTTTGCTTTTACTTTTTCAGAGATCAGGATTGCTACCCCCGCTTTTTTTTTTTTTACTTCAGCTGAAGCATAATATATTCTCCTCCAGCCTTTTGCCTTTACTCTGTGTGTATCTCTCTGCTTCAAATGTGTTTCTTATAAACAACATATTGTAGGATTATGATTTTTAATCCACTGTGCTATCCACTTCTATTTTATGGGAGAGTTCATTCCATTCACATTTATAGTTATGATTATTATCTGTGTCTTTCTGTATCCTATTTTAACCCATTTACGCTTTTCTCTCTCCTTCTCCATTTCCTTCCTCACTAGATTTTGCTTTTGACCACTGCCTCCCTCAGTCTGCCCTTCTTGCTATTATCCCCCTCCCTTTTCTTTTCCCTTTTCCCTCCTACTTTTTATAGGGTAAGTTAGATTTCTATACCTAACTAATAATGTTATTTCCCTCTTTGAACCAAATCTGATGAGAGTAAGGTTCAAACAATGCTCGTCTCCCTCCCTTCTTTCCTTCTAGTGTAATAGGTTTTTGTGCCTTTTCATGTGATGTAATTTACCTGTCTGCTTCCTCCTTTCCTCTTCTCCCGGTACAATCCCTTTTCACCAGTTTAATTAGATTTTTTATCATCACATCAAAGTCAACTCATACCCACACCCTCTGTCTATGTATAATCCTCTCAAATGTCATAATAACAATACAGTTCTCAAGAGTTACAAGTGTCATCTTCCCTTGTAGGGATGTAAACAGTTTGCCCTTATTAATAACATGTTGTTTTTTTTCTTTCCTGTTTACTTTTTTATGCCTCTCTTGAGTCTTGTATTTGAAGATCAAATTTTCTGTTGAGCTCTGGTCTTTTCAGCAGGAAGGTTTGGAAGTCCCCTATTTCATTGAATATCCATCTCCTTCCCTGAAAGATTATGCTCAGTTGTGCTGGGTAGTTGATTCTTGGTTGTAATCCAATCTCCTTTGCCTTACGGAATATTGTATTCCATGCCCTTTGATCTTTTAATGTAGAAGCTGCAAAGTCCTGTGTAATCCTGACTGCGGTTCCATGATATTTAAATTGTTTCTGCAGTATTTTCTCTTTGACCTGGTAATTTTGGAATTTGGCTACAATATTCCTTGATGTTTTCAATTTGGGAGGTGATTGGTGGTAGATTCTTTTGACGACTATTTTACCTTTTGGTTCTAGGACCTCAGGGAAGATTTCCTTCATGATTTTCTGAAAGATGTTGTCCGGGCTCTTTTTTCATCATGGTTTTCAGGTAGACCAATAATTTTTAAATTGTCTGGATCTATTTTCCAGATCAGTTGTTTTACCAATGAGATATTTTGCTTTTTTTCCTATCTTTTCATTCTTTTCTTTCTGTTTGACTGATTCTTGATCTCTCATAGAGTCATTAGCTTCTACTTGCCTGATTTAATTTTTAACAAATTGTTTTCTTCTATTAGATTTTGTACCTCCTTTTCTATTTGGCCCATTTTACTTTTTAAGGAGTTGCTTTCTTCAGTGTACTTTTTTTTTCCATTTGGTCAATTGTATTTTTTAAAGATTTGTTTTCTACAATTAATTTTTGTCCTTCATTTTCTAAGCTTTTGACTCTCTCTTGCATACTCTCATTTCTTTACCCAATTTTTCTTCCACCTCTCTTATTTAATTTTTAAAATCCTTCTTGAGCTCTTCCAAGAGGCTTTTTGGGCTTGAGACCAGTTCATATTCCCCTTTGAGGTTTCTGATGTGGGTATATTGACAATGTTGTCCTCTTCTTAATTTGTGCCTTGATCTTCCCTGTCCCCATAATAAGACTCTGTGGTCATTGTCCATTTCTGCTTTTTGCTTATGGTGTTTGCCTATTTCCTGACTTTTAAAAAAAGTTGAGCTCTTCTGCTGGAGTGCAAGGGGCACTGATCTTAGCTTCTTGTACTGGGAGCCCAGGACCTGGTCACTGGCTTTGTGTGCTGGGGCCTCAGGTGCTGACAGCTGGAGGCGGTAGGGTTCTGGCAGCTTACCTGGTGCTGGGCTGGGGTCAGCAATAGTGTAGCTCTCAGGGTGGGGGTGGGGAGTCTGGCCCCTGGTTCCACCTGCTTACCCGGGCCTTGCAATCAAATGTTTGACTCCTGCTCACCCAGGTCTTGCACTCCTATGTTTGGCTGCTAGAGAAAGTCTGCCAGCCTGGAGCTTTGCCTCCTGGGGTTGTGCTTCCCAGAGTTGTGCTGAGGTACCAGAAGATCTGGCTGCTGGAGAACGCCAACACATATAGTGGTTTTTTGAGCTTGTGTCTACCAGTTCCCTGCTTGTACTGAGGCACTTGGGGGGGTCCTAATGTTGGTGCTTGCCTGCTCCACTACCCTGGGGCTCAGGATCTCCCCCTGGTATGTTGAGATGGGGCTTGCCACTGGCTTGCTGGGACACCTCCTTTCCTGTACTGCTCCCCCTCCCCCAGAGTGAGAGGGCCCTTTCCCGTTAATCCCCCAAGCTTCCTGGGCTACTGTGACTGCCGCAACCCATCTTTCTGCTGCTCTGCTGTTCCAGGGTTTTTCCTGGGGCAATATTTTCTGTGCTTTCAGAGGTCAATAAGGGAGGGTGAGAGCGACTTCTCACTCCACCATCTTTGGTCCTGGAAGTGGAACCCAGGTAAAATTGTCCATGCTCCCCCAATTTGCCTGTGATATTACCTTTTACGTTTAAATCATGAACCCATTCTGGCCTTATATTGATATATGGTGTGAGATGTTGGTCTATGCCTAGTTTCTTTCAAACTACTCTCCAATATTCCCAGCAATTTTTGTCAAGTGATGGCTTCTTACCACAAAAGCTTGTATCCTTGGGTTTATCAGGTACTAGATTACTGTGGTCATATACTATTGTGTATTGTGTACCTAATCTATTCCACTGATCCACCACTTTATTTCTTAGCCAGTACCAGGTTATTTTAATGATCACCATTTTGTAATGTAATTTGAAGTCTGTTACTGCTAGGTCCCCTTCCTAAATATTGTTATTATTTTTTCCTGGCTCTACAAAATAATTCTTTGTTAGTTTTATTGGTATGGCACTGAATAAGTAAATTAATTTAGGTATTTGCTTGTCAATGTGTTGACATTGTTGTCTTTTTCTGAGTTTGTGTTTTGACTTTTTCTGTCACCATTGTAGCTTTCTATGGTTGGCATTTTTTGTTGTTGTTTGCTCACTTTCCCGATAATTTCTTGACTTTGACCTTTATGTTAAAGTTCGACTCTGTTCCTGCATTGAGGGCAGACAGACATTGTCCACTGCTATTTTCAGAGCTAATTCTGGAGGCTTAGAAGTTTTTTATACTTTCAAGTTGGTGTGATCTGGGAGAGATGTGGTCACTGCTGCCTTATGACCAGAAGCAATATTAGTTCTCAGGGCTTTGTGACTGCAAAAGATACTTCTGTTCAGTGTTCCTGCTCCCTTGAGACAGCAGTTGATACAGTTCCTCTGGCCCTTGCTCCCTTATGACTGAAAGTGATATTGCTTCTCAGGGTCCCTGATGAGTGAAACTGCAAACACTCCTCTCTGCCCTAAAATTGTGACCTGGAAGTGGATATAGACAATGTTGTTACCAAATAGCATCCTGTCCTGTGCACAGTGCTGGCACAGGGGTCCCCTGTAGTCTCTTTCTGACCAGTTGCCCAATGCCCTTACTATCGCTGGTTAGAGAGCTCTCAAAGTTGCTACTGTTGCTGTTGCCACCCCCAAGACCTACCACTGGTGTTGCTACCACATGGGCTCTGGACCACTCCCCCCTCCAATGTCATAGACCTTTCTTTCTGACCTCCTAAGTTGTCTTGGGATGAAAAATATCTCACCCCAACCTTTCATTGATTCTGCCCCTCCAGAATTTGATTTGAGGCATTATTTTAAAGTTGTTTAGAGAGAAATGTTGGGAGAACTCTGCTGCTTCCAGTGCTCTGCCATCTTGGTCTATGTTCCTCATTTCTTATGGCATAGTAAAATTTCATTGCATTCTTATAATACAATTTGTTCAGCCACTTTCCAACTTATGGATATCTATTTTATTTCCAATTCTTTGTTACAGCAAAAAAAAAAAATACTGCTACAAATGTCCTAGTACATATGGATCTTTTCCTTCTATCCTTGGCTCACTTGGAGTACATGACTAATCATGATGTTACTGGGTCGGAGGATACAATTCCAATTTTTTCCCAGAATATTGAAAAAGAAATCATAGATCCTCCAACAGTGTGCTACGATGCCTGTCCTTCCACATGCCTTCCAATAACTGCTATTTCCTTTTTGTCATCTTTGACAATCTGAGGAGTGTAAGGTGCTTTGTTTTAACTTGCATAATCTGGGACTAGCCAATGAGGGCCCAGTCCTTAGAGCCTGCTCACATACGCCTTCCTGGTGGACTATACAGAGCATGTATAATATTCTCTCTCTCAATCTAAAATGTGGAACTTTGGGGAACCAGTTTTGAGCCATGAATGACTGAGGGGATGTGGGTGACTATGAGATGATAAAAAAAAAAATATTCTGGTTACCTGAGGAGCTAGAATGGCTCATGGATGACCTCAGTAGAGGTTGCACTGGAACTGAGTGTGCATGCAAAAGGTTTGCAACTATTTTGTTCTCTTTTTCAGAAGCATCCTAGTGGGCCTAGTGAGCTATGGGCCTCTGGTAGAAGAGGTACTGGGCTTTATCTCCCACTTGGCACACATAACATCTGTTCCTTTTGTCTCTTGTGTTTATTCTTTCCTGATCATAGGTAAATGAGTATCCAGAGACAAGCTAGACCAAGATGTAAGCTGGTTAGTTTGGAAAAGCTGGAAAAAATCCACCAGAGGTTTTTAGTTGTTGGAGTTGGTAATAGAGTCTATTGGTAGCTGCTATGTCTGAGTCTGGTAAGGAGCCAATTCTGAGGAGCAGCAAGCTTGACCAAGCCCAGCGATGGATCAACCTGGTAGTGTCCTGCAAGCAAGGGAGGGACTTGTCCAGCAGCTATGCTATACCCAAAAGTGAGCTTGGTGGGGTCTCCAAGAATGGAGAAAAGTATTCCCAGGGCTAGGAGGCACCCCTTCGCCATATCTATTCCCTATATGTGTTGTCTTAGTACCTTTGTATTTCAAGTTTGAGGGCACCCTCCCTAGGACTTTGTGTATGTGCAAGAGGGAATGTTCCTGGGTGGGGTGCAGGTGGGATGTTTTATTAACTCTGCTCTATCTTCTCAGTAAATATCATTTTATAAAAGCTAATTTACATTGGAGAGATGCCTATTAGTTAATTGCTTTTAGAAAGCACTTTAGTTGAGGGCTCAAACCATAGTATCACCAGTCACAACTCCTCATGGTTATCTCTAGAATCCTGAGTGGAAAGGTCATCAGCCACCCTTTGGGAAACCAGCATGTCAGTACAAGCGGAGGTTGGAAAAGAAAACCCAGTCTTGGACTGCTATACTTACATTTCTCTAATTAGTGAAGTGGAACATTTTTTTCATACAGTCATTGAGAGTGTGTGTGGAAGCACACTGACCTCCTTCCCCTTGCCTCATTGAGCTACCTAATACAAAATAATATTAGGACAGCACATTAGTCTAAAGTCCAGGGTCTCACCTGAATGAGAAACCCTTATCAGTGTTTCATCTGACTTCTAGGAAAACAATGTCCTGCCCTGAAATATTTTAAAACCTTTCTTATTGAAGGCCTAACCAACTTCTAACCTACCTCTCAGCCCCTTCAATATTGGTCAACCCAGGAAGGACTTATCCCTGAAGTAATTTAGGATAATGATCAGACTAAGAGAAGGATAGAGTCTTTGATTATTTCAGTTAATAGAAGTGGCTCTTGAATTCACCTTTGACCAGGTGGAAAGAAAAATCTTTGGAGGGAATGGTTGAAAAGGGATTGAATGGTTTTAGGAAAATGATTCTTTAGAGTGCATTTAACCAAACAAATTGACCAATGGGAACAAAATGCACTCATTTAATATTACTATTATAGTTCTGAGACTATTTTGTACACTCCTAACCATTGGATAATCTTGAACGTGGAATTTTGCTTGTTGTTTCAGAATATGATAAAAAATAATATTGAGGCACTAGGTGGTGTAGTGTATAGAGTACTTGAGCTGGAGTGAGGAAGACCTGAGTTCAAATCCAAGTTCAAATACTATCTGTGTGACCCCAGGCAAGTCATCTAACATTGCTCTGCCTCAGTTTCCTCTTCTGTAAAATAGAGATAATAAAAATACCCACCTCCCAGTGTCATTCTGAGGCTTGAATGAGTTACATTTGTAAAAGTCTTTGCAAACCTTAAAGCACTATAAAATGCTATTAAGACAATTTTATTATATTACAGAGTAACTCCCAAACACCTTGTATTAGATCTTCAAAGACAAAAAAGGAAACTCTATTTTTGGATCTCTCTCCCTTTGAGCTGGATTTCTTAATATATTTTTTGTCAATGGCCTCTTTGATAATCTGGTGAAGTCTATAGAAATATAGTTATCAAAATATTTTTTAAACCAAGTTTCTGGACCCTGGATTAAGAACCCTTAAGGAGAAAATGCTTAGATTAGAATAGTTTAATAATTAAAATTATTTCTAGCAGACTTGTGCCTAAATCACAGAGTATAATTTTTCCCCTTTAATATTTTCATTTCTTCATTTGAGAACTGCTTGTTCATATCCCTTGACCACTTTTGGTGGGGGTGGGGGTGGGAGAGAGAGGGGAATGGTTCTTATTTTTGTATATTTGCATCACTTCTGCATATGTCTTAGATTTTAGACCTTTATCAAAGAAATTTGATGTAGAAATATTTTTTAAAATTACTTCCCTTTTTCACCCCAGCTATATTTCCTGCAATGAACCTTCCTTCTTTAACAAAGGAAAATACATTTAAGCAGAACCAACCAACTCATCAATCAATGCCCACACCCATGCCACACCATTTGATCTTCACCTCTACAGTAAAAAGAAGAAGGTACACTTCCTCATTTTTTCTCTTGGGTCAGTATAATCACATTGTTCTGTTTCACAGAGCCTGTAGTATTTCACAAGGCAGAACAAACAAATTGACCAAAGGGAACAAAGGAATGATTTTGTTCTGTGTCCTTTCTCCAGGTCTGCCCCAAGTTCCACTAGCTTTGTTTCTTTTTTGCTTCCCGCTTTATAGCTTTTTCTTTTTTGATACAGTGCTCCTCTGGGTTCCCCTTCACTCCCTACTTGATTTCACAAGTTCAGAGTCGGGAAGGAAAACTACCCCAGGTTCACGATGCTCTGTGGCAGCACACTCCTGAAACAATACTTCGTGGTTGTTCTAGTCAGTCAGAGCAAAGCTGTTTACTGAAATGGCATAGTCAGAATAGTAATTATACAATATCTCCACCATAAACCTGGGACATACTATTCTACAAATACACACAGCCTTAGTGGGAAGAGTGGATATGCAGAACTCCAAAGTATACGTATGCATTTAAGAAACACAGGAGGTCAAGACAACTTGCACCTTTGGTACCATCCTCTGATGAAAGGATCCCAAAATCAAACAATTATAGATATAGAATTGTAAAAGACTTTAGAAGTCGCTGAATCCAACCCCCTCTTAAGGAAGTAGTCTGATAACACAGAGAATTATCTTTTGGAACAAGCAATTTCACTGTGCACACAGGTGAGAGACCAGAAGGGTAAAACAGAGAATTTTTACCTCAAAGAGTAGTTTCCCACAAAGGTTTTAATTCATCTATAAAAAATGAGAAAGTGTTATCAAAAATAATTCTTGGCTTGCAGAGAAGTATCTTCAAAGGAAAAGAACATAAAAGAAGCATCTATCCTAGCTTCCTGGAACCAAATTTGTATCCTTGCTTTATTAGCAAGGTCTTATATGGTTAGGACAAAGACTCTCAAACTCAAAGTAACACTCTGTTCTCCCCCCAAAGTAAATCTTCCTACTCAATTGACAACCAGACCCTTTTCACTACCTGATCACTCTTCCTTAGACAGCTGAAGAAACCAAGGCCCAGAGAGGTTGTGACTTACCCAAGGTCATATTGGAAAGGAATTACAGAACCAAGTTCCCTAACTCCAAAGTCAGTGTTTCCGTTGTGTTAGATTGAAGAGAGACACTCCATTATTTGGTCCAATCAAATTGATTTTATTTACTTCAATCAACACATTCACTCTTAGTACTTAATAGAGAAGGGGAAAGCCATTATTCTGATTCCCACATCATGCAATAGAAATTGCCTAAATTCACTGAGATATGAAATGGGGAGTACCCAGTCCAACATCACATTCAAATTACCCCCTAAATAATCTCCCCATCTCCAGGACGGTGAAAATGGCAATGGTGGATCAGAGGTCCGAGGCACAGGGAGCTAAATACAGGAAAACAGACACATTGGCTAGAGGTGATGGCTGGGGGCCAGACCCTGCCTCCAGTCTCTGCTGAGGTTGCATTCCAGTCTTCACTGGGGTCCAGGAAGCTGAAGGCTTATCATACGCTTTGTGAAATTCAAATGTTGATTATGTATTTTCTATTGAATTCTGTAACTCTGTTCTGTATTTGACACAAAAACCCAAGCCTCTTCATTGTCTCCAAGTGAAGAAGCTCATGAGTTCAAAAGTTCAGTCTTTCTCCCACAGACTTGGATGCCAAAAGGTTAAGCCGGGGTGGGGAACCTGCAGCCTCGAAACCACACGTGGTCTTCTAGGTCCTTGGGTTGGCCTTTTGACTGAGTCCAAGTTTCTGTAAAGTTTGGATTCAGTCAAAAGGCCATGAGGACCTAGAGGGCCACATGTGGCCTCAAGGCTGCAGGTTCCTTACCCTTAGGGTAAGCTTTCCCACAATCACTGCTAATTAGAGACTCTGAGCTTGACTTTAGAAATACATTTTTCTCATCAAGCATTCTAATTCTGTGGGAATTGTTATCTCAGCAACACATGCAAATCATTCCTGCCAAGGAACCTTGTTATTTCACATAACTTTAGTATCTGAGAACCGGAATGCTATTTGGGTGCTATCCTTGAGAATCTGATTAGTTGACCTTGTGTCATCTTAAGTCCCCATCCATGTAAATTTTAGTTGGCTTTATCTTATGCCAGGTGCCTTTGGGTCTGGTGCTCCTGTTCGATATTAATGACTTTGAGATGCAGCCCCCCTAAAATCACAAAAACGTTCCTTAGAGACAGAGAGAAGTGGGCCTGATTCCATGAGTGCTGTATGTCCCTTCCTTAATGTACAACCAATCATGATCCCCTAACCCCACAATGTTGCCGATTCCTTAACCAATGATACGATTCCTATTCTGTTCTTTGTTCTATACTTATAAAAATGAGTTGTATCTTCAGTTCCAGGTTTTTGACATAACTGGAGGCAATCCATTTACCCTTTCTTATCAGGTAGCATGCTACCATTAATAAAGGATATCTTACTTGGAGAAACTTGGAGAACTAGACAGCTTCCTTTCAAGGCTCTGGTCATTAACAATGCAGACATTCTTGAGTTGACCTTATTTGTGCTTAAACTCAGTTTCCACTAAATTCCTGGGACATTAATTCATGATTGGAAGTGGTAACCTGGCTTTGGGATGGACCGTATTTAAAGCAAACTTTACAATCAGCATTTCACTGACATAATCAATATCTAATTAGTGGCCTAGATTATTTGTGCCAATATGCTAATATACAGCTTTCATCACCTCAAGGGGATTATGACATATTTAGTACACATCTAAAAGCAAGCTGGCAGAGCTATTTTGAACAGCACAAAAAAACTAATTATTTTAACTTAGCATTAATTTCTTTAAATTTGCATAACATCTGTGTAAATCATCCTGACAGAAAGATTGGCATGTGTGTCTACTAACTGCAAATTCAAAATTGAGTTACTCATCTACATAATATTTGTCTTCTAAGTACTGACTTATATATGTCATCTCCCCCTTTTAAATGTAAGCTTCTTGAGGGCAGGAACTGTTTTGGCATTTTCTTTGTATCCTCACTGCTTAACATTTAATAGTTAATAAATAATATTTAATAAAGGCTTGTCGATTGAGTGTGTCAAGAATGTCCCTAGGACAAAAGGGGTGCATCCTTACATTTCATTGTCTCTGTTACCTGCCCCTTACATTCTGTGATTTCATTAAATGAATTGGAGGTGCTCAATAGATCAGAAGTCCTCTGATCAATTCCCTGTGACATCAATATAGAGTTGTAATCAGTATATAAAGACTTCTACAACAGCCAGACATTCACATAGATCCATTTAGTAGACAGTCATAGAGAAAAAGAAAGATAGGGAACTCCTTGATGAAGAAACTCCCTGTACCAAAACAGGTCAGCACCTTTTCCACAACTTACAGTATTAGAGACTTGCTTAGAACATTGTTCAGTTAAGTGACTTGCCCAAGATTACATATCTAGTATGTATCACAGGTGAGCCTTGAACCTAGGTCCTCCTGGCTCTGAGTC
This sequence comes from Vombatus ursinus, assembly GCF_900497805.2. Classification (NCBI taxonomy): domain Eukaryota; kingdom Metazoa; phylum Chordata; class Mammalia; order Diprotodontia; family Vombatidae; genus Vombatus; species Vombatus ursinus. Next base: position 33,164,545 of record NW_020954564.1, read on the forward strand.
AGGTTCCCAATCTGTTACACCTTGTTGCCTCTCAGATACACATACACACACATACATATACATATATATGCACACATGTACATATGTGTGTATATATATACACACATACATATACATATATGTGAAGGACGTTCTGTAGAGTATATGAGGGTTCTAAATTCAATAGAGTGTAAGTTACTGAAAAGCAGGGATTGTTTTATTTTTGTTAGACTCTTCAATGCACAGTGATAACATCCGCTTGTCTGCAAGGATTGTTTCATTCTTTGTATCTAGGATGCCAGTGCCTGGCACATAGTATGAGCTTAATAAATTACATGTTGATTGATTGAATAATTCATTCTTGGAGGAGCAGAAGACCACATCATCTTGGACCTGATGGAACTTAAAATGCCATGCCTGGCAAATCAAAAGATCTGGTCCTTGTGAGTTGCCCAGAAAGTGCAGTACCCGAATCATAGCTTAATAAATACTTGTTAAATGAATAAATGAATGAATGGTCCAACTGATTTCTTACTGAATCACCTCATCTAGGTCTCTCTATACAATACGCTCCATGTTTATCATTTTTATGGTACATATGGTTCATTACATTGAGATGCCATAATTTTTAAAAACCATTTTCTAACTATTGGAATTCAAGTTTTATACAGGTTATGTGTGTGTGTGTGTGTGTGTGTGTGTGTGTGTGTTGCCATTACCAATAGAGCAGCTCTGAATTTTTGGTACCCATGGGTCCTTTTTTCCTGTTTTAATATGCCTTTTGGATATGGTAGCAATAGAATCATTACATTTAAAAATACAATCAATTTCATGACTCCTACTACATAATACCATATTGCTCTTCAAAGTGTTTTTAGTAGTCTGTAGTTCAACCAACAACATAATGGGGCATTATATTTTAAAAGGGGTCTTGAGAGGACCTAAGGGCCTTAGAGAACCATGGAATGAGGTTCAATGGCAAGGTGTACAATTGATATTTCTGAAGAGGGAATGTCATGTGGCTCCTACTTTGCCCATATATAAAATCAATCCTGAGGGACAGCTAGGTGGCGCAATGGATAGAGCACCGGCCCTGGATTCAGGAAGACCTGAGTTCAAATCTGGCCTCAGACACTTGACATTTACTAGCTGTGTGACCCCAAGCAAGTCACTTCACCCCATTGCCTTACAAAACAAAGAAATAAAAAAAATAAAATCAGCCCTGACCACAAGATTAAATGATCTTTTTGTTTGTTTGTTTGTTTTGTTTTTTGGTTGGGTAATGGGGATTAAGTGACTTGCCCGGGGTCACATAGCTAGTAAATGTTATGTGTCTGAGGCCGCATTTGAACTCAGGTCCTCCTGAATCCAGAGCCGGTGCTCTATCCACTGCGCCACCTAGCTGCCCCTTAAATGATCTTTAATAGACTGACTCGGTATCTACCACTTTTTATCTTGGTGTCCATTTCTTGCCCCATTTTTCCTAGTTGTCTCCTGTTGGCCTTGTGCAGAGTTGTATTGAGGAGGTTGTAGAGAAGGCTGGTCTCTACCTTCTAGGAGCTCACAGTCTGAAGAAAGAGGCAAGAAGTATTTAATTCAGCTCATTTCAACAATTGTACGTTAAACACCTACTGTGTGCTTAGCAGTACTTGGACACTGGAGATTCAACACAAAAATGAAAAACATTCCTGCTGTTAAGGAGTTTAAATCTTACTCGCATGGGGACAGAGACTGGACCTGCATCATCATTGGCATAGGGAAATACCAAGAAAGGAAAATCCCTCTACCAATGCAGATCAGCTCCTTCTCTTAGAAAGTTACCTGGAGACACTGAGAGATTAAGTGACTTGTCCAGAGTCACACAGTAGGGATATGTCAGAGGCAGGATTTGAACCAGGTCTTCCTGGCTGTAAGGCCAGATCTCTATTCACTATGACATGATGCCTGTCTTGCATACAACATACAAACAGATAAGTATATAAATGACAATTGTGGGTGACACTAACAAGTGTCACCCACACGCAGATTAGAAAAGGTTTCCATAGGAAGTGGTATCTGAGTTGAGGAAAGTTGGGTTTTTAAGAGAAAGAGAAGAGCAAGTTTGGTGAAGCCTATTGACCCTTTCTCAGAATAATGTTTTTAAATGTATAAAATAAAATGCATGGGATTGCAATTATACTGAAATGTTATTATCAAAAATAATTTTTTTAAAAACAAAAGAGAAGAGCAAAAAAAAAAGTGTGTTGTGGTCTGCAACCTCAAATTTGCTCTAAAATGGACAGGCAGGGATATTCGGATAGAAGATATTATCTCTCTCCTTTCCAGATTATCTAGTGAAGAGACTGGAGGAACTCAATTAGCAGAAACCTAATCAATGCTTCAGACCAAGAACTGTTCCAATTGGCCAAGCATCTAGCCCTGCCCAGTCAGCAAAGACAGCAAGGGCCAGTGCTCTGGGCCCAGTGCCCAGGGGGCTCTATTCCACACTAGCCCTGCTGTCCCTTTCCCCTGGCATCACCCCCATATCCCCACCATGAAGCTCCTTCTCCAGCTCTTCATCGTACTGGCATTCCTAATCCAGAGGAGCCCAGGTAATCCCAAACTCATTAGGGGAGAGGGGATGAGGAATTCCTCCTTGCTCCAGAGGACAGAAAGACATCCCATTCTGACTATCCCCATGCAAAGAGGTGGGCCCAGAGTATAATAAATGCAGCCACCACCTCCCTGAGGTCTACTGTGTGTTTGGTACTCCTAGGATCCTGTTCTCAATAGGGACACAGAGGTTTGGAGGAGGTCAGAATTACCTTTGGTGGAGTCACCCCCGAAAGTGTCAAGCTGATGGCCTAGCCAACACAAACAAATCTCTGTCAGTCATAGAAACCTAGGATAGAGATAGCAGGAAAGGAAATGGTGGGGCAGTATTCTTACCCCAGAAGAAACATCAGGACTATTGTGACTGATGGGGTGGGGAAAGGCAGAAAGTAACAAGGACTCAGAGCTCTGTTTTTGAGCCTGAGTGACCAGGTGGATGATGGTGCCGTGAACAGAGAAGTAGAGAAGTCAGAAGGAAAAATGTTTTTTAAAGAAGATGAAGAATCTTGTTTTAAATGTTTTGAGTCTGAGGAGGCAGTGGAGTATCCTGATTAAAATGTCCTATGAGTAATTGTTAGAAGTATAAGACTTGGACTGGAAATAGAGATTTGGGAGTAATCCCCATGAAGGTGAGAGGTGGTCAGGGGACAGCAGATTTCCAAAGAAGAAAACTAAAATGTTCACATTTAGAAGGCAAGGAGAAGATGAACAGTTTAGAAAGATAGAGGTGTGGTCAAAGAAGTGGGAAGTGAATCAGCATGTTTTAACACAGAAGTCAAGGGAAGTCATTACTATTAATAAATATCCTTTCCTAAAGACCTAACTAGACTTGGGGCAGATCTCCAGGAGGGGGTCTCGATGACTTTGAAAAGGGGCCAAAGCTTAGGGCAAGTTTATCTTACTTATCTCTATTCCCTTCTGTCTTACCCTCTCTTCAGTCCCCATCCCCCTACCTTCAGCTCCCCTGAGCCTTTCTAGTTCTGGCAGCTCTGTACCTGGGACTTGAGAGTCCAAAATTAAGCCTCTCTTCCTCCCTTCTTCCCTGCAGCAGGGCACATTACTCATCACCAGACAGTAACCTTGGTCAAATGGTCATTCTTTCTTCTCTGCAGGTGGCTTTTTGTTCAAAAGATGCTGGGATTCTCAAGGTCACTGCAGGGTCAGGTGCCAGGGTAAAGAAGTGACAAAAATGCTGTGTAAAGATTATACTCGATGCTGTGTCCATCCAATTTATGATGTAAATGATGAAGCTTATGATACCAGTAAACCTACTGTGACTGTGTTTACTCGTTCATTCTTGCCAACACTTCCACAATTTCGAACAACTACCGTTACAACAAAAAGAACTGTACCTTCCTTTACGGCCATCCGGCTGCTTTAGAACAGCCTGGGCTCAACTTCTTCAATCTCTTTAACCTCTGCAACTTGTCCTTACTGGATTGAATGAGGAATAGAGTTTTGAGGACTTCTCACTCTTGAACCATGATTTGCTCCCCATGTTTTGAATCAATTAAAAAAAGCACTTGGACTTAATCTCCTGTGTCTTCCATTTGTCATGTATTTCTTGGGCCCCTTATAAGTTAGTAAGTATATTAACACCAAAAATCTTGCGATCATACTCAGAAGAAGTGAATCTGGGTCATGAGGGATCATAGGATGATAGATTTAGAGCTGGAAGGGCTCTTGCTAGATGATCAGGAATGCCACAAATGTTCCTTCATTTCTGGGGCACTGCACCATTCTCATTTCACTTCTGACCTCTTCTGTTTGGTCTCCTAGCTAGTAATGATCAACCTCTGGGTTCTCATTTTGAACCAAGTCTGAAACTCCACATCTTCCAGGCAGATGTCAAGATCAGATTACACCCTCAGTAAATTTACCTTTTGGCTGTCATACCCACTCTCCCCTTAAGGTTCCCAATGTCATTTTACTTTCCTTGCCCCCTTCCAAACATTCCCTGATACCAGGAAGGGATCTGATACTAGGCATTAGCCCATAGGTATGACTATGACTCCCTGGGGTCTCTCTCCTGGGAGAATTTGCATTCTCAGCCCCCACTCTCATTGGGGAGTGAAGTGTTTTCTATCCAAAGAAATGAGGTAGTGGAAAGAGCACTGTCCTTGGAACTGAAATTCTCATTCAATCACTTAAGAGTAGTGTATATTCATAGGCAAGCCACTTAATTTTTCAAGGGCTCATTACAATGAAATGATTAGAATAGATAATCCCTAAAATCCTTTGCAACTCTAACATTTTGTGAATCACAAATCTCATTGGGGATTTTTTTTAGGGGGAGGAGGTGTGGAGAGGAGGAAGAGAGAACAGGCCTTCCGTTGCCCATGGAATTGTACCATAATCACTATAACTAACAAGACTATTAACCTGCCCCATTCCTTTTCCTCTTCTTATTCATGGCTTTCTTGAGATAACAGATGCATATTTCAAATATGTTTTGGAAATTCTTGGTGTTGTGTGCCCAAGACAAATACCACACTTGCCTCATCCCTGTCGGACCTCAATCTCAGGGCTTCTTAATTTTTGGGTGTGTCATGGACTGCTTTGACAGTTTGGTGAAGCCTATTGACCCGTTCTCGAATAATGTTTTTAAATGTATAAAATAAAATGCATGGGATTGCAATTATACTGAAATGCTATTATCAAAAAAAGTTTTTTTAAAAACAAAAGCAAAACGAGGTCATTGACCCCAGGTTAAGAACCCTTGATGCAGAGGCACACCTGCACATAATCCATGCCTTGCTCAGGGCACAGGCCCGACTTTGCACCCATCGTCATGACTGACCAAGTCACCACACTCTAGTGACAAGGTGAGTTGGACCACAGATTGAGAATGGTTTCAAGGTAATCACAACCAGTGGAAAATACAACCTAAGGCTAATGAATGTCTGACTGGCCACAGGTCATTGATAGCACTGCAACTCTGGAACCCCATTAATAAAGAGAAAGGACATAAAGAGGGCGCTCAATCCTGGCGGAGGTCACATGAAGGCAGGTGGTCCCCTGATGTCATTGAGAGACTAATTTGGCAGATAGAGGAAGGCTGAGAGGTATTCAGTACTAGGACAAATTCAAGGTATGCCAGATCTGACTGTAAATGTGAAGGTCATTCCATGGACTGAATGTGAAGGAGGAATACATAAGCACCATGTATCCTGTGTCTCTGGTCACTGGTCACAGGGAGTTATAGAGCATCACAAAGAATTCACTGTACTTTTCACTCTGTCCTCCTGACGACTGGCCTTTGATCATCGCCCAGAAGATCCACCTGGAGCCATGCAGGTCAGGCAGCTCAGAAAAAGTGAAGTCTGTCTTTGGTACTCTCCCACTTCCTCGTCCCAGTCCCAGTATCTGATAGGGAAATGGATCTGCCTTCCCCTGTGAAGGTCACCTAATTTTAATTCCAAGTATTCAGTCCTCAAAAGAGACAGCCTGGAGAAATGGACCCTTGAATTGGCAATCAGGAGTTCTATTTCTGGCTCTGCTACTTGGCACCTATAATATAGGGTTTATTACCTAACTTCTCTGGGCCTCAGTTCCCTTTTTTTAGAAAAGGGAGATGTTAGAGTTGCAAGGGATCTTAGGGATTATCTAGTCTATCATCTCATTGTAATGAGCCTCTAAAAAATTAATGACTCAGGGGGCAGCTAGGTGGTGCAGTGGATAGAGCACTGGCCCTGAAATTCAGGAGGACCTGAGTTCAAATCCAGCCTCAGACCAAACTCTTGATACTTACTAGCTGTGTGACCCTGGACAAGTCACTTAACCCCAATTGCCAAAAAAAAAAAAATTTAAATGACTTGCCTACGGATGCACTGCTTTTAAGTGACAGGATGAGAATTTGAATCCAAGTCTTCCAAGGGTTGGGCAGCTAGGCGGCACAGTTGATAGAACACTGAGCTTGGAATCAGGAATACTCATCTTCCTGAATTCAAATCCGGCCTCAGGCGCTTCCTAGCAAACCATTCCACTATTCTTTGCCAAGAAAACCCCAAAATGGGATCATGGAGAGTCAAACATGATTGAAAATGACTGAACAACTTCCAAGGGTTGGACCACATACTCTCTAGGCATATTTCTACTTGCAATATTCTACTGCATTCTAAATCTACCAGGTCACAATATTCTCCAAATTGCAAATATCCCTTTGATATTGGAAGTACCATACTACTCTAAAGTGGATGAAAGTTTGCTGATTAGGAACCCTAAATGCAAAGGTTGCCTTCTTTGGAACTAGAGATTTTTCTGTTCTGTGTCTAAATGGATTCTTATTTTCAAATGGCTCAAAAGGCCCAGGACACATTGACCTTAAGTCTTATTGAACTCAGTCCTATGACCCCTAGATAAATTGATCTAACTTTCTGTTTCCCTAAAAAGGTAAGAAAACCGTCTTAAATGATAATAACAGTTAGCATTCATATGTCACCTGCTACGTGCAAATTTTTACAAATGTGCAAATGTTTACAAATGTTATCAGATTTGATCCTCACAACAATCCTGGGAGGTGGGTGCTATTATTCCCTCCATTTTATGGATGAGGAAATTGAGGCAAATAGAACTTAAATGACTTGCACAGCTAGTAAGTATCTGAGGTGAGATTTGAACTTGGGTCTTCCTGATTCTAGGCCCAGTGCTCTATCCATTCTTCTACGCGTCCCCCAGCAGGAGACCTATACACATGTCCAATTCTAGGGATTGCCCCTGTAACACTACAACTCTCTGAGACTCTCCTTTCTCTTTAAGAACTGACAGCCGAGGGACATGTGCTGCAATTTGCTGAGGTGATGAAGTAACTCCTTAGTGGTCCTTATAAGCATCTTGGGTGATGGTGTAGAGGAGTACATGCTGGACCTATAGTCAAGAAGACCTGGGTTCGGATTCTACCTCTGAAACATTCCATGTAAGTGACCTTGAGCAAATAGCTTTATTTTCCTTAACTTGTAAAATGAGGGGGTTGGATTTGATGACCTCTAAAGTCCCTTCTGACTCTATATCTATGAGCCATATCTTTTTTTCTATTTTTTGTGAGGCAGTTGGGGTTAAGTGACTTGCCCAGGGTCACACAGCTAGCAAGTGTCAAGTGTCTGAGGTCAGATGTGAACTCAGGTCCTCCTGACTCCAGGGCTGGTGCTCTATCCACTGTGCCACCTAGCTTCCCCAAGCCATATCTTTTGACTGCTGCAGAAGATTTCACTCGATTCAATAGATTATTGAAGGAGCAAGGAGTAAGGCTTCGCCTCTCTTCTTGTTGGGTCAGCATCTTTTGGGACATATCCAGTGTCAGATCTCCTGGGGATTTCCAGCCGGGGTAGAGGTGGGAAGTAAGAGGAGATTTCTCTTGTTCCCCCCTCCAAATGGAGACCTGAAGTTCAAGCATATGGCCATAGCCATCAATTTGGGCCTGCCTAGGGTTTCTGCCTTTGGGTTTCTTCCCTGAATGCAGATCTGTGATCAGCAACCAGAAATCTTGAGCAATAAATGTAACCAGTGGTGGCAGCTATCTCATAAATTCAAGAGTTCCTGGGTTCTTGAGTTGGTGCCCATGGCCCAAAGAGAAGAGGTCCCTGCAGCCATCCCTCTTCTTTCTAGATCTGATGGGCTTTTCTTAGTCTTCATCCTTCTCACTGTTGGATTTGACACTCTTGACCACTCTCCTCCTAGATACACCCTACATGTCCTCTCCAGGTTTTTTATCAAGCTACTGTTAGTGGTCTTCTGCTCCTACAAGAATGAATATTCACATAGCCACGTTGTGCGATGACTAATATTGATAAACTTAACCCTTCCCAGCAATACAAGGATCTAAGACATCTCCAGAGGCCTCATGATGGAAAATGCTATCTACATCCAAAGAAAGAACTATGGAAGTTGAATTGCTGTTTTTTTTCTCTTCTGTTGAGTTTTGTTTCCTCTTTCTGATGGTTCCTCCTATTGGTTTTAATTTTTACTTACAACTTCACTAATGTGAAAATATATTTAATAGGAATGTAAATGTATAGCCTATATCAGATTGTGCGCCGTCTTGGCGAGGGTGGTGGGGAGGAAGGGGGAGAAAAATTTTAAACTCAAAAGCATATGGAAGTGATTATTGATAAATCAAAATAAATTAATATAAAAAATGTAAAAAAAAAATACAAACAAAAAAAAGGCAGAAACTAAAGGTAAGCTCCCAGACCACCCAGGATTTCTCCATTACATGACACAAGTAAATACTCATAGAGTACAAAAGAGCAACACACCCAATAATGTTGACCTCAAATTTAGAAATCCTTGTTCTGGGATTGGTCTTAAAATTCAAATAAATGATGATGGGCAGTCATCCAAGAATTAAAAAAAAAAAGAATGAATCATTCAATCAATCAATATGTAATTTATTAAGCTCCTACTATGAGCCAGGTACTGGGGATATAAACAGAAAGAATGAAATAATCCTTGCAGACAAGGAGATTACATTCTTGAAGGGTAATGAGTTCATGTAAATATATATCCAGCATAAATGAAGGACATAGCTGTTCAATCCAAGGTAGTTTGAGAGGGAGGGCACTGGCAGCATGTGTATCTCTGTGTGTGTGTGTGTGTGTGTGTGTGTGTGTGTGTGTGTGTGTGTGTTGGGGGGGAAGGAGGAGGAGAGAATAAGAAAGTCTTCCTGCAGAAGATGGTACCTGAGATGCATCTTAAAGGAAAGAGGGGGAGGTAAGGAGGTTTTGAGGGCAGCTTAATACTGGCTCCCTGTCAATTCAGGTTCAATACGACAGAGAAACTCTAAGGTCATGAAACAGTTAACAGAAAGGGTTAACTTAGCTAGAACATACAAAGATTCTCAATATAATAGCTCCCAGTTTCACCTTTGGTACATGTCACCTTACCTCCTTTTGGAAATGCATCTGGTCAGAATGATGAGGTATGGTGACTCCTATGTCCTTGGAACACCCACCAAATTTGAGAGGCCCAGACTCCATGTGGGTGGGACTTTTATGTCCTTAACAGACCAAGAAGCTGGACCTAGGTACAGTTTTGTCACCTTTTAGGGAAAACTAATCCCTATGGGCTTCAGGGCAAAGGGGAAGGCATGAATCTAACCCATGTTTTGGGGAGCAGGGGCAAGACATATGGTAGACACTTGATAAATGTTTATTGATTAATTATTCAGGAGACTTCTAGACAAGGTGGTTACCTGAATAGGAGGCAGAGCACCCAGGTCCCACATACCTACTTCCGCAAAAACTTGGATTAGCTGAGGCAGCTAGATGGTGCAGTGGATAGAGCACCGGCCCTGGAGTCAGGAGGACCTGAGTTCAAATCCGGCCTCAGACACTTAACACTTACTAGCTGTGTGATCCTGGGCAAGTCACTTAATCCCATTACCTAGTGCCCCCCCCCAAAAAAAAAACAAGAAAAAAAACAACCTGGAGCAGCTGGGTGGGATAGTAGATAGAGTGCCAGGCCTGGAGTCAGGGAGACTTGAGTTCAAATCCAGCCTCAGACTCTTCCTAGCTATGTGACCCTAGGCAAGTCATTTAACCTCTGCCTCAGTTTCCTCATCTGTAAAATGGGGATAATAGCCCCTAACTCACAGAGTTGTTGTGAAGATCAAATGAGCCCATAATTATAAAGCACTTGGCATGGTGTCAGCACTATGTAAATGTTAGTTGTTAGGTGTCTTGAGGAACAGCAGCCTCTAGAGGGGCACTACAGTGCTCCCACCAGAACAACCCAGGCATCTAGGAGTTCTAAAGTCCCTAACATTCTGTCCCAACTTTGTAAACTAGTGAAAACTGGTTTAACTGGCATAGTCACAGTATCCTGTGTGATTGGGGGAAAATAAAATATTAAATAAATATATTTAAAAAGAAAACAAAACAAACTCTTCTCTTTCCCTTAGACACAATGGCTGTGTGATCTGGCCAAGTCACTTAACCTCTGTTTGCCTCAGTTTCCTCAACTATAAAATGGGAATAATAAATAATAGGGCCTACCTTGCAGGGTTGTTAGGAGGATAAAATGAGAGAATATTTGAGAAAAAAAAGTGCTCAGCTGCCATAAGAAATAACAAGCAGGATGTTTTCAGAAAAACCTGGAAAAACTTACATGAACTGATACAAAGTGAAATGAGCAGAACCAGGAGAACATTGCACACAGTAACAGCAATATTGTACAATGATCAGCTGTGAATGACTTAGCTATTCTCAGCAATACAATACTCTAAAACAATTCTGAAGGATTTATGATGAAAAATGCTATCCCCCTCCAGAGAAAGAATTGATGGAGTCCAAATGCAGATTGAAGCATACTTTATTTACTCTCCTTATTATTCTTGGGTTGTTGGGTTTTTTTTGGGGGGGGTCTATGTTTTCTTTGCAATATAGTTAATATGAAAATGTTTTTGTATGACTCAACATGTTTAATCTATATCAAATTGCTTGCCTTCTCTATGAGGGAGTTTGGGAGGAAGGGAGAAAGAGAATATGGAGCTCAAAATTTAAACAAAACTTAATGTTAAAATTTTTATTTACATGTAAGGAAAAATAAAATAAAAATTAAATGTAAACAAGTGCTTGTCACAGTGCCTGGCACATAACAGGTACTATGTAAATATTTATTCCCTTCCTTTCCTTTCCTTCCTCTGCAGACCTAATTACAGGCACAAAGGGCCCTGAAGATATAGTATTCTACCTTCCACCTCAGAACCCTTTCCCTCCCATTGTAACCTTGCTTCTATTTCCTTTCTAGTAATAATAGCTAACATTTCTATAGCACCAGGCACTGTGCTAAGTGCTTTACAATTCTTATCTCATTTGATCCTCACAACAAAACTGGGAGGCAGGTGATATTATTAGCCATATTTTACAGATGAGGAAACTGAGTCAGATAGAAGTCAAGTGACTTGCCCAGGGCCACACAGCTAGGTGTCTGAGGCTAGAGCTAAATTCAGGTTTTCATAACTCTAGGTCTAGCAATCTATCCATAAGGTCACCTAGCTGCCCTTCAACCTCCTGAACACCTGGTGTACTCTCTCATAAGAAGGGAGATTAACCCACCCTCAGAACATGGAGAGCAGTCACTTCCTGATTCCAAGCCCAGCCTCTATCTCCTGCGCCACCTAGCTGTCCTGGCACATGACAGGTGATTAATAAATTCTAGCTGACAACTTGACTGATGATAGGCCCACTAATATAAAAACATTGTGTGCCTGGCACTAAGGGAGACATGAGGTATGTGACTCCCGCCCTCACGAAGCCGGCAATTTAATAAAAGGGCAAGATGTATATAAGCTTTTTGGGAGACAGTAGAAGAGAGTTAACAAGGCAGGTGTTTGGGGCGGGGGGTGGGATATCTCCAAAAACCTGGGAGTCTCCAAACTGGACCATATCTTTGGAGTGAGGTGGAGATATGTGGATACAGGAGTAGCTTATATTCAGTTGCTCTCCCCTGCTGCCGGGGAGCATGACACAGGGTTCCCTAGAGCAGCCCTGGCAAGGGAAGCCTCAGCAGTGGCTCAAATAGAAACAGGGGACGCTCTATCAGACAGGGCAGCATATCGGCCTAGAAAACCATGCACGAACATTATCCGTGTTCTATAGTACTTTCATTTATTTTGTTCACTATTTTCCAGTTACATTTTAATCTGGTTCGGATGCACTCAGAAGTGCTGCAGGCCACTGTGTGTTCAGACAATCATAGGCTCAGTGTGGCAGAGAGCAAGAGATGGAGGGAATCTCAGAGACAATTGAGTCTAAACCCTTTCTTTTGACATATGAGGAAACCAAGGCACTGAGAGATTGAGTTGCCCTAGGTCACACAGCTGGTGAGTATCTGAGGAGGGAGTTGAACCTGGTTCTTCCTCACTCTAAATTCAGTGCCCCGGTCGCTGTGTTTTGCAGCCTCTCCAAAAGGAAAGAGAAGCAGATTAGGAGTCATGAGACTCCAGGCCCAGTTCTGCTATTAATGGACTGTGTCACCTTGGGCAAGTCACTTATAGGTTCATAGAATGTAGAACTGGGAGAGACCTTAGAAGTCATCTAGTTCAACCCCTTTATTTAACTCACAAGGAAACAAAGATCCACGGAATTTAAGTGACTTGCCCAAGGTCCAGTATGATGGTAACAACTCACGTTTATATGGCACAGTGTAGTTTGCAAGGTACTTTATATACATCATCTCATTCGATCCTTATAACAATAACCCTATGAGGAAAGTGCTATTATTATTCCCATTTTCCAGGTGAAGAAACTGAATCTCAGAAAGCTGAAATGATTTGTTCAGTGTAACACAGCTAGTAATATCTAAAATGGGATTTAAGCCCGGGTTTCCCTGGACGTATGTCCAATGCTCTATCCACTACTCTACCCTACCTACCAATAAGTGGCAGAGCCAAGATTCAGATTCAATTCCTCTATGTAGTCAAAGGTCTTTATCTCAACTCTCACTTATCCTGGCAAGTCAAGTCCTCAGAGAGCAACTCTATCTCCCACTCAAGTTTCTGGGGTTATCTCTGTGTGTTTATGACATTCTTCCAATGCTATTTGCCTGAGCCCCCATTCTGGTGTGCACTTCTCCTAATATCAATTGCCAATAATTACTACTTCAATGCAATCTAACCAGTTAGTGCCAGTTAACATTTACAAAGGAATATTTATTGCCAATAGATAGCAAGAGCAGAAGTACCACAAGGTCCTTCCAAGTAGATGACACACTGTCTTCTACGTCCTGTCAGTCACTGGGGAGAGTGGGCTCAAACCTAGGACACTTGCCACCAAATTCATTTCTGGATGCAGCAGAACCCTGGATGAGCCATTCTGTTGTTAAAGGTCTTGATGTCCTGGCTATAGGGTTGATCCGTTGCTGGGCTGGGTTAATCACATCACTCCTCAGGACTGCATTGGTATGTGGGGGTCAGCTTCCATCAAACTCTGGTAAGAATTCTGGTCACTGGACTTTTAAAATCTCATGAATCCCTGTCTCAAAAGAAAGAAGTCACAAATAGGGTCTCCATCCCAGGCACAACCTTATCTAGGAGTCCTTATACTCACAGACATATCCTGGTGAGGGGAAAGGCATTGCCACATCAGTCATCCAGAGGTCAGATTTGCCCTTACATCTCATGATCAACAGAAAAGAATTTCTCTACTGGGGCTTTTTTGTAGATAGTCTCAGTTCTATTGAGATAGAATGGCAGCCAGCCATACGGTAAATGGACAGCAAACAGTCACCAAATATCTGTGCGTGCTCTGAAGGAAAGGTCTGGTCTCCTCCATTCTGGTTCATGTGAATCCCCTGTACGTGTTTCCAGGACTTGCCCCTCATTGGCCAGTCTCCCATTAAATGTCATTCCAAATCCACTGTCTTTTCCATTAGGACTTTCTGAATCTCTGTTTCTTCTTCTATAAAATGAAGGATGAGGCACTTGGGTTCTCGGGTCTATTCCAGTTTAAATGTCTTGTAAATATGCACATCCTTACTATGGTGAAAAATGCAACCTCTTCCTATCAGGCACCTCGTCTGCCTTATTTACTGGTCCTAGCCTTCTTCTATGGGTTTTCCTCTAGAACTAGCTTTCATTTCATTTTTACAACCTCCTGAAAGAGAAAAGGCTGCTGACCATAAATCATGTCTCCAGGATATAGCACTTAATAGCTGTTCTTAACACGTGAAGAACTTATTACCACCTGGGCCCGGCTTACTCTCCGTGTGGGGCTGGAGTGGAACTCACTGTGCTTTCTGCTTAGTGATCCCCTAAAGAGAGGCCTTTGATAGCTATTCCAGGAAGCTTCCCATAGGGTCAAGTTTGCCTTTGTGGAAAGTCACAGCTACCCATATCAAAATTGCAAAAGAGACATATGGTGTGAAAGACTCATCCTGAGCCTGAGTCTTTATCTCAGTTCCCTATGATGCAATGACTTTGGATTACAACTTGACTGAAAAACTAAGAATGAACTCAAGTGCTTAAGGTATGTGGTGTAGTAGAAATAATGTTGACCCTGGAGCCCCAAGTCTAGGACCTGGGTTCAAATTCTGATGCCTTACATGTCAGTTGTGTGGCTTTGGGCAAATCTCTTAGACTTCTTGATGGGGCTGGGCTAGATGACATCTAAAGTCTCTTCCAGGACTAAATCTCTGATCTGATCCTTTGAAGAGATAACTCCCCCCAGGAACGATTATATTTTAATTTTTATAAGCGAGGCAATTGGGGTTAAGTGACTCGCCCAGAGTCACACAGCTAGTGAGTGTTAGGTGTCTGAGGCCACATTTGAACTCAGGTGCTCCTGACTTCAGGGCTGGTGCTCTATCCACTGCGCCCCCTAGCAGCCCCATATTTTAAATTTTTTAAGGCACTATGAGAAACCAAAAGGGCTTCCAAAGGAATGGCACAGAGAAGGGTTTACTGTTACTCCTCTACTCAAAGTCCTTCATAGAATCCTTATTACCTACACCCTTCTCACACTGAATCTTGAGGATAATAATAGCACTTACTTCCCAAGGTTGTTGTGAGGATCAAATGAGAACATATGCAAAAAGCTTAACGCAGTGCCTGGCACTTAGTAAGGAGCAGACAAATGTTAGCTATTACTATTATTGCCCTAGCTTATAGTGACTATCCAATATGCTTCCTAAATTCATATCTCTACAGATCAGTGTATAAACCAAGCAATGGTCACTTTCCTAATGATCATGAAACAGTTCCGGTGTTAGAGATTACACCAGTTTTTACCTCAAAGTTTCTCTTTTCCACTCAAGTGGATGAAGAGGTGAAAGGAAGATATAGAGGGCAGTCTATGCCCAAAAGGCAAAGTCACTGTCTCTGATAAAGGCTTAAGAACTCCTAGCCTTGGGCAGCTAGGTGGTGCAGTGGATAGAGCACTGGCCCTGGACTCAGGAGGACCTGAGTTCAAATCCGGCCTCAAATACGTAACACTCACTAGCTGTGTGACCCTGGGCAAGTCACTTAACTCCATTGCTTAGACAGGAAAAAAAAAAAGACCTCCTGGCCTTTCCATATGCAAATACTAACATTCAAAGTCTGAAAGGAGCTTTGCCCCATTGCCTTCCATAGAGAATGGGAATAATAAAAATTATATGACTTTTGGAAAGCTCTCCACACTCCCCATTCTCAACTCAATGTACCTTCTCGGCTATGTTCTCTGACCTACTCCGTACTTGGTATAGGCTTGTGCCAGTCACAGGAATAAATCATCCGTGCCTTGCTACCCCACTGCTCTCTCAGCCCCTAACCAAAAGGAACTCTTTGTCCGTCATTCCCAGCAGAGATGGCTATGGATGGTACATGCTTAGTTATAGGCCTGGGCCCTGGTTACTTCTGGTGACACCTTTTGCTGGCTCATGTAGTTTCCATACAGTTCTGAGCCTGTACCTGGATATTTTGGAAGAAACACTTGTTTAGCTTTGAAGAGCTTAGAACTTTGGCAAGATGCAAGAAATCTTTTCTGGTAGCATGGTAAAAACCGACAGAGTGCTGGACTTGGAATCAGGAAACGTCTGGGTTCAAATCCCACCTTAGAGATTTACAAGTTGTATGATTCTCGATAAATCACTTTGTTGTTCTAGGCTTTCATTCCTCATCTATAAAACACCAGAGTTAGACTAGATAACCCCTAAGGCAAATTCCAGTTTTAAACGTATGATCCTCTGACTGTGTAGCCCTGGGTAAGTTTCTTAAACTCTCTGTGCTTCAGTTTCTTAATCTGGAAAATAAGGAGGATGGATTCCATGACCTTTATGTTCTCTTCCAGCTCTATGATTTTATGATCCTCGGATGTTAACTTGGCTCCTCCCAAGGGACCATGAATGGTACCTTGGATAGCTTCAGGGTTGCATCAGAGCGCTGTGTATTCTTGAGGAAGAGCTACCCACTTAGTACACTTCCATAAAGGAGTTGCTCTTCTCCCTCTAGAAGTCTTTCTTTCCTCATATGCCGAGCATATCAGGAATCTTTGAACCTCTCCCTCAGATGGGGTGAGGGAGGAAGGGACAGCCTCTTGCACTCAGTAGTGTTGGCAACAGCTTCTATTAAAGTTCTATTTGTTTGCAAGGGGGAGGGGAGAGGATGCATATTAGAACTAGAAAGGTACTTAACTTCCCATTTTACAGAAAAGAAAACTGAGGCCCAGAGAGTTTAAGCGACTTCCCTAAAATCACAGAAGTAGTAAGTAGCAAAGCCAGGATTTGGGCCCCGATTCCAGAGTCTATAATCTTTATATTCTACCACATTGCCTCTCTTTTAACTATCATATCAGATGTTAGCAAAATGTTAAAGTTAAGTTTAAGGTAAGTTAAAATTTGCAGACTTTAAAACACTATATACATGTAAACTATTATTATATCCATCTTTAGGCTTCAAAAACAACAAATGGGCTCATCTTAAGCATTTTTCATTCAATAAATATTCTATATGCCCCCAGGAAGTGCATAACACTGACAATCCCAAAGTGTCATAATACAAAAAATTCACACAAAGGCAGGTGGAAGAAGAGAAGTAAGTTTTCTATGGTCTAGTCATCTAATGAACAAATTTTTATTAAACATCCCTGTACTAGGTGCTGTGGGAGATATAGAAACAAGTAAAATACAGTCTCTTCCCTTATGGACCTTATAATCTACAGGGATGGAGTATGGGACTTCAGAGAGATATAAAAAGTAATACTAAAGAATGAATGATAGGCCAAAATGGGCCACTGGGTTTGGTGACTACAGGCTTTCAGAAGTTCCTAGGCCCAGTGGCCCAAGTCTGGTTAGGCCCATAGAGACGAAAGGATGTTCATTGTTCTCTCATTTATGTGATTGGTAGAGAAGAATAGGCTTCAGGTCACCAAAACATCCATATCTTAAAGGTCTTAAAAGGAGAAAGAAAGCAAAGGGATGTCAAAGAGAAGTCAGAATAGCCCTCATGTTGTATTTTGGCATCTAGAGCCGACCCTTTGGGTAACAGATTTAGTGCTGAAAGAAACCTCAGACGCCATCTAGTCCAACTGTTTGATTTTCCTGATGATGATGATGTAGAGATCCAAGGTCACACAGGCAGCAACCATTAGAGGGGGGATTTGAAGCCAGGTCTATTGATTTCAGAGACACTGCATCATATTGCCTCTTCAATACAATCAGCCTAAGGTCACAAGAAAACTAGGTTAATTGTCAAATGAATCAAGATGCAGAATCATCCTCATCCGGACTGGATCCATTCATCATTGAGCTAAATTTAATTTATTTATTTTTATTTATGAAGTTAACATTTATTTTTTGAGTTTCAAATTCTCTCCCTCCCTCCCACCCCTCCTTTACCAAATAAGAAGCCAAGCAATATGAAACCCATTATAACATGTGAAGTCATGCAAAACATATTTCCATATTAGCCATGTTGCCAAAAAGGCAAGAAATATAACTATATATATAATATATATATGTGTATGTGTGTGTGTATGTATACACACACATATATATGTGTATATATATAAAACTTTAATCTGTACTCAGAGTTCACCTGTTCTCTCTCTGAAAATGGATACCATTTTTCATCATGATACCTTCAAAATTGTTGTGAATCAGAGTAGCTAAGTCTTTAGAGTTGATCATCATTACAATATTGCTGAATACAATGTTCTCCTGGTTCTGCTCACCTCACTTTGCATCATAAGTCTTCCTAGGCTTTTCTGAAACCCTTCCTTTCATCATTTCTTGCACCACAATAATACTCCATTATAACATAATATAACATTATATATAACATATATATAATATAATATAACATAATATAACATTATACCACAACTTGCCCAACCATTCTTCAATTGATGGACGTCTCCTCAATTTCTAATTCTTTGTTGCTACAAAAAGAGCTGCTATGAATATTTTTTTATTTTCCGTTCTGCTACTGCTTCCAGGAAGTAAGGCCATTGCTTTCTCTTTGCCCTGAAACCGTACCCAGGGCTCCTGCTTTCTTATAACCACAGATGCTCCTCTCTGTCCTAGAAATGTAATTCAGAACTGGATAGTGGGCAATGGAGTTGCAAAGTAGCACTTGGTCCCATATCCAGTGCTGTCACAAAGTCCTCTGTAATCTCTTCCTGACTAGTTGTCTAATCCTTTTACTGTCTCTGGGCAGTGAGAGCTCCTGGAACTACTATTACTGCTGCTGCTATCCCCACTGCACTCTCCAAAGCCCAGAGCAGCTATTACTCCCCATGCTGTGCTCCAGGTTCATCCCCACCCGAGTGTCACAGACCTCTCCTTCAGGCCACCTAAGTTGTCTTGGGATAGAAAAACATTTTGCTGGCTATGCCACTCCAGAATTCACTTTGATATTTTATTTTAAAGTCCTTTGGAGAGGAATGTTGGGAGAACTTGGCTGGAATGTTCCCTTTACTCCATCGTCTTGGTTCCACCAATAAGACAGATTTATTTTCAAAACAACCGTTTGTCCCAGGACCGTGGTTGGCCTTTGTCAAAATTTCCCATTGGTGATGAGCAGTCATCTCCCCCATTTTAGGTACACTGTATCCCTGCCCTTTCCTGGTCTCCAACCCTGTTATGATCAGGGGATAACATCGATATCAGAGCCACCCTGACTCAGTGCAGATGTGAGTACTTTCCTACTGGAACTAGCCACCTCAACTTCTTCTCCTATTAAAGGAATTTTACTTACCTGAGTGAGTAATAAGGTAAGAGATTTTATTGGGGGACAGAGGAAGGGAGGAGCAGGTTTTCTCCATGCCTTCCATAGAGGCATAGAAGGGACTATCCACTCTGCCATCCACCCCCCAGAATTCAATTCTTGCCTAAAATGACAGTACCCTACATCTGTATCCATTATTATCCATATCTCTCCACTGTCCAACCCATCAAACAGTAGAGGCCAAGTGAACAAGGCCAGGAGGTGAAGGTAGCTCCATGGGAACCACATCAACTAATGGAAAACACAAAACAAAGCAAAAAGCTGACTGACCTTGAATCATCCATACTTTAGTTACAAGGTAAAGGGTGTGAAGGGAATTCAATGCTGTAGCCACCCCAGCAAAACCAAAGGGGAGGCCCTGGGGGTTTGGGGGAGACATGAGAGCCTTCAAAATTCTATAGCACATTTAGTGTAGGCCACAGCAAGGAGAATACAGGCTGTGCTGAATCAGACTGAGCATGAAGGAGCCCCAGGTATTATCTCCTCTGAGCATGTGGAGTTAGAGAGGAGACAATAGCATGCAGTGTACTTTCTAATCTGCCCTCCTGAAGTCTGCCTTTGATCTCTGCCCCAGAATCACTCCTCAGAGTCATTATTCCCCAGTGGTGTTAACCCTCAGGTGCCCATGATTTTATGAAATCATATCAAGGAAGATGCCACCTTCTTTAGCCCCACATAATCCAGGCCCTGCCCAGGAGACAAGATCAATGCCTGTTTTCATACCTCTCCACTGTACATGTCATCATACACATTAGTGTTAAGATGAGTGGAGCCAGGGAGTTAGGAAGGTTCTGGGGGAGTTATCTCAAATAGTAGGCTGCAGAACTCAAGATTCACATCTGACTGACCCATTGGTCATTGTAAGGAAATTAGATTAACAACAAAAGGGGGCTTAGGGACTAGCCATTGAAAAGACCCTTTCAACAGGATCTATAGGGAGATATAATAATTGTGAGAAGTAAATCAAGTGAAGGAGAGAGTTCTGGCCTGGTATGCAAATCATGAATAGTCCAGGCTAATCTGGATAGAACCCAAGGGAAGGTTGTTGTAAGGGTTGTGGGAAGAGGGAGGAAGGGCACAATGTATTCTGTGGCTCTCCTCTCCCTCCCTGATCACAAAGAGGTAGGAAAGATC
This sequence comes from Vombatus ursinus, assembly GCF_900497805.2. Lineage (NCBI taxonomy): Eukaryota > Metazoa > Chordata > Mammalia > Diprotodontia > Vombatidae > Vombatus > Vombatus ursinus. The sequence continues at coordinate 33,184,949 of NW_020954564.1, forward strand.
CCATGGAACTCATTGTACTGTTTGCACTGTGCCCTAAGGGCTTTGATCTCTGTCCCAAAACATCTCCCAGAGTGATCCCCCTTAGGCTCCTACATCAGAGCTGCTAATGGCATAATAGAAAAGGCAGCCAGGTTTGCCCCACAGGGTGTACCCCCCTTTATTCTCTATCAATCTCTCTGTCTCTCTTCCCTAGGGCCCTTTCCAATATGAAGCTCCTTTTCCTGAGTTTGACTGTTCCAGTCTTTCTAGACATCATGTCCCCTAGGTAACCTGGAAATCTCCATGGATACACTGTAACTCCAATAGCATAAAGGAAAAATGACATTGAAAGATTTCAAGACATTGATCAATGAAGTGATCAATTAAACACATTTTTAACATTCATTTTTTATTTTGAATTTCAAATTTTCTCCCTCCCTTTAAGAAGCCAAGCAAGATGAAACCCATTCATACATGTGAAGTCATGCAAAACATATTTCCACACTAGCTATGCTGCAAAAAAAGCAAGAAAAAGAGGAACTAAAAAATATATGCTTCAGTCTGCACTCAGAGTTCACCACTTCTCTCTCTGGAAATGGAGGCCATTTTTCATTTTGAGTCCTCTAGAATTGTTGGGGATCATTGTAGTGATCAGAGTAGTTAAGTCTTCAGAGTTGATTGTCATTACAATATTGCTTTTACTGTGTACAATGTTCTCCTGGTTCTTCTCACCTCACTTTGCATCATAAGTCTTCCCAGGTTTTTCTGAAACCATCCCCTTTGTCATTTCTTTCATCACAATAATATTCCACCACAATCATATAATGCAACTTGTCCAGCCATCCCTCAATTGACAGGTATCCCCTCAATTTCCAATTCTATGCCACCACAAAAAGAGCTGCTATAAACAGTTTTGTACATATGGGTCCTTTTCCCTTTTCTTGATCTCTTTGGGATACAGACCTAGAAATGATATTGCTGTGTCAATGGATTTTATAGCTCTTTAGGCTCTCTAGAATGGTCAGACCAATTCATAACTCCATCAACAATACATTAGTGTACCTGCTTTTCTACATTCCCTCCAGCATTTGTTATTTTCTTTTTCTGTTGTGTTATCCAATCATGTGGGTATGAGGTGGTACCTTAGAGTTGTTTTAGTTTGCATTTCTCTAATCAATAGTGTTTTAGAGTGTTTTCCATTTGACTATTGATTACTTTGATTTCTTCTTCTAAGAACTGCCTGTTTATTTCCTTTGACCATTTACCAATTAGGGAAGGGCTCTTATTTTTATAGATTTGGCTTGGTTCCCTACCTATTTGAGAAATGAGGCCTTTAGCAAAGAAATTTGCTGTTAAAAAAAAAATTCCTCAGTTTCCTGCCTTCATTCTAATTTGGGCTGCATTGGTTTTGTTTGTGCAAAAACTTTTAAATTCCATGTAATCAAAATTGTTCATTTTATCTCCTGTGATTCCCTCTATTTCTTGTTTGGTCTTAATCTCCTCTCTTATTTGTATATCTGAAAGGTATTTTTTTCTATGCTCCCCTAATTTACTTATGATATCACCCTTTATGTCTGAATCATGTATTCATTTTGACCTTATCTTGGTATACAGTGTCTATGCCTAGTTTCTTCCAGACTGCTTTCCAGTTTCCTGAACAGTTTTTATTGAATAGTGAATTCTTGCCCCAAAAGCTTGAATCTTTGGGTTTATCCATTTACTTAAAGTATATTATATACCTAAATTATTCCACTGATGAACCACTCCATTTCTTAGACAGTGCCAGACTGTTCTGATGATTACCACTTTGAAATATAGTTGAAATCTAGTACTGCTAGACTGTCTTCCTTCACTTTTTTCCCTTGATTCCCTTGATATTCTTGACTTTTTGTTCTTCCAGGTGAATTTTGTTATTATTTTTTAGCTTTTTAAAATAATTTTTGGTGGTTTGATTGACATTATACTGAGTAAGTATATTAAATTAGATAAAATTGTCATTTTATTAAATTGGCTTGGCATACCTTTAAACACTTAATATTTTTCCATTTGTTTAGATCTGTCTTTACTTTACTTTACTTGAAAAGTGTTTTGTGATTGTGTTCAAATAGTGCCTGTGTATGTCTTAGCAGGTAGACTCTCAAGTATTTTAAACTGTCTATAGTGATTTTAAATGGAATTTCTCATTCTATCTCTTCCTACTGGCTTTTATTGGTAATACATAGAAATGCTGATGATTTGTGTTGGTTTATTTTCTATCCTACAATTCTGTTAAAATTTTTAATTATTCCAAGTAGTTTTAGCTGATCACCTAGGGTTTTCTAAGTATACCATCATATCATCTGCAAAGAGTGGTAGTTTTATTTTCTTGTTGCCTATTCTTACTCCTTCAATTTCTTTTTCTTGCCTTATTGCTATAGCTGGTATTTCTCATTCAATATTTAATAATAATAGTGATGATGGACATTCTTACTTCACCTTTGATATTATTAGGAAAATTTTATCCTTGTTATAAATCAAACTTACTCTTGGTTTTAGTTAGATACTATTTATTTGAGAAAAGCTCCAATTATTCTTATGCTTTCTAGTGTTTATAATAGGAATGGGTATTGTACTTTGTCAAAAACATTTTCTGTATCTATTGATATAATCATAAGATTTTTGTTGTTTTTGTTGTTATGATCAATTATGCTTATAGTTTTCCTAACATTGAACCTGGTATAAATCCTGGTACAAATTCCTGGTATAAATCTTACCTGTTTGCAGTGAATGATCTTTATGATATGTTGCTGTAGTCTCCTTGCTAGAATTTTATTTAAAATTTTTTTCACCAATATTCATTAAGTAATTTGATCTATAGTTTTCTTTCTCTATTTTTGCTCTCAGTTTAGGTATCAAAACTGTATTTGTGTCATAGAAGGAATTTGGTGTGACTCCTTTTTTACTTTTTTTTTCAAATAGTTATTCTTTAAACGTTTGGTAGAATTCACTTGTAATTCCATCTGGTAATGGGGACTTCTTTTTTAGGGAGCTCATTTATGGCTTGTTCAATTTCTTTTTTCTAAGATAGAATTATTTAAGTATTCTATTTCCTCTTCTGTTAATCTGGCCAATTTATATTTTTGTAAATATTTACCCACTTGACTTAGATTGTCAGTTTTACTAGCATATAATTGGGAAAAATAATTCCTAATAATTGCTTTAATTTTACCTTAATTGGTGGTACATTTTTTACTTTTCCTTTTTGATATTGGTAATTTGGTTTTCTTCCTTTTTTTTTTAGTCAAATTAGCCAATGGTTTATCTTATTTTATTGAATTTTTTTCATAAAACAAACTTTTAGTTTTATTTATTAGTTCAATTTTTTCATTTTTATTTTTTATTTCATTAAATACTTTTATTTTCAGGATTTTTATTTTGGTGTTTAATTGGGGATTTTAATTTGTTCTTTTTCTAGGTTTTTTTTAGTTGCATGTATAATTCATTGTTCTACTCTTTCTTGCTTTAAGTGATGTAAGATTTCGAGATAGAAATTTTCTTCTAATTACTGCTTTGGCTACATCTCACAAATTTTGGTATGTTTTGTTATTGTTGGCATTATCTTTAATGAAATTATTTATTGTTTCTATGATTTGTACTTTGACCCACTAATTTTTTTCTTTTCTTTTTTTTTTTTTTGTTTTGGTTTTGTTTTGGGTTTTTTTTTTTTTGGTTGGGCAATGGGGATTAAGTGACTTGCCCAGGGTCACACAGCTAGTACATATTGTGTCTGAGGCTGGGTTTGAACTCAGGTCTGCCTGAATCCAGGGTCGGTGCTCTATCCACTGCACCACCTAGCTGCCCCATGACCCACTAATTTTTAAAGATTAGATTATTTAGTTTCCAATTAAATTTTTATCTATGCTCAATATAATTTTTATTGCATTATAGTCTGGAAAGGGTATAGTTAATATTTCTGCTTTTCTGCATTTGTGAGGTTTTTATGCCCTATACTTACTCCCAGATCTTTTATGTTGTTCAACCTTTTTATCAATGACTTGTTTGAAGGCATAGATGGCCTGGTCTATTTGTAAGTGATACAAAGCTTAGAGGAGATAGCCAATGTGTAGGATGACAGAGTTCGAATCTAATATAGTCTCAACAGGTTAGAGAGATGGGTTGGATCAAATACATGTAAGAGGAGTTGATCAGGCATATCTTAGTTATTGTTTACCATTGACTAAATGTTCCTCTTAGATGATTGGTGCCTGAGAGTCAGAAGGCTCCAGAGGCCTTTTATCTGTGGTATATAAAGGTAAACTGAGCAATTGGTTTTGCCTTTTGGTATCCTGCTCCCTTGAATTTCCAGATGGAAGTGCAATTAGTGCAGGTGGGTGGGAAGGGTTTGAGGGAGATGGGATTTCTCCTTGCTCCACCAGATGCAGAAGATGGTGACTTGCAGGAGCATCAATAGGCAAACATCCTATGCTTGCCCAAGTGACCTAAGAGGGATATTCATGGATTTTGAGTTCCTGGCTACTTTTTGCCTTTCTGTTTCTTTTTCTGGACAGAGGTCAGAGGCTAATGGTCCTGCGAATGCTCTCTTTCCATGAAGGTTTGAGAAGTCCCAAAAGATTAAGATTCTTGGGTTTGATATTCCAGCACTGGCCTCCTAGAGGGAGGAGAGGGTCTTCAACAAGGGACCACCCTGAAACTAAGGGACCAAAGCCATGCTACAGGGGAATAAGAGACCTAGATCTGTCCAGGCTTACTTTGTCATGAGTTGCTCAGACAGGCAAGTTCCAAAGCAAATGGAAAACGTTTATTCAGCAGTGCCCCCAAAGTGTCTACATTCCAGGGGAAATCTAGTGAACCTAATGGATTATTTGAGTCTTCTATATTTTTTTGGCTGTTGTTTATGGGTCCCTGAGAGTCCCTTGCATCTTAGGCATTTCCTAGGATAGTGAAATAGAGGCATACCTGATACTATACCTGCTACCTATATTGTATACACTGAGGTCCTATGTTGGAGTCAGGGGCCCTGTTACTCACTTTTAGGGAAACCTGAACATAAGCCATATCTGAGCTTTGTTCAGTAAATTGTCCTAAAATTTTCAGAGCAGGGGCAAGAGACAGAGAGAAATTTACCCCTTTGGGTGAGGTCTCTAGTATCAAACCTGGTCTGTATGAGCCCCTCAGTCCTTGGCTGGGGGCAAGGGGAGTAAGAGGCATGGGGGAGGGAAGACAGGGAAGTCACTCCTACACAGGGATTGTAGAAGACAAAGTTTAATAGAGGATAAATGTAGAAGGCTACACTTGAGTCCTAAAAATCAATTAGGAAGTAATCATTGAGAAGAAGAGCTAGGGATTTTAGCAGATTTCAAGCCCACAGAATCCTAAGATCCTGAGAGCTGGAAGGGACCTCAATAAGCTGATAGTCCAACCTGTACCAGAAAGGAATTCTCACTGTAGAATACCAGATGCCCACTGTCTGAAGACTCTCAAAGAACAGGAAATAGCCACCTCTTCAGACAGTCATTTCCACTTTTGCGCAGTGCTAATTGTTAGGAAGGTTTTCCTAATAACTCACCTAAAATTGCCTGTTTGCAACTTTCACTCACTGATCCTGGTTTTGCCCTTTGGGGCCAAATGGAGCAAGTGAAATTCTTCTTATACATGACTTTCAAAGAAAGCTAAAATGCTCTCTTGAGCTATATAGTGTACAGAATGAGGAGAAGGGGAAAGGGACTGTTGATTTGAACATATCTGGAGTTTTGTGTGTATCATATTTTCAGGGGAAACACAGATAAATTGGAATATGTCCAGAGGAGAGCAAAGAGGATAGGAAAGGGAATGGGAAATGTGCCATACAAAGACTGGTCGAAGGAACTAAGGATGCTTAGCCTAGAAGGAGATGTACTAGCTGTCTTTAAGAATTTGAATGGTTGTCATTTGGAAGAGTGATTAGCCAGCAGTTTCTAGCATAGCCATCTGGATATAGGGACATGATGGAGATTGCTGGCTCCTCTCATGTCTTCCCAGGATCTTTTCCTTCAGCAACCTGAAGTGGGGTTGACCTCTTCCATCTTCCCTCCCAAAATTGCAAGCCAGAAGTGCCCAAAATGACTTGCAAAATCCCAATGAATGCTTGAAACTTGAAGAATCCTTAAGGACACAGAAGAAGGCAGACGCTTGAAGAGCCTGAAAGGGGACTGGCTGAAGCTCTCTTGACTCCTGATCAACTCAATCCCACCCCTCACACAGGGCAGGTCATTCATCGCCACCAATTTCACCTACAGAAGAGAAGGGTAGGGGGAGGAGAGGGATGGGGCATGATAACAATCTTCAAGTATTTGAAAGGTGGTCCTTTGGAAGAGGAATGAGACTTGGTCTGTTTTGCTCCAGATAGCAGAACTAGGTGCAATGGGCAGAAGTTACAGAGGCAAACTTCAGCTTGATGATAGAAAAAAACAAAAAATAAAAACAAACTTCCTAACAGTTAGAGATGTTCAAGATTGGAATGGGCTGCCTTAGGATGTAGTGGATTTCCCACACCAGAGGTCTTCAAGCAAAGGCAGAGGGACCACTTGTCAGATGTGATAATCGTGGGGATCTGGAATCCATTTCAAGGCTTCAGTTCTGGTTTTGGTGCTGGTTCTAACGGCCTCCCTCCTCTCATCCTATCACTGCAGACTCTTCCTCATAGGATGTGGTGTTTGTGGCCATCTAGTGGCCAAAGCCCAGGTGGGATATTCATCACTAAGCAAGTGGAGCAAATGCCCAATAAGCCACTGAGATGTGCAGACCCTGAGCCCAAGGCAGGGCCTTCCTTTCGGTGGTACACGGAATCAGAAGACAAAGTACCTCCACCCAGCAGGATGAAGGCAGTCTAGGAATGTGGCAGGGAAGGGGTTAGGGACCTAGGTTGGCTACTTTAGTGAACCTGGAAGGTACCTGAGAAAGGATCTCTCCTATCATTCTCTTATTTTATTGTAAACCAAGGCCACAAAGCCCATCTAAGACTCGATGTTTTGTCCTAGCCAGCAAAAATGGAATTTGAGCCTCGGGTTACATTACAGACAGGGAAGGGAGGCTCAGAAAAGGGAATTGACTTGCCCAAGGTCACTAGCACTACTACCAGATGTGGCACTAGGTCTAATTCCTCACCCAGTGTTCTTTTCACTCATTACAGCACATTGCTTCTGTGTTCATCTCTTTGAAGTGCTGCGGACTTCAAGGATATTAACCTGATTCCCCAAAAAATGGCACTGAAAGGGCTAAGAAATATACTCTAAGCTGGCATTTGGGGGAACATTGAGTGCTTCCCTCATAAAACACAGTCTAGACGATTCATCAGGAAGGAAGGAAACAAGCGTTTACTGAGTCCCTACTACGTGCCAGGCAGTGTGCTAAATGCTTTACAATATTATCTCGTTTAATACTCACAATAACCCTGGGAGGCAGGTGCAATTATTTCACATTTTACATTTACAGCACCATTTTAAGCTGAGCAAACTGAGGTAAACAGAGATTAATTGACTTGCCCAGGGTCACACAGCTAGTAAGTGCCTGAAGCCAGGTTTGAACTCAGGTCTTCCTGACTCCAGGCCTAGCTCTCTGTCTACTGAGTCACCCAGCTAATGGGCTCCAATCTCTATCAAATAAGTATGAATACAAATAATGTTCCTTTGGCTCAGACCTATGATTTCATCCATGTAAGGAACTCCTAGTAGGGAAATCTGCCCTACCAATGTAAATCAATAACTTCTCCACAACTTACATTCTTAGATAGTTTCTCTGGGGCACTGAGAGGTTAAGGGTCTTGCCCAGAGGCACACAGTGAACATGTCAGAACCGTGATGACTTGGGCCCAGGCCATCTTGACTCCTAGGCTATCCTGCTATCCACTCTCCACCATGCTGTCTCTCATGTACTTAATAATAGTTCACATTTATAAAGCATTTTATGTTTTAGGAACAACAATGAGACATAACTAATACAAGTACTAGTGCTATCTCCATTTTTAGATGAAGAAACTGAGGCTCTGTGAGGCCCAGGGCCACATGATTGCAGAGCAGGAACTTGAGCCCAGGTTTACCTGCAGATTCAGTGCTACCTGTTACTTGCTGGGTGCCCAGCACCACGAAAAGCACCATGACAGACACAGAGTGTGAGACGAGCTCCCTGCCTTCCAGAAGGGACTTAATGGTCAAGTTGGAGAGATAAGGTATATACACATGAAAGGAAAGCTACAATACGAAGTATTACATGCTAAGTGGATGGCACAGAGAGTGAATTTATTCAGAGGAAGGGGTATAGGCTGAGGTGGTCAGGGAAGGGACTCCCACACTCACTGCTTGTACATGCATCCCTGATCAGCTTCTGGTTAAAACTGACTTTGGGGTTGGGGGTGGTGCGAAGATAGAGAATAAAGGCAGGGACTCACCTAAGCTCTCCCAAATTCTTCTGCAAACAACTTAAAATAACATCTTAAGGGACAGCTAGGTGGCACAGTGGATAGAGGACCGGCCCTGAAGTCAGGAGGACCTGAGTTCAAATCTGGCCTGAGACCAAATACTTACTAGCTATGTAACCCTGGACAAGTCACTTAACCCCAATTGCCTAAAAAAAAAAAATTATAGCAAAATAACATCTCAAAATGAATTCTGGAGCAGCAGAACCAACAAAAGGATGGGGTAAATTTTCCAGCCCAAGACAACTTAGAAGTCTTCCAGGAAAGCTGTGTCTCACTGGGGTGAGAGTGGAGTACAGTACAGCTCAGGCCACACCCTGACAAGCCAGCAGTAGGCCTTGAAGGCAACTGAGTAGTCAGTGGGGGCTTCTGGAGCCCTCAGCCCACAGACAGTAATGGGATCAAACAACTGGTCAAAGGAGATTACAAGGGTCCCTCTGTTGGCAGTGGGTGCAGGGCTCTGTTGCATTGACCATTCTGGGTCACAGTCCCAGGGTGAGGAGAAACACTAGTATAGTAGAGTGTGTGGCTGCAAAAGAGCAGGGGCCCTAGTCACAGTTCTGGGGTAGAGAAGAGTGCTTGTGGTTGCTCACAGACCAGAGCATGGGCCAGAAAAGCAGTTGACTATACCTCTCCTTAGATCACACCACCTTGGAAGAACTAAAAACTTGCAGACCCCTAGAAATAACTCTGAAAACATCAGCATGAAAAATCTGAAGCTTGGGACAGTGTCCCCTCCACCCCCAAAACAGAACTTAACTTTAACAAAAAGTTCAAAGTCAAAAAAAAAAAGCTGGAAAATGAGCAAATAATAAAAAAAGAACCTGACCATAGAAACTTACTATGGTGACAATGAAGATCAAAACACACACTCAGAGACAACAAAGTCAAAACTGCTACATCGAAAGCCTCAAAGAAAAATGTGAATTGGTTTCAGACTCAAAAAATAATTTCTGGAAGAGCTCTGAAAGGATTTTAAAAATCAAGGAAGAGATGTAAAGGAAAAATTGGGAAGAGAAATGATAGCAATGCAAGAAAATCATGAAAAAAGAGTCAACATCTTGGTAAAGGAGGCACAAAAAAAATACTGAAGAGAAGAACACTTTAAAAAACAGAATAGGACAAATGGTAAAAGAAGCACAAAAATACACTGAAGAGAAGAACTCCTTAAAAGCAGAATTGGCCAAATGGCCAAAAGTAATACCTTTTGCACAAACTTAACTATTTACAAATGAAAGCAGGCATTACCACAACATTAGTCTAAACTGTACTCGTTTATATGTAAAACAAACAAACAAACAAACCCACAAGTTTTATACATCACAAAAAACCCTTCCATTATAACACAGAAGTGATATTACCAGGCAAGCATCAGTGAAATATACTGCCTTTTCTAGAATTATTACTGTACAAATGCTGAAGATAATGCAGCCCATGCAACACACCCAAGAACATCTATAGTCCTACACCAAAGTACAATTAAAATGATAAAAGCAGCCCTCTGAGAGTGGTATAAAAGCTCACTGTAGAAAAATAATTCCTTAAAAATTGGAATTGGGCAAATGTAAGCTAATGACTCTATGAGATATCAAGAAACAAAACAAAATCAAAAGAATGAAAAAATAAAAGAAAATGTGAAATATCTAATGGGGAAAAAAAACTGACCTGAAAAATAGATCCAGAAGAGATAATTTAAGAATTATTGGACTACCCAAAAGTCATGATTACAAAAAGAACCTAGACATCATATTTCAAGAAATTATCAAGGGCAAATGGCCTAATATCCTAGAACCTGAGGATAAAATAGAAATTGAAAGAAGCCATGGATCGCTTCTTGAAAGAGATCCCAAAATGAAAACTCTCAGGAATATTATAGTCAAATTTCAAAGCCTCCAGGTCAAAGAAAAAATATTGCAAACAGCCAGAAAGAAACAATTTAAATATAGTGGAGCCACAGTCAGGATAGCACATGATTTAGCAGCTTCTACATTAAAGGATTGGGAGGGTTGGAATATGATATTCTGGAAGGCAAAGGAGTTAGGATTATAACCAGGAATCATCTATCCAGCAAAACTGAGTAAAATCCTTCAGAGGAAAAAATTTATTTAGTGAAATAAAGGACTTTCAAGCATTCCCAATGAAAAGACCAGGGCTAAATAGAAAATTTGACTTTCAAATACAAGACTCAAGAGAAACATAAAAAGGTAAATAGGGAAGAGAAATAATAAGGGATTCAATAAGGTTAGGCTATTTATATTCCTACATGGGAAGATGGTGCTTGTAACTCCTAAGAGCTTTATCATTATTAGGCAGTTAGAAGGAGTGTACATAAAAAGAGGGTATGGGTGTGAATTGACTCTGATAGGATGACATCTAAATAAATAAATTTAAGGGGTAAGAAAGAGGTATACACTGGGAAAAGGGGAAAGGATAAATAGAATGGGGTAAATTATCTCATGTAAAAGAGATGCAAAAGATCTTTTATAGTAGAGATAAAGATGGGGGGATGGTGGCAGACAACACTTAAACCTTACTCTCATTGGAATTGGTTCAAAGAAGAAATAACATACACATTCAGTTGGGTATAGAAATCTACCTTACCAGACAGGGAAGAAGGGGAAGGGGATAAGAGAAGGGGAGGTACTGATAGAAAGGAACACAAATTGGGGGTGGTGGTAGTCAGAAGCAAAACACTTTTAAGGAGAGCAGGGTGATAGGACAGAGAGAGAGAGAGAGAGAGAGAGAGAGAGAGAGAGAGAGAGGGAGAGAAGGATAAATGGGGAAAATATGATGGAGAGAAATAAACAGTAATCATAACTGTGAAAAAAATTTTACAGCAAGTTTCTCTGATAAAGGCTTCACTTCTCAAATATAGAGAGAACTGAGTCAAACTTATAAGAATACAAGTCATTTCCCAATTGATAAGTGGCCAAAGGATATGAATAGGCAGTTTTCAGAAAAGAAATCAAAGATATCTATAATCATATAAAATGCTCTAAATTACTATTGATTAGAGAAATGTAAATTAAAACAACTCTGAGGTAACACCTCACACCTATCATATTGGCTAATATGACACAAAAGGAAAATGACAAATGCTGGAGGGGATGTGGGAAAATTGGGACCCTAACGAATTGTTGGTGCAGTTGTGAACTGATCCAGCCATTCTGTAGAGCAATTCAGAACTACGCCCAAAGGGCTGTAGAACTGTGCATACCCTTTGATCTAAGCAATACTAAGTCTGTATCCCAAAGAGATTTTTAAAAAAGGAAAAGGACCTATATGTACAAAAACTTTTATACCAGCTATTTTCGTGGTGGCAAAGAATTGGAAATCGAGGGGATGCTCATCAGTCGGGGAATGGCTCGACACATCGTGGTATACAATAGTGATGGAATGCTATTTTGTGCTATAAGAAATCATGAGCAGGATGTTTTCAGAAAAACCTAAGAAGACTTACATGAACTGATGCAAAGTGAAGTAAGCAAAATCAGGAGAACAGTGTACACAGTAACAGCAATATTGTAAGATGATCAACTGTGAATGACTTAGCTATTCTCAGAAATACAATGATCTAAGACAATTAGAAATGACTCATGACAAAAAATGCTATCCATCTCCAGAAAAAGAACTGATGGAATCTGAATGCAGAGTGAAGCATATTTTTAACATCTTTAATTTTCTTTTTTTCACAACATGACTAATATGGAAATATTTTGCATGACTGTATGTGTATAACCTATATCAAATTGCTTGCTTTCTCAATAAAGGGTGAAGAGAGGGAGGGAGAGAGAATTCAGAACTCAAAATTTTAAAAGATGAATACATGTAAATGTAAAAAATGAATACATGTAAAAATTGTTTTTACATATAATTGAAAAAAAATTTTTAAAAATTTAATTTCCCTGATTCTGACTTCCTCAGAGTCCCACACTAAGAGACTGGTAAGTTGGGGCAGCTAGGTGGCACAATGGATAGACCACCGATCCCGGAGTCAGGAGGACCTGAGTACAAATCCAGTCTCAGACACATAACATGCACTAGCTGTGTGACCCTGGGCAAGTCACTTAACTCCATTGCCTAGCAAAAACAGAACAAAACAAAAAAGAGACTGGTAAGTAACCTGAGAACCCAGTCACAAATATCAGTGGGAGCTGGTGGGTTAAGCTTCCTAGAGGACATGGAAAGCCATGCTTTTTCACGTGGTCCTAGACATACTGCTTTAACACAAAGGAGTGACTCTCAATCTGAATTCAAGAAGCCAAAAGAGATATTTTCAACTAGGGGTGAGGAGTCTTCTAGTGTCCCCCAGATCATTGGATTATAGAATTTAGGTCTGGCAGGAACCTTAGAGATTATCTAGTCCAAATCCCTCATTTTACAGATGATGAAACTGGCTCAGAGAGGTTACCATATGTTGCCCTGACTCTACTTGCCTAAATGAAAATTCCCCTTCCAAGTCCCTCTCCTGATCTACCTTCCCCTTCCATTATGCCTTCTAGAACTCCCCCATTCCTATACTTTTTTGTCTTGTACAAACTCCTTTTCATCTTAGATCTTTTCCTTTTCTACTCTTTCTGTCTTATTATACTCACAGAAACTTGGTTGGCTTTTCCCAGAAGACACTGTATCCCTTGCTACACTCTGTTTCTCTAGTATGCCTCTCATGCTCCCTGACCCACTGGTCTAGGAGATATAATGACTTCTTGCCATTTCCAGACCCCCTCTCTGCCATCACTTAGCAATTTCTCCTCATAATGCCCTCTGTCCACATTGCCCCATACAGATTTTGGTTTCAGTAATTACCATTAAGGAACCTAGCTGACAGGTTTTCTTTCCACCCCAACTCCTGCCCTTATATGTAGGGACTTCCACATATATCAATTAACTCCTAGGCTCCCAAGTCATTATCCTCAACTCCCATGTCCTTCACCTTCACTCTCTTCATGGGAATGAGCATCATATAACTTGATCTCACCATCACCCATCACTTTTATTATCTCCATGATCCAGAACATTGATATTCCCTTTTCTAATCACAACTTCCTATCCTTTCCTCTGTCTCACTATTCCTAAACACACTCATCCTCTTCACCATGACCACCAGTCATTCTACCTCATGTCCAACACAACCCTCTCCCAATGCATCAGCCCTGCTCTGGCTTCATTTTCTACCTTTCAAAGAAGGAAACTCCAGCCATGGTTAATGCCATTCAGTCATCCACTAGGACACTAGAGCCTAGCCAATTCTAGCCTCTGGTCATCTGCCCTGCCACCACTCCACCTCTCCCCAACTCCATTTTTCACGTCTTGTTCAGGGAACAATAACCAAATCAATGTTACCATTGCTACTAGAAAGAGCGTGACAGTATGTCCCATATGTGGCACATCTTCCTAGTAGAATGTAACTCTTCAAGGTCAGGGACTCTTTTATATTTATACCCCTGGCATCTGGATATGCCCAGTGCATAGTAGGCACTTAATCAAAACTTGCTTGATAATTGACCAATTCAACTGTACCCTGTCTTCCACTCTTAGATTTGCTGACTCTTTGTTCTATTGCCATTCTTACCTTATCAACCCCCAGCCCCGGATTAGAAGGACTAATCTGTCTTCTTTATTCTTCCTACTCACAAGTCGCTGAATGTCATATGACAGAGCCGACTAGTTCACTACAGTTTCTAAAAAATTTTATTAGAAGATTAACATTGATCAATGATGCAACCAATTAAACTGCTTACCTTTTAAGTTTAAATTAATTTCAACACACAAAGTAATATAACAGTTTTTCAGTCATTAGTCAAGTCTCTATGCTCATTCTCACTTACTTTTCCTCATCTACGGTCGAAGTTAGTGTGTCCCACATTCTCCTGGACTTGCTTTCTTAACTTTTCATTATTTCATATAAATCACAGATTTTCTGTTGAAAGGAACCTCAGAAGACATTTAAACCAACCCACACCCAGAAGGACTCCCCAGGCTTGAAGACCTCCAGTGAAGGAGAATTAATCACTTCCCTGAGGCAGCCCCGTCCACTTTGATATAAGTCTTAATTGTTAGGAAATGTTCCTGACACCAAGCTTAAAGTCGCCTCTTTGCAACTGCCATTCACTGTTACTGGTTCTGCCCTTTTGAACCAAACAGAACAAGTCCAATCCATCTTTCCCAGGACAGCCCTTCTAATACATGTTCTCCTGGAGTCTTATCTTTTGGTGAAACACCCTCAGTTCCTCCAATCAGTCCTTTTGATACAGACTCAGTGCTCTTCACTATCCTTGGGTGTTCTCCGGCTTCTCAGTGTGGTATCCAGTACTGAATACAGTACTCCAGATGTGATCTGAATACAGTAGCATACAGAGGGACTCTCTCCTGTATTTCTAGAAGTCATGCCTCTGTTGATGCATTTCTGTATCACATTAGTTTTTTTAGCTGTTCTGTTGCTGTAAGCTTATTTCCAAGCTCACAATCTTCTAAAATCCCCAGAACTTTTTCAGATCTTTTCAGATAGCTTTATATGCCTATCTTGATTGAATAATGCTATTCCATTACATTAGTGTACCACAATTTAATTGTTCCTTTTTTGTGGTTATAATGTTGCTATGAAAATAATTGCACTGATAAGCTCCTTTTTTGTTTTTGCTAACACCTTCAGGCTATATTCTCAACAATGGAATTATTATGTCAAAGGATAGAATTACTTATGTAACTTTTATTGCCATAAGTTTGCAATTCTACCAACAGAGGACAATTATACTTGTTCTTCACACCTTGCCTAGTTTTATTGCTTTGATTTTTGCCCTTTTGATGGAAATCAAGATAAAGATGAATTATTTTTTCATATTTCAAAGTTTCTTGGACTCCCATTTTTGTGATTATTAACAAGGTTGAACTTTTAAAAAGTCATTAATTTCAATTTCCTCTTTTGAAAATTATGTTTATATCCTTTGATCACTTATCCATTGTGGACTGTGAATGATCACAATGATTTTTTTAACAAGCCCAAATATATTTTTGTGGAGCATCGTAGCATAATGAGTAAAGAGCTGGCCTCAAAGATCAGGAAGACCAGAGCTCAAGGCCCACCTCCAACACATACTAGATATATGACTCTAGCCACTAGGAAGTCATTCAACTAACCTACTCTCAGAACTCAGTCATTCTCTAAGACTACAATATGTTGCAGAGAAGGTGCTGACTTTCTTAGCAGAAGAAATTCCTTCACCCAAGTTGTCTATACTGATAAAATCACAGGTCCAGCTCTTATCCTAATAAATATTTTACATATTGTTTTCATCTATCATATTTGCTATTTTCCCAACCTGTAATTTTTCTATTTTTGTTGTAGATTTAAATTTTTTCATGTATTTAAAGTATCTATCTTATCCCTAATTACTTCTATTCATTGAAAAAAGAATTCATCTCCTCTTCCCAATTTTTATAGTTTGTTCCTTTATCTTATCTTAGTGTCTTATCCAGAAAGAATGCACTGGAAGATATGGCATAAAGTGTGGGTTTTAAATCCCCTTCCCACCAGATTACCAACCAATGTTCCCTATCTCTACTTATTAAATAATGAATCTTTTCTCCAGTTATATTTTCTATAGGTTGACCAAACATTAATCTTGAGTATATGGTTGGTTGGATGATGATTTTATTGCATTGATCTATTTCTCTTTTTTGGTACTCTCTAGCTTTGATGATAAGCACTTTATCATGTTTTGAAGTCTGAGAATACATGACCACCTTCATCAAACTTTCCTCTTCATCATGATCCTTGATAGTCTTCCCTTCTTGTTTTTCCATGTTAATTCATTATGATTTCACTCAGTTCTATCAAAGATACCCCTTGGTCTTTTGATTAGTATTGCATTTTGTGTACAAATTAGTTTTGCGAACCATTGTCATTTTTACTATAACCACCCAAGAAAGCTGAATGAATTGTCATGTAGCCTGTCCACAAACGCTATCTCAACAATTGTTTAGATCCACCTTGTTTTGTTCATGATGGCTTTGTAATTATTCTTATGCAGTCCTCTGTGTATTTAGATAAGTCAATACCCAGAAACTGGGTAGTTTTTGTCATTGTTAAATGGATTTTTATTAGGCTTTCTTGACCATCTTTACAAGTAAATAAGAATATAAATTATTTTTGTGGAATAATTTTCAATCCTGTAACCTTGCTGTACTCATTTATTGTCTACATTAATTTTTGTTTGAAGTAGTTGAATTTTCTAGATTCAGTATCATATTATTTACAGATAGTTATCATTTAACTTCTCTGTTTTGAAAGTTAATCTTTTCCCCTCATTGCAATTGCTAGAAATTTCTAATAGTATGTCAAGTAAAAGTGGTAAAGGTGAGTGCCCTTGTGTCATACCTATTGTTAAAGGGAGTACTTTTACTGTTTTTCCATTGCATATTATCTTGGCTCTTGGTCCAATACAAATTTGTTATCTAATCTGAAATGGGCACTCTAACTACTATACAGCAGTCATTTTAATATTCCCTAATTGACACTATTCCACTGGAGCTGTTGCAGATTGAATCTCCTCTCAAGCCTCCTACACTATCCTCTCCTTCATCTCTCTAAGCTGGGGATCTTGCTTCATAATTTCCCGGAAAAATGTTACTATTCAGTTGTTTCAGTCATATCCAACTCTTTGTGACCCCATCTGTGGTTTTCTTGGCAAAGATACTGGAGTGGTTTGCTATTTCCTTCTCCAGCTCATTTTATAGATGAGGAAACTAAGGCAAACAGAGCTAAATGACTTGCCTAGGGTCCCATAGCTAGTAAACGTCTGAAGTCAGATTTGAACTTATGAAGATGAGTCTTCTTGACTCCAGGTCTGGAATTCTCTCCACTGTGCCACCTAGCTGCCCTCCTTAGAAAATATAGAACATCATTTGTGAGCTTACTCTTCTTCCCTATTTTACCTCAAAACCCTTAGAAATCATTCTTCATTCTTTTCTACTTCGCTCCAGGATCTGAGGAAGAGATGGTGCTTCTCATTGCCAAGGCAAATTGTTCTTCATGCCCTTGATCCTATCCCCTCCTGTAACCTCCAAAGCTTGCCCCTTCTATCATCCCCTCTCTAATCTTCTGACCCTTCCTATCTACTGGTTCCTTCCCTGATGCCTAAAATGGCTCAGGCCTCTCCTTCCTAACCTATCATCCCCTCAAGGTATTGTTCTATAGCCTTCTTCCTTTCTGATATTAAATTGCAAGAAAAAGCCATCTATGCTTTTTGCATTTCTCTCTTCTCACTCCCTTTCTCAATGATTTATAATCTGGTTTTCTAAACTCATTGATCAACTGAAACTATTTCCTCCAAGGTTACTAATCACCTCTTAATTACCAAATCTAATGCCTTTTCCTCAGTCATTATCCATCTTGACCTGCTCTGCAGCATCTGACTCTGTGGATCACCTTCAAGTAATGGTTAATCTCACTTTCCCTGGTTCTCATGGCACTCTTTTCTGCTGGTTATTCTATATACCAGTCTGACTGTTCCTTCTCAATCTCCTTCCCTAGAGACATGTCCTGTTGACTGTGGGTGTTCTCTGAGACAGGGCTTCTTAAACTTCTCCCACTCATGACACCTTTTTGCCTGAGAAATTTTTACATGACCCTGGTATATAGGTACATAAACCAGGTATACAAATCAAACATTTACTGGTAATAAATCATAAAGAAACTTATTTTAAAACAGTTCTTTGGCATACATATAATTTTACCATTTATTAAAGATGAAGGCAAATTTGCATATTAATGAGATGGATATGCTTATTTATTTTTACATAAAGAATTAAATCTTGGTGGAATATTTGATACTGCAGGATATAGAGCATCTTCAATGTTTTTCAGAGTTGATCGACATTTTGATTTTATAATCGTTAATGTTGAGAATGTCGCTTCGCATAAATGTACGTACAAAACGGCAGAAGTATGTTTAGGGACATTTCAGAAATTGTTGGAAATTCTGTCTCAATCCCAAGCCAAAATTCATTTAATGATTTTGTATGTACAGTAAAAACACTGCAATTCATAACACACAATAGTCTTGAATCTGAACTGAGGTGTTTTGGAAGCATTCATTGTTGTTGCATGGCATGATGGCATGCACAGTGCAAAGGATGCATGCTTTGTATTCAGAACTAAGGTTGCAGTGAAGTTGCATGATGCAACATGGGCAAGCACTGCCAGAAACACCTCGGATTCATTACACATTTGATTTCAAATCAATTTTTGGTTATCGCATGTTCAGAAACTTTTCACTGTTGCCAAATTTTTCACAACCCCCACATTCAGTTTTCCAACCCCATATGGGGCTCGATCCACAGTTTAAGAAGTGCTGCTCTAAGACACTAACACAGGCCCTCGTCTCTTTATATGCCCAGTGATCTCAATAGCTCTCCTGGGTTCTATATACAGATCTACATATCAAGCTCTAATATCTCTCAACTCCAGTACTATATCAACAATTGCCAGGTGAATCACCATCTACCCCTGCATGTATTATAGGAGCTCAGAAGCCATGTGTCCAATACACAACTCATTACCTTCCTTCCTAAATCCTCCCTTCCTCCAAACTTTCTTATTTCTGTTGAGGGTACAACCATCCTTCCGGTCACCCACGTTTGCAACCTCTGAGTCATTCTTGACTTTTCTGTCTCTCCCCAATCCAATCAGGTGCAAAGTCTTGTCTATCTCCTAACCTCGACTCACACAGCCATCACCCTAGTTCAACCCTTGACACTTTTCTTCTAGACTAGGGCTATACAACATACGGCCCATGGGCTGCCAAAGGATTTCAGGTGGCCCACAAAAAATGCAGAGGATGTAAAAGAAAGTAAAGATGTAATGAATGCTTTGTCAGTGTCCCACTTAACCTGCCACCATTAGTCACCATTGTGCTCATCATGTAACTTGGTGGGTGGGTTGCCACTGTGCACGCTCTCTGTTTATCACGTGAGCCTCGGCAACCAACCGTCATCAGTCTGTCTCTAGTCTGAGAGGAGCCAAAGTCATATCTTTTCGATGTGTTTTCAGTCGTTACTGGCGTTGAACAGGGACAAAGCGAGTGCAGCCACATGTCAATGCAATGACACCACCACTGTGCAATGAGTGCCAACAACGCGAGAGCTTCTTCCGCTCCCTCACGACTCCGTTGTCCTTCAAATTACAAGAGTGTCTGGCGCTCTCGGAGGTCAGACACTCAGTTCAGTATTTCTTCATATGTGAGCAGTTGCTGTGGAGATTTTTTGGTTCTAACATTAAAGTTTTGGGGGTGACTTTATAAAATGGATGATAAAAAGAAATGGAAGATCGAATCAGAACATAAAGTGTTTAATCTGGAGTGGACAAACAGATACTTGTTTACTTTCATGAGAGACAAAATATTGTGCCTTGTTTGCCAAGAAGTAATAGCTGTTCTGAAGGAATACAATTTTCATCATCATTTTGAATCAAAACATCCTGACTTATCAAACTGGATACCAATGAAAAGCAAATTAAAGAGTCTAAATTGCTGAAAGATCTCAGGGGGGAACAACAGTTTTTCAAGAAAGTAAACTCAGAAAATGAAGCAGCTACTGAGGTTAATTTTCAGATTTCTAAAAAAATCAATTGCAAACATGATTCCAGAGTTTGATAAACTGCTGACAAGAAGTGTAATACATCCCATTAACTATAAACAGGAAGAAAACCTGAAAAATATTTAAATTAAAATTTGTGCCACTTAGCAAAGGAATTTTTAACATTAATTTGATTTCATGATAAAAAAACTTAAATAATAAGTATAATTAATTGATATTTATTGAAATTTATTTTTAATATGTTTTAATTGCAAAAATAGTGTAATCATTAATTATACCTTTACTTGGAAAGTGAGCTGCTAAAAATCTATCTGTGCTCTGAAGAAGTTTAATCTATTTTAATTTTGGCCCCTACCTACTGCCAAGCTGTGTAGGTCTGACCTAGACTGTTGCAGTCAACTCCTAATTAAACTCCAGGCTTCTGGTCTCTCCCCTCTCCAATCTATCCTCCACCTCCCACCCCTGCCAAATGATCTTAAAGCAATCTGACTGTGTCACTTCTCTGCTGAAGAATCTTCAGGGGATCCCTATTACCTCTAGGATAAAACACGTTATTCTATTTTACACTTAAAGTCCTTCACAATCCAATTCTAGTCTACCTTGACGAATTTATTCAGTTGTAGTCCTCTTCAGGAACTCTACATTTCTACTAAAACTGGACTATTTACTATTCCCCCAAAATTTGACATCCCATCTCCTGTCCCCAATGCCTGTGCATATGCTGTCCCCCATGCCCAGAATGCTCTCCTTCCTCTCCATCATTTTTTAGGATCCTTCACCTCATTTAAGTCTCTATTCATGATCTACCTCCTACAGGAAACCTTTCCTGATCCCTCTTGTCAGCACTGTCTCCACCTCATATTATCATGTTTGCTATCAGATTACATGTTGTATCCCAAAAGTAAGGATGGGGCCAGTCTTAATTTTGCCTTTGTATCCACAGGTCCCCAGCACAAGGTCAGGCACACAGTAGGTGCTTAACAAATGCTTGTTGGATTGGATTACTTTTATTTTTCATTCTTCTTCCCTGGGGTAAATGCAGGAAATGAAGCTGAGGGCAGCCCCTCACTTACTACTTGAAAACCCTTAACTGGTGGATAAAGAGAACTCTTCTGTAATACACTAAATTTCTAACATTTTTGCTGCTGCTGTGCTTGGAACACTCAAATATTTAATTTGGCCAACAGGGGAATCCCACAAAGGCACTCACTGCACTCTATTGTTTGATTAGCTAGAACCTATCACTAGGAGTGATTCAACTGACCTACTAAATATTATCTACTAAGGATATTCCAAAGACATGGCATGAACAGTCAACAAATGGAATAGATAAAGTGCAACATTTGAAAAGAGCAAATGGGTGTTGGCCTCCAGAAGGATTATAACAACTCATCTCCATGGTGGCCAAAGTCATTTGACCAGAGATTATTGAACTTGGGACTCAAGTGACCTGAAACTGACTATGCCTTGAGAGACAAGCAGACCAGAAGCCAAGAAGATATGCCAAGAAACCATTGGTCTGGAGGAAACATCTACACATCACCTGCATACTTACACCGCCACAAATAGTATAATCATTGTACCAACAGCTTGCCAACACCATGTGAGTAATATCCACATATAAGCAATATACTTATCTTTTCAAGTTCCTAAAAAATGTTTAAAGAATTCAATTTTAAATTCACTCATTACTTGTGATATCCAAAATCTAAATAAGACCTAAAAATAAACAAAGGCAGAACCCATTTCTCAAACAGCACATTTAGAGCACTGAAAAGATATATGAGGTGAGGGGGAGGGAAGGCAGTCATGCCCCTCTGGGTTTTCTCACTCCCTTTGCCAATTTGGAACTAGGGAATAAAATACGCAAGAGGTAATGGCAGGTATCCATCCTCTTTTTGTTGAAAAGGCTAGATAGTTCAAGTGCATGAGTGTCTGAGCACGTATATGTTTATGTGTATGGGTATCATTTTACCTTGGTTAACAAATCCCAAAGGAAAACAGGGTATGAAGAGGATCAAGGAAAGTTCCAGAGTCAACACTAGGTCAACGGCAGTAGAAACCGTATCCCAGAGCCGAGGGGAAGAATGCAATCTCATGACTCAAAAGAACTGATCAGCAAGGTGCACAGAAGTCTCACAGCCAAGGCTGCTGCTATGTTTAGTCTCACAGGGCACAGAAATACCATCTCTACCTCTTGCAGGCCAAGGGGCCTCAGGAAAGCATTTTCTAAACCTTAAAGCCCTCTCTAGATGTTAACAATAATGCCGAGAATAACTGCTCTTTACTGTACCAGAAGGACCCGACAGACCCTGGGCTCTGTCCTGATGAAGCATCAGAGGATTTCAGTGGGGCTGACAGGACTTAGAACACAGGTCCCAAAAGGGCCTGTGTCTGAAGCTCATCATCAGAAAAGCTGTCCACCAAGTGATGAACTTTTTTTTTTTGTGGCCAAACTAACTCATCAAGACTAAAGTATAGAGGGAATAGCTGAACCAGTATCAGGGCCCTGAATTATCTTAAAAGTTATTATCTTAATTGGAGAGTACACAAAAAGAATCTATATCTAGGAAGGTCTCCACGTCCCTTCCAGAGTTACGTCTACCACTGGTAATGAAGTTTCTAACAAAGTATGCCACTGAGGGGGAAGCCAGGTGGTGCAGTGGGTAAAGCAATGGCCCTAGAGTCAGGAGGACCTGAGCCCAAATCTTGCCTTGACACTTATTAGCTGTGTGACCCTCGGCAAGTCACTTAATCCCAATTGCCTCACCAAAAAAAAAAAAAAAAGTACGTCACTGAAAC
The DNA here is from genome assembly GCF_900497805.2 of Vombatus ursinus. Taxonomy (NCBI): domain Eukaryota; kingdom Metazoa; phylum Chordata; class Mammalia; order Diprotodontia; family Vombatidae; genus Vombatus; species Vombatus ursinus. Next base: position 33,207,774 of record NW_020954564.1, read on the forward strand.
ACATGCTCTGTAATGAAGATTATAAAACTTGAGTGTCTCTGAGTGGTTCTCTAGTATTGTTTGTATTTGTGTACATAGCTACGTGTAGATGCCATACAGATGGAATTGAGACAAGGGCTGTGAATGAACAGATGGCTGTCTGGACCCTAGAAGATGGCATAAAACGATCCCAGATGGGTAACAGGTTGAAAAGAGTTAGGAAACACTAGCCTTAGACAACAATCTTAAACAGATCACTGAAGTCAGCTTCCTTGAACTTCTCCCTTGTCCGTCTGACAATGGGCACCACAGGGACTGGTTTTGTACCTGGTTATGCCAGGGAGAGGCTGAAGTTCCAGTGCTGGAGGAGATGCACAGATGACAAAGAAACTAAGGTGAAGTTACTTACCTAAAGCCACACAAGCAGTAAAGTGCTATGCTGCCATTTGAACCTAGATCTCTTAATTTCAAATCTACTTTCTATAACACCGAGTTGTCCAAGTAGAAATGGAACAGTGCACCCCACCAAAGAGAGCTACTAAGTCTATCTGACACGCAGGGAGAGGATCACGTCCCCTTTAGTCTGTTGGTGGCCCTTCGTCGCTGGACACCAATCCCTCGCCTCAAAGACCTGAAAATGAGCTTAGGATCTCAGAGCCCACAACCAACAGAGAGGCAGAGAAGTCAGAACAGCTATTGTGGCCACCCCAGAACACCCCCTCCCCCTGACAGTTGTAAATCACATGCTGACCAAATGAAAATCTAATTTTATTAGTTAAAAGGAAAGTGTGGCATCAAGTGAAAAAGAGGTAAAAATCAGAGGGTGAAGAAGTTGCTGAAAACTCCTCTAAATGGACTAAGATGTCCTACATGAAGCTGGGAACATAGCTCCCAGGATGGAGAACAACGATGATTGGGAGAAAGACAAGGGATGTCGGACATGACCAGCCAGGGTAGAGTCCTATCCTGTGCCAGGGCTAAAAGGGAAGAATTTCTTCCTCAGGGATATTGAGGATGACATCCATGTCTGGAGTACACCTGGTGGAAGGCCGAGGGAGGAAGGAGAAAGATTAAGCACATTACAGTGAGTGGTTATCTCTAGAACAAAGCTCCCACAGATAGAGGTCTCAGGAGGATGGGCAGGTGGGGCCACGTGGGTAAGGGGCCTTCTCAGCCCTTCCTTCAAAGAAGGCTGGTACCAAGGATGTAGTGGGACAACAGAGAAGCCCCATCCCCAAAGGCTAAACCCACTCCAAGAGTTATCCAACAACAACAACAACAACAAAGAAAACCCAAACCCCCACACCAAATTTCTCCACAAATGGAGCAATGGCTTAAAAAAATCTAAATCTAAAATCTTGGGGAAAGTGACTTGCTAGGTTTGCTGTCCTAGGACAGGAACAATATTTAGGTATGATGCCCATGAGGCCATGAGGAGCATGGTGCTGTCAGTGGAAGAACTTGAACACTATCAGGTTCCTGAGTCCCCATGGAATGGCCTCCCAATCTCCTCCAATCCAATCCTGCCTTTTTCCTGTACTTAGGCATTTTGCTATGTTCTCTCTTAGGCTTGGTATGAGCTCCTTCTCTTCCCTACTCCACCTACCGAAACTTTTCCATTCTCCAAGGCCCAACAAATGGGATGGATAAAGTGTAACATTTGAAAAGAGCAAAGGGATGCTGCTTCTTCTAAAAACAACTAATCCACCCACTCGCCTCTTTGGGCTTCTCACTTTCTTCTTCCTCGAGATCACTCAACCAGTTAGTGGAAGAGCTAAGAATAAATCCCAAGAGTCTTGATTTCCTTTCCAGCGGTCCTGCCCCTCTGTCCCACTACCTCCTCAGCATAGTGAAGGGATTCCCACTACTGGGTCAGGGTCCCAGAGCAAGTGTATCCCAGGCAACCTGTTTACAGCACATACTTGGGTTTCCGAAGCAGGACACTGGCAAAGACCACCTCCCGTGGGTCCTTCCTCTGCATCTGGAGGTCCCGTACCTGGCCCTTTAGCCTGGGAAGTTCCTTCTTCATACGGTCAATGTGCTGAAGGGGCAGAGAAGTGGGAGGAAAGGAGTAGAAAGTTGATTGTCTCCTTTCCAGAGGAGAGATTCAGGTATCCCGGAGAAAGGAAGTTTAAAAAAAAAAAAGTAGAAACAAAGAAATTTTTGAAAATGGGCTGTCACTATCAGTCTGTATTCCTGACAGCGTGACCTCCCTCAGGGCAAGAAGGTAGAAGAATTCCCAGGTGGTCATGGATGGTGATGGTCAAGAGGGTGATGATGGATGGTGAGCTTTAATGAAGAGTCTCTCAACACACTCCCCAAACAAGTGTTTTTTATCATTTACTGGGGGTTAGAGTGATGAAGAAGGCCCCAAGCTAGTCAGTCGTTCACATCACCAGAGGTCCGGGCAGGATTGTTTCCTGAGGTCCCAAGTACTGCCCCAAATCCTTCAAATATCCTAATCAAAAGAGGACAGTCAAGAGAATGCTTCCATTTCTATATTTCCAGTAGACCTTCTAGGCTTATTCGCTCTATAGCCCTCAGCCTCGAGCTGAAGTCATTGGTGTCTGACTGCCCGCTCCTAATCCCTGTTTTCTCTGGGGTCTCACTCACCACTCTGAATTGGACTATCTGCTTCAAGAGTCGCTGGTTACTTAGAGTCTTCCTCATAAGAGCAGCCTGATAGGGAAGGATGGTTCTCTGTGGAGGTGGGAGAGATCAGCCAGATGCAAAACAGGTGGCAACTAAAGGCCCCTCCCACAAGCAGCAGGCACCTCTCTAATGCAGAGAGGTGGGGAGGGAAAAAGAGGCCTTAGTGCCTCCCAGTCACACTCCCACCAATGGGTGGGGTCTTCAGAAGGTCCATAGGACCTACTGCTCACCTTGGCCATGACATATAAGATTTTCTCTGTCTTCACCATCAGCTTCTTTGACAATGTCTGAAGCACATCCTTGCATATCTCCTGCAACTCCTCTAGTTCATCCTGGTGGCCAAGAGAAAAAAATCACTTCCTGGCCCTGGGGCCTCCCTTGGGGAGGCACCTAGAACAAAGAGGCAGGAGAACCCTTACCTCATTGCTATTTTTCATCTCCTGGATCTGACGCATGAGGTCGGCAATCTGCACAGACTTAACTGGATACTCCTGGTCCATGTAGGTGGTCAGGAAATTCAGTTCATCTTGGGCCTTACGAATGTTCGTTTTCACTTTTGTCAGCTGCTGCTCCAGGTCTAGTGAAGGTTGGGGGAAGGAGGGAGAGAAGAAAAAGGGAAGCTCCCTGCACCAAAGGTCACACCCCTCAGCCATAAGCCCACTTCTCTAAAGCTATTAAATGATTTATCCAAGATCTCACAGCAAATTGGTGGCAGAATAGACTAGAATCTGATTTCTCATCTAGGGATTTTCCCTCTATGTCATGCTAACTCCACTGCAGAGATGGATAGGCTCTGTGATCCAGGGCCTCACCAGCCCTCCTTCCCAGGCAAAGGTAGTCTGCAGGAGTCTTGACATAATTTATAGACCAACTCCATTCTTCTGCTTCAGAACAGTCCTATTGATTATTTCAATTAATCTCCTACTGTGTACCAGGCATTATGCTAGGCACTAGGGATGCAAAAACAAAAATGAGATAGCCCTTGCCCTCAAGGAGCTTACATTCTAATAGAAGATAACTTTTATTTCCTTGGTTCCCCTGCAGTGGGAAGTTGGGTTATGGTAGAGAGGGGACCTTCAACACAGGTGATCCTCCCCTCTTCCCTTACCATAGTCAGGTCTGAGTAAAAAAAATCCTGTCTACTCTGTTGAGAGCATCCTTCTGAAACTTCTAGTCATGAGAAGGCTGGGGTCACCTAAATCAACTTGTCTGTCTTTCCTATTGCTTCTCCTCCTAGGAAGGTACAGGCAATACTGCATTCAGTTAACATAAATCTATCAAGCATCTATCACACATAAAGTTGTGTCCCCATGTAGTATCATACTCTGCTCTTACTAGGAGAAAGAGTTGTCCATTTTATTTAACTATGAAACATGGATTGTACTAAGCAACTCTCCTGGGGAGGGGGACATGCCAACAACTTAAGCAACAGGAGACAGGTTAAGTTGAACAGAGGGAGACAGGGAGATGAACCACAAAGGCCAAGGAAAAGGAAGCCACTGTCTCACGGCTCCAGTGTCTGCTGCTTAACGCAGTCCCATCAATGAGATGAGAGCCTGCTCTTTGAAATTTGGCAAAAGAGTCCCCAGAGAGCACTGAGTAGAAATAAGAATAACATTAATCTAGAGAGTAGAAACAGCATGGGGGCCTGGAGCTCAGGGAAGGGGACAGTGAATAAGACCAGTGATCTCAGAGGCCACACGGCTTCCAAGGAGAAAGAAAAAGCCTGTCTCTTCTGCAGGCCAAGCTTGTGTGCTGGGTACATCTCAGACAGCACATGTAGGGAAGCAAGGAACCAGAAGAAAGTCACATCAACAAGTCAGGTTCTGGGGCATGTTGGTGAAAGAAAGAAAAGGGTTCACACTTGGGATACCAGAAAAATGGAAATCACAGACTTTGCTTTCAGTAATTATGTTTAATTATTGAAGATAAAACATATAAAATAATATGAGGCAATATATATGAAATTAGACTAGCAATCAGGAGACCTGCACAAGTCCCACCTCTGCCATCAACAGGCTGTGTGACCCTGGGCAAATCACCTCTCTCTTAGAGCCTCGGTTTCCTCATGTAAAGTGTTAGAGAGTTAGATAAACATCCCTTCCAGCTGACATTGGGTTCTAAGTCCTAAGGGCCTTTCTGGCTCCAAAATTCTATGTTCTCTTATTCATTCTAGGTTTGCAGGACTTAGCACATTGCTTTGCACATAGTAGGCACGTAATATCTTGTTGCCTAATTGAATTCTATGCTTTAAGGTTCTTTCTGGCTCTGACAGTCTAGGTTCAAATGCCCCTTCTAGCCTAAAACCACATGAGTCTGTGACCACAGGAGACAACCCAGGGCCACAAGGCCAAGAGTATGCCACCGCCACAGGGACACTCACCATTCACTTTGACCTTTGCCTGTGCCGACCACTTCTCTAGCTTGCTCTTCATTTCTTGCATTTGCTTGTGGTTTGCGTCCTCTAGAGTGCCAATGACAGTCTGCGTGCACAGACACAGAGGCAGGTGTGGGTGAGGAGGCTCTGCCCCCCCCCTGCCAGTTATTGCTATGGCTCTGCCAACACTTTTCCCCTGTGAGCCTCCTCACCGTGAGTCATCCAGCACTCAGGTCAAAATGCAGCAAAAATTAGTCAATTTACTGTAGGCAGTAGCAACAACATGGATGTAGACAATTGACAGGTAAGGCAATCCCTGGACAGGTCCCAGAAAAGGCTAGATGGCCACTTGGGAAGTGTCTTTGGTGTCGCCCAAGTGAGAAGCTATGATGATTCTACGAATACTCCAGGACCTGACTGTATCCAGATATGGAAATAGGTATATCTTCACCTCACATCACCAAATGGTTCCACAAAAACATGATATTAGTGTAGGGAAAAAAATTTTTTGAAGCAAAACTCTCTGATAAAGGCCTCATTTCTCATACATGCAGAGAACAGAGTCAAATTCATAAAAATAAGAGTCATTCCCCAATTGGTAAATGATCAAAAGATATGAACAGTTTTCAGAAGATATAATCAAAGGTATTTATAGCCATATGAAAAAATGCTTTAACTCACTATTGATTGGAGAAATGAAAATTAAAACAATTCTGAGGTACTACCTCATACTTAATTAGACTGACTAATAGGACAGAAAAGGAAAATGACAAATGGTAGAGGGGATATGGGGAAAATGAGACATTAATGCACTGCTGGTGCAGTTGTGAATTAATTCAACCATTTTGTAGAGCAATTTAGAACTATGCCCAAAAGGTCTATAAAACCGTGCCTGCCCTTTGATCCAGCAACACCACTACTAGGTCTGTATCCCAAAAGACATAAAAAACAAAAAGGAAAAGGACCAATTTGTACAAAAATATTTAAAGCAGCCCTTTTCTGGTGGCAAAGAACTGGAAATTGAGGGGATGTCCATCAATTGTGGAATGGCTGAACAAGTTGTAGTATGTGATTATGATGGAATACTACTGTGCTATAAAAACTGATGAGCAGGGTACTCTCAGAAAAACCTGGAAAGATTTACATGAGTTGATACAAAGTGAAATGTACTATGTTCAAAGTAACAGCAATATTATAAGATGAGCAGCTATGAATGACTTAGCTATTCTCAGTAATATAATGATCCAAGACAACTCTGAAGGACTTATGATGAAAAATGCCCTCCATTCCCAGAGAAAGAACTGTGATGGTGTCTGAATCCAGATTGAAGCATACTTCTTTTTACTTTATTTTTCTTGAGGTTTTTTTTTTTAAATTTTGGTCTATGTTTTCTTTCACAACATGACTACTATGGAAATGTTTTGCATGACTACATATGTATAACCTATATAGAATTGCTTACCGTCTCAATGGGGAAGGAGGGAAAAAGGGACAGAATTTGGGACTCAAAGTTTTAAAGATGAATGTTAAAAACTGTTTTTACATTTAACTAGGGAAAAATAAAATACTAAATAAGTTTTCTAAAACAAAAAAACATGCTGTTAGGAGAAATGTTACCCATGCCTGTGAGGGTGGAGGGGAAAGGTATGTCCTTTGCAGAAGACTTGGGTTTGAGTTCTGATGGTTCGGCAGTTTACTACAGGTTACCTGTGTGACCATGGGCACGTCATTTCATCACTCAGTGTCTCAGTTTCCTTCTCTGAAAACCATAGCTCCTATTGGCACTGCCCAACTCAAAGGGATGTTGTGAGAAAAGTGCTTATGCAAACTTGAACTTTTATTATAATTATTATTGTTGTTATTCATTTTGTAGGAACACTGTTGTAAGTGGAACAGTAAGCAGACTGACACTCAAAGAGTTCCTATTGCTGGGGCTGAGTATTTTAGCAGGCGAGGCTTGGTTCAACATAGGACCTCACTTTGAAAGGCTGTTAGTGGTAGAAATGCTGCAGAGGGTGTGCCTTGTCTAGCTCAGAGGATCATAGGATTAGCTCTTCCCGGTGCCCTTGGTTTCAACAACTCAATCCAATCTGTCCAGTCTAACCCTAACCCTGGGGTCCTTACTCCTAGTTCCCTAACGAATCCATGTTTCCCCTTCTTTCTCCAAGCTAAGCTTACTCCCAAAGCTTGCCAGGAGGTCTGTCCTCATCAGAGGACAAATTACTTCTCTGACTGAAACGTTTGACTTTTTCTGCCTTTTTCTCTCTCTTTAGCTCAAATGCCTCTCTTCTCTTCGACCTTGTATTTCTCTAAACCCCGGGGTCACCTAAATTTCTCCCAGAGGAGACAAAGAAGCCTTCTGACTTATCCACAAAGAGTTACCTATTATAGTCACTAAACATAGAAATACAAATAGATGTAACAGTGGGGATGGAAAATTTACTTGTCAGTCAGTCAACATTTATTAAGGACCTACTCTGTGCTAGGTCCTTATCATAGTCACTGTGCTAAATATTGAATGCTGGGGATACAAAGAAAGGAAAAAGACAGTGCCTGCCCTCAATAAGCTCTCAGTTTAAAGATTATAAAGGCCCCTGTGGGGCTGGGAGTGGGTGGCTCCTAGTCTATCCCAAGCCTAACTCAGGCCTTCAGCTCTCGGGAGGAGTGAAGGTTGATGGACTGTGTTAATGTGAGTTGTTAGTGAGGCTTGCTCAGCTGGGAGGGTATTAGCACAGGCACCCTGGAGGAACAACAGCACTAAGGTTAAGCGGAATGAGATTCTCTCTCTCTCTCTCTCTCTCTCTCTCTCTCTTTCCAATCCCAGCTCTGTCACTTGCTCCCTAGGTGACTCCAAGCAACTCAGTAATATAAGCCTCAGTTTCTTCAATGGGTGAAATAATCCCTGTCCTGTCTACCACAGGGCAGCTAGGTGGTGCAGTGGACAGAATACCAGGCCTGGAATCAGGAAGACTCATCTTCAAATCTGACCGCAGACACTTACTAGTTGTGTGACCCTGAGTGAGTCACTTAACCCTGTTTGCCTCAGTTTCCTCATCTGTAAAATGAGCTGGAGAAACAAACAGCAAAACATTCTAGTATCCGTGCCAAGAAAACCCCAAATGGGGTCACAATGAGCTGGACACAACTCAACAACAAGAATAGCCACCTATCTACCACCCAGGGCTGTTTTGAGAATCAAATGACACAATGGATGTAAAAGTCAGTAAGCAGTATACAAAGTGCTCGTATAGAATAATTAATAATGACATTTATATAACGCTTTTAAGATTTGCAAAATGTCTTACAAACAAGTCATTTGATCCTCACAACTCTTCCATCCAGGAACTTCTCTCCGGTGCCAGGCTGAACTCTCTGCCCAAGTGCCCAGCAGCTTCCCCACCTCCAGCCTGGCACCCAGGGGTTTGCAACCTTTCTCCCACTGCAGTCAGACTCTATCCCAGGACCATCTATCCAGCACCCAGCACCTCTAGGGACAACATCTCTTCTACCCCCTGTCCCCAGTGCCTCTTCCAAGGCAAGTAAAGCACCACAGCCTCCTAACCAAGCTTCCATTAGCTCCACCTGCTCTTGTCTACTCTGGGGAAGGGCTGGGGCTTCACAGGACAAAAGATCACCATCTGGGCTAAGCTGAAACTCGAGGGAGGACCCATAGAATCTAATTCCATGCTTCCTTCACAGAACTTCTCTCCAATCATTGTTACTCTACCTGCACTCACTCCTCAATTGCTAGCACACACCCATGCCCTTGTACTCGCCTCATTCCAGGGATTCTGAAGCCCCATCCCACATTCTCAACTCAGTGGTGATCCCTCACACCTGGCCACCTTGACTCCCTCCCCACCAAGGTCCTGCTTTCTAGATCTGCCCCCCTCTTCCACAGTGCCATTTGGAATTTCTGATCCACATTAATCAAACTTTCTTTCATCTTAAACCTCCTCCTTTCTCACCCTTCCATCTTGTGGCCCTCACTGAGACCTGACTACTTCATGATGACACTGCTTCCCCTGCCATCCTTTCCAGTACTGATTACTTTTTCTCTCTCAGACTCACAGGTTGTAGTCGGAGGGCTAAAATATGCTGTTATCCCCTATTGCCACCCCAGACTCTTCCTTTACCACCTTCACTCAACACCCTCTCCTCCTCTGAGGTTGTGCTATACAAATTTATCACCCAATACAGATCCTGGTGGCTGCTACCTACTAGCCCCCAAGATATTCTCCTCCCTTCCTCAATGGCTTCAGTACCTAGTCTCTCTCAGTTCTCATAATAAGGTTTTTACATATTGATGCCATCTTAAATGCCCTAACTTCCAAGTTTCTCAGCCTCCTCCATTTCCATAACCTACTCCTCCACCCCACCACAGTTCTATATGAAGATGGTCATATTCTTGATCTTGCTATCATCACCTTGCAGGATTTCGCTTCCTGGTCCACAAGCTCCTGCATTCTTCCACCTGATCGTAATCTCTTCTCATTTCATCTTTCACTCTCTTACAACCCTTAATTCTGTTCTTTGACTTCAACTTGATGTCCATTCTCTCTGTCCCTCCAGTCCTTTCCTATGCCACCACCCTCACACCGGCTATACTCTCCCCTCTCTCCTATCTTGACTCCCTTGGTGAACCCACTTAACTCTACACTAGCCTCTACTCTTAAATCCCTTGCCCCCTTGACTTATCACTGATCACGCCTCGCCAAGCTCAACCCTAGATTGCTCTTAACATTCACCTCCTTTACTCTTATTCAGGTGTTGCTGAATATGAGCTGGAGAAAACCAAGAGCTTGCACTGACTAGAGTCCCACAACCAGGCTATGTCATCTGACCGCAACTAGGCCCTCACTGCAACAAGGCAAACATTCTCCTCCTCTCTAATCAGTTTGCCATCCTGCTCCCCACAGTGGCTATTCCAAGCCTTCTTAACCTTCCTCCCAGAGGACCCCCTTCCCTGAGCTTTTCAGCTGAGAACCTTGCCTCATACTGCACCGAAAAAAAATGGAGAACCTTTGTCAAGAGCTTTTCCCCTCCTCCTCAGATACCTTCTACATTCAGCTTTTAAACCCATCATTAAACTGAAAATGCCTTTTCCAAAGTTACCAGTGATCTCTCAATGGCCAAACATAATGGCCATTTATCAGTCCTCATTTTTCTTAGCCTCTCTGAAGCACGTAGCACTAGTGATCACTTTCCCTTCTTGATTTTTTCCTGACTCTCCTCACTGCTCTCTCCCGGCTTTCCTCCCACCTGCCCCACTTCTCTGTGTCCTCTGTAGGTTCTGCACTCATACCTACTAACCATGGTTATCTCTCAAGGCTGTGACCTGGGCCTTCTTCTTGTCTATAGAATATCTTGGTGATATTCCATATCTGTCTTGGTGATAGAATATCTGTCTTGGTGATCTCATCAGGTCCTATGATAAATTATCATCTCTATGCAGATGATTCCCAGATCTATACGTCCAGCCCTGGCCTCTCACCTGAGCTCCAGTGCCACATCACCAACTGCCTTTTGGGAGGCAACTGGTGGCATAGTGGATAGAACACTGGGCCTGGAGTTAGAATAGACTTAAGTTCACAACCAGCCTCAGACATTTAACCTCCATGTGCCTCAGTTCCTTCAACTGTAAAATGGGGATAATAATAGCAGTGACCTTGCAGGGTTGTTGTGAGGATCAAATGAGATAATATTTATAACAAATGCTTCGTATAGTAGGTGCTATATAAATGCTTATTCCTTTTTCCTTCCCCCTTCTGGATATCTTGAATTGGACGTCTCATAGGCATTTTAAACTCAACAGGTCCAGAACAAAACTCATTTTTTCCTCCAAACCCTTCCCTCCTCTCTATGACTATTGATGGTACCACTATTTTCCCAGTCACCCAGTCTCACAACCTCAGTGTCCTCCTCAGTTCCTCACTCACATTCACCTCAACGTCCAACCCATTGCCAAATGTTATAGTTTCCATCTTCACAGTGTCTCTCATGTATATTCCCTTGTCTCTACTCACAACCACAACCCTGGTTCAGGCCCTTATCGCTTCTCACCTGAACTACTGCGCTACCCTTCTAACTGAACTCCCAGCCTCAAATCTCTGCCTACTCTAATCCATCCTCCATTCGGCTGCCAAAGGGGTTTTTCTAAAGCATAGACCTGTCACCCTCTCCTTCCCCCTTGTTCATGAGTTCCAGTGGCTCCCTATTATCAAAATCAAACATCACCTCCTTTGACCGGCATTTCAAGCTCTTCCTAACTTGTCCCCTTCCTATCTTTCCAGCCTTCTTATAACACCTTAAATTCCTCTATGATTCAGCAACCCTGGTCTACTTGCAGTTCCTTGACACTTCATCCCCTATCCCTGTACCCACACATTCACTGGCTGTGCCCCTCTGCCTAGAATGTTCTGCCCCCTTCACCACAATCACTAGTGTTGGGACTTCTTTAAGACTCAGTTCAAATTCCTCCCATTCCAGAAAGACCATTCCCAGTCCTTCTAGTTCCTACTGGCTTTCCCTCTCAAGTTACCTCCCATCTACTCTGTATATATCTTGTATCAATATAGTCGTATACATGTTGTCTCCATTGGAATGTAAATTCCTGAGAGTAAGAATTAAGTGATTACACAGTAATCACTTAACAAACTTGCCCAGTGACTTGAGGTAAACCAAGACACAGGTTTTATCCCCATTTTACCCATGAAGAAACTGAGGCTCATAAAGGTTGCGACTTGCCTATTTTCACAGAGATAGTGAGGGTCAGAGACAGGATTCAAACCCAGATTTCTCCTGACCCCAGTCTACCACCCATTGCTTCACCTGTAAGAGAAACAATATTAGAGCAAAAATCTTCAACATGAGATCATGGTGATTATATTATTTTACCCTCAGAATAACCCTAAAGTAGAAAGAAGAGTCCCTGTTTTGCAGATGGGAAAAGGTACAGAAATATGGCAGGTGACACTGCAAAGTGTAGATGGGAGAGAAGGGTAGGCACCTCGGAAAGTAGTTCCAAAGGATTAGAAGTTTCTCAGTGTCACTCATTCTCACCCCAAACATGTCCTGCTGCTGTAGAAGCTTCCGCACTTTCTCTGCAGTGACGGCTTCTATGTCCTGGATCTTTTTTGCCAGCTGCTGGTTGCTGATAGTGAGGGACGTAACATGCTTTTTAAGTTCGTCTAGTGAGGCCCTCCTGAACTTAAGCATTGCCTGTGGGAGTCAGAAAGGAGAGGAAACAAAGAGATTTGATACCTAGACAGTCTCAGTGGAGTTCCTAGGGCTAATTGTCTCCTAGACAAGTGGTTCTTGAGCTGGAATCCATGAAGTATTTTTGTTTTTTTTTTAATATTTTGATAACTATATTTTGGTAAAACTGGTTTCCTTTTTCATCCTATGTATTTTATTTTATGCATTTAAAAATATTCTGATAAGGGGTCAGAAGTCTGTGATACCAAAAAGGTTAAAAACCTCTATAAAAATCCACCCTTTGGGGCTGGATTTTTGTCCAGAGGGTAACAGGGAGTGATTGTTACCTAGTGGTTATCCTGCACCCTTGTGGTCTTGGCTGGAAATTGTATTGTGATAGAGAAAGATCTCTCCTAGCCATGCAAGAGAACAGCCAAGAACATACCTCCATCCACTGGTCAGCAAAGTCCCATTGGACAGCGGGCCACTGAGTTGGCCTTAAATTTCCCATCTGCTTCTCACCTCCTTCTTTTCTATGACAGGTTTGTTTCTTGACTCCTCAGCCCTGCTTTGCTCTTGGATGAAGGAATGTAAATTTTGATCCCTGGAACTTTTTTTTCTTAAGGACTGAGCCTTAAAGCCAAACCATCAGCTCTCACTGACTGGCCAACAGTAGGTCCCAGGCCAAGCCCCACTTGGTCATAGTTTGGACCGTGATTGGCTCAGAGTGAGTGTAAATAGCAATTATTTCTGTTTTGACCAAAAACCCTGAGAGTCTTTCCTTTCCAGAATGAATTTTTTTTTTGACTAGGTGAAGAGGCCATTCTTTGCCTCATTTCTTACCTACTCTTAATCACTGAATGAGCTTTGCCTCAGTCATAGTGAGACCTGTTAAAGATCTTAGCTTAAAAAGGCCAAGGTCTCCCACTGCACTTAGAGCCATCAGCCATCCTGATTTATATCTTGCCACTGTACCCAGATGGCTCCAGAGGAGAAAGTGAGGCTGATGACTTTGCATAGCCCTTCCTCACTTAAATCCAATTCACTTGCATTTCACAGTATCACCTCCTTGATGTCATGGTCCTCTTCAAGAATGAAGGACAAACAACTCATAGTTATCCCTTCCTTATCTCCAATGTCCTTTGCCTGTAATTATGCCCAATCTATTTTCCCTAATGTGTTTCCCAGACTGAATGTAGAAACTCAGGCCTCTGCTACTCTTCCAAGTCTCCTCCATCCTGAAGAAGATCTCATGGTACAGAATCCCTCCCCAAAGCCTTCTATGGCCCCACTCCCCTCAACAGATCTGCAGCAATATTCCCTCTTGTCCAGTAACCAGCTATACATCTCACTGTGCTAAAACAGTTTCCCCTGCCCTCTCCTGTCCACAAACCCACTCACTCTTAGTATTCGGATATCAGCTTGGATTTTCTCCAGATCCATCTCATTCCCAATTATCTTTTGCTGCTGGTTCTTCACTGCATTAGAGACAGCTGCCTCCTTTGTTGTGAATTTTGTCCTGGTAAACTCTGAAAGAAAAAAATTAGCAAAAAAAAAAAAAAATCTTGGGGCAGCTAGGTGGTGCAGTGGATAGGACCTGAGTTCAAATCCAACCTCGGACCAAACACTTGACACTTACTAGCTGTGTAACCCTGGGTAAGTCACTTAACCCCAGTTGCCTAAAAAAAAAAATCTTCATGCTTTGGTAATTTAAGTCAAAAGATAAATCACTAGTTGGCTCCTGGCTGGCCACTCACATCCTTCCTTTTGTGTTTAGGTAGACAGGAGATATATCCGTTCCTAAATTACCTGTAGAGTATTCTATAGGATAAGAGCAGAAAATTCAACATCATAGCTAACATTTAGATAGGATTTTAAGGTCTGCAAAGTGCCTTTTGGGTGTTAACTCATTTGATCCTCACAACAACACTATGTTTTCATTCAATCATTTTTTAGTCATGTCCAACTCTTTGTGACCCCATTTAAGGTTTTCTTGTCGAAGATACTAGAGTAGTTTACCATTTCCTTCTCCAGCTCATTGTACAGATTGAAGAAACTGAGGCAAACATGGTAAGCGTCTAAGGCTAGATTTGAACTCATAAAAGTGAGTTTTCCTGACTCCAGGCCCAGCTCTCTATCCACTGCCACCTAGCTGCCCCAACAATATTATAAGGTGGGTGCTATTATTATCCTCATTTTGCAGATGAGGAAACTAAGTACCTTCCCCAGGGTACCAATGTCTGAGGTAGGATTTAAAGTTAAGTATTCTTGTTTCCATCCACTGTACCTCCAGGCCACCTCACAGAACATGGACAAGTCCTAAAGTACAAGTTTAATAAACTGTATGCACCATTGTAGGTAGCATGCTACAGCAGAACATGAGTTTTAGCATATGTGAAAGTGAGTATAGATAACACCTAACACATGCTCCCCAGGGCTCAAGTTGCCCTGGTGAAGGAGTTTATGCATCCCTTCTATATTAGCTCACCCTGCTCATCCCCCTCCCCACCAATTTCACCATGTCATGATGTATATCCAGTAGTCTAGTCTCTGTAGCATTCTGAAGCCACTCAAAGGATGAGGCTCTGGTTACCCTACCTCTTCAAAGGACATGAAAAAGAGTCCTCTCCCCATTCCCAACCCAGCTTCGTTCATTGTAGGAAAGGAAAAAGGCTTTTAGGGTGGCACACAGGCACCTGTGAGTGAGGAAAATGTTTTGCTTATTAAATTTTTTGACGTTGCTCCATCCTAACAAGTTCAAGTACCTCTGCCCACCTGGTCTAGGACTGGCCTTCCTCCTTGACATCCAATTTCCTGAGGCAACTTTAATCTGAGGAAGGTTCAACCTGGGCTTCTTCTTTGACTGCTGCCACTGGTTATAATCCTAATTTCCAGGTGGGAAAGAAGGCAATAAACAAACGTGTCAAGCTAATGTGGAAATACGCTTTATATGATTGCACACACATAACCTATATCATATTGGAGAGAGGGGAGAGGACAGAGGGAGGAGAATTTGAAACTCAAAATCTTTCAAAAAATGAGTGTTGAAAATTATCTTTACATGTAATTGGAAAAAATAAAATACTATTAAAAAAAAGGATCTCAAAAAAGGTGTCAAGCATTCCATCCAGAATTATGCCCATGCCCAGCTAGGGTGAATAGGTGAACACAAAGAACCAGAAGAATCCATTCGCTCTTCAAATCCAGCCTAGCCAGTGAGAAAAGAACGCCATAGGGAGTTGCATACAGTCTGAACTAGAACTCATCTAGCCAATCCCCCTATTTTTACAAAGATACCCCTTTGGTTGAAGCTGAGACTTGTTCAAGGTCTACAGCTAGGAAGGCAGAGCCAAGATTTGAACTCCAGCCCTCTGGCTCCAGACCCAGTGCTCTTCCCATTCCACCCAATCCCACTCATGAAACAGAGTCATCAAAGGTTGAAGCCTGGTCTGGACTCTATGTCAGGGCTCAGAGGAAGTTCAGGGAAGGCTTCTGGGAAGAGGTAAGATAGGAGCTGGATCTAGTGGAACCTGCAATGAGGACAAGGTGGGTGTAGACTTTAAGTGAGTAAGGGAGGAAAGCATTTTAGGTTGGGATGGTGAATGGGGCCAGGTATGACTTTTTGGGTCAGAATTTGGGGCATTACAACCTCCCTGGTCGTTCCCACTGACCACTCCACAGCAGTCAGACCCCGAACTCACCACGGGATAGTATTTGGGGATTCTAGTGATGAAGTGAGCTTCCTTTCTGAAAAGAGCAAAGAAACCCATATGAGACAATCAGCTACCATAGGCAGCAGACAAGTGTCCAAAAATAACTGCTCCTTCCCAGGCAAAGACTGGCGTTTCAGGCTCATGGGGCGGACCCAGGATCCGAACCCTTGGCAAACGGAGACTGAAGAGACTGAGTGCCACCGTGTGGCTGAGAGGGGAGAGGGGGCTGGGAGAGAATGGGCGAGGCCGTGCGAACGCGCCTTTTTCCTCTCCCCAGCCCTTCTGCAAAGTGCTTGTGAACTAGGGGGCGGGGGCTCAGCCGGGAGCATGCGCTCTACCCCTGGGTGGAGCCCTGGTTGCCGAAGTGCACCTAGGGATGCTCAGCGCTTTGGAAGCAGAGGTAGGAAAGAATGGCGGGAGTTCTGCGCAAGCGCACTCGCCCATAAGCGCCCCTCCCTCTCCGCAGGTTAGAATGAAGAGGGGTACGGGAGGGAGCGGGGGAGGCAGAGGTGGCCTCGTGTCCGCGGGGCCGTGTGGGTTGAGGCGGCGCGTTGTAGCCCGCGGCAGATTCGGCGGCGGCAGCTCGGGAGGCCTAAGCTAGTGGAGGAGACCAGAACGCCAGTTTGCTCACTTTTCTTGTGGCTGCATGGCGCAGGCTCTTCTCTCTAAGCGTTGCCTACGTTAGCTGGCGTTTCCAAGGAGACAGGACCGGGGCTAAGGGCCGCGAGAAGGGACTTGCTGCGCCAAAAGCGCAATTGCCCAAAGCTGTGCCCATGTTGGGAGAGGTTTCCCGTTCTGCAGACTACAAACACTCCCTGAGTTCTGCCCCCTGCCATTCTACGCCCCCATCCCTACCCCAGAGCCGTAACTGGGAGGTTTTGCATCTAGAAAAGAAGGGGGAAAGAAGAGGGATAAATCATAGAACGGATCATGAGGTCGCTTCCAAGCATTTATCAAGAACCTGCTTGGTGAAAAGCCATGTCCTCTGTGCTGGGTTTGGAAAGGACAGTGAAAAACATTCCCAGTTGTTAAGGAGGATACAACAGGTAAAAGGGGAGGGAGGGGTCAGGAAAGGTGACAGTTAGAGGAAGGCTTGAAGGAAGTCAGAGGATGGTAAGAAGTGTAATCCTGTGCAAAGACATGGAGGTGGGAGATGGGATACCAAGTTGGGGGAACAGCAAATAAACCAGTTAGGTTAAACTGTAGAGTGCAAGAAGGGGAATAATGTGAAATGAGCCTGGAAAGGTGGACAGATTGTGAAGAGCTTATAAAGTAAAACAGGGTGAAATGAGCAGAACCAGGAGAACATCGTATGCAGTAACAGCAGCATTGTTCGGTGAATGACTTAGCTCTTTTCAGTAATACATGATCCAAGACAATTCCAAAGGACCTCTGATGGAAAAGAACTGATGGAGTCTGAATGCATATTGAAGCATACTGTTTCCAGAGGTGTGTGTGTGTGTGTGTGTGTTTCCTTTTGCTCTATTTCTTCTTTCACAGCATGACTAGTATGGAAATGTTTTACATGATTGTACATATACAACCCATATCAAATTGCTTAGTTTTAGGAAGAGGAAAGGGGAGGGAGGGAGAAAAAATTGGAACTCAAATTTTTTTAATTGGCCCTTAAAATTGTCTTTACAGTAATTGGAAAAAATAAAATACTATTTTTTTTTAAAAGTAAAATGGGGGGAGGAGCAGCTAGGTGACAAAGTGGATAGAGCTCTGGCCTTGGAGTCAGAGGACCTGAGTTCAAATTCAGCCTCAGACACTTGACATTTACTAGCAGTGTGATCCTGGGCAAGTCATTTAATCCTATTGCCTAGCAAAAAATAAATAAATCAAAAGTAAAACAGGGAGTTTTGTTTTATTCTAGGAGCAGAAGGAAACCACTGAATATTCTTGAGCAAGGGAAAGAACAGTAAGATCATACTTTAGGAAGATTATTTTGGCAACTGTGTGGAAGATGTATTGGAGAGGGAAGGAACGGGATGAAAGAGACCATTTAGGAGGCGTTAGTACAGGTGGGGATAGGGCAGAAAGCTGAGGCCTCTCTTATATTCATTCTTCATCACAGATTTAGAGGCTGAAAGGGGCCTTAGAAGTTCATCTAGTCATTTTACAGATGAGGAAACTGAGTCCCAAAGAAGTTAAGTGTCTGCCCCAAAGTCACAAAAGGGGTAAATGGCAGAACTAAGAACTAGGTCAGCTGACTCCAAATCCAGCATTTTTCTGCTAGTCTTTATTGCCTCTCCCAGTGTTGCTGGGGTCAAATTCAAGGGACTTGGATGAAGGTAGAGAGCCTAAAACCTCTCCTGTGCACGTATGGCCAGAAGTGCCCTCAGATGTGTAAACATAACTTACCCAATGCCACAAATAAAGTTAGTGGCAGGTATATATGAATTTGTCGTCGTGCCCATACATACAACTCTCACTGTGAACATTCAATTCAGAAAGTATTCTTACTATGTGCAATATTATGCTAGGCACTGTATTACCCATTATATATTAATAGCATGTATTTAGTGCCTACTATGTACCAGGCACTATGCTGAGCGCAGTGGTGATACAGAGAAAGACTAAAGATGTCCCTGCCCTAAAGGAGCTCAGTCTAACGTGCATGCAGACAAGTATGTACAAACAAAACATATCCAGGACAAATTGGAGATAACCTCAGAGGGGATACGCTAAGGTTAAGGAAGAAAGGCTTCTTGCAGAAGATAGTGTATGGAACACCCCCAGATATAGAGAGAGACCCACCAGTGGCAAGGACTTGTCCTTGTGTGGCTCAAAGGGGGGCAGAAGAGACATCTCCAGCCTCTTGTCCCCCCATCCCTTCTTCAAGGGAGACTTTCATTCCTTCTAGGAGGGGAAGCAGGAGATTGAGGCTGGAAGCCAATCTCCTGTCCTCAGAAAGAGGGAGTACCAGGCTAGAAATATATTTTTTGTTTCTTTAAATATTGTTCATTTAGGGGGTATGACTGAGTTCCATTTAACTTTTGATCACTTTGTCATTTTGGTGGGAATGGGGACCCCAAGCTCTATAACCAAGGCTTGAACCTTTTCCCACCTAATACTATTTCCACAATGAACACACATAGAAAATAACAAAGAAACCCATTTATACAAATCATAACAAGACAGAAATCAGAGAATGTACACATAGGAGAACATATACCAGACAATACAGATTGAAGGAGCTGTCCCATTGGGAATGAGGTAAACCAGCTCAGTTGAGAGAGGGTCTTGGATCTCACCCAAGGGGAAACTCTCCAAAGTCTCTAGAGTAGCAAGTTGGGAATAGGGACATGATGGAAACTACTTGCTCCTTTCATGTCTTCCCAGAGTCTTTTCCTTCAGCAACCTGAAGTAGAGTTGGCCTCTTCCATCTTCTCTCTCAAAGTTGGAAGCTGGGTGAACCAGCATGATGAGTTCCCAAAGGGGCACTGACAAAGCCTGGAGCTCCCTCACCTCCTGACAGATCTACCCTGCACCTCATGCAAGGTAGAGAAGGGCATTCATCTCTACCAATAAAGAGAGTCCCATACCAGTAGGCTTTAGGCCGGGGGCGGGGGAGGGGGGGCATGTGGAGGGGTGGGGATGGTTTCGGTGGTATTTTAGCTGAGATTTGACAGTGATGAAGAAAATAGTCCCTGCCTTCAGAGAACTTACATTCAACTAAAGCATACATGTAAATATTAAATTCAAGGTGATTTGAGAAAGGAGTTAGGGAAGGTTTCAGGAAGGAGGTATCTGAGCTGAACTTTGAAAGAAGATAAAGTTTCAGAGGGGAATAGTTGGGAAATGTATTCCTGGGTTTTGAACAAGAGAGGTGATAGCCAGAACTGTACCTTAGGAAAATTATTTGGGCAGCTGTGAGAAAAATGGATTAGAGAAAGGAAAGACTGGATGCAAGAAGACCAATAAAGCTATTAAAATAGTTCAAGAATGAAGCGATAAGGACTTGAAGTAGAGTGGTGGCTATTAGTGGAAATAAGAGAATCGATTCAGGAGATGTTGAGGAAGAAAATTCATGAGACTTGGCAACTGATTGGATGTAGGGGTTGAGTGAAAGTGAAAAGTCAAGGATGACTGAGGTGGTGAACCTAGATGACTGGAAGGGTGGCAGTTTCCTCGATAGAGATAGGAAAGTTTGTAGGGTAGTATGTTTAGGAGGAAGATTAGGAATTCCGGTTAAGACATGTTGAGTTGAGGTGCTACGTAGGCTATACAAGGCCAAGCAAAAACTGAGATATCTGAGGGGGAGGGGGAAGAAAGTCAGTCCTCTCCCCTCCATCATCACCATTCCTGTCCACAGGCAGGCTTAAGCCTGGACAGTTGATGATGATGATGTTGATGGGTGAGCCTGGCCCCGGGCAAGAGATGGCAAAGGACTGGAACCTCCCAGGAGATTCAAAGGCAATGGGAACAGGAGCCTACTTGTAGACCTGATTTAGGCCAAGTAGATAAATGCCCTAATGGTTGGGAGTAGGGATGGAGGGAGGGAGGGGAAGGATCAGGGAAATGAAGTGGTGGCAAAAGACTGAGAACCTATTTCATTCACCCAATCTTCAGGGATATCCAGAGCAGGAATGGGCACAGAACTCTTTAGGCAAGAGAGCAGGAGCTTAAAGCACTTGTCCCCAAAGGATGCCCCCTCCTTCTTGCCACTAAGCAGGGCAGTCATACCACTTCTATGGCCAAAGTTAGGTTGGCCCCTTGGCCAACCCAGGTTACTAACTCAGGCCAGCTGGGGGCAGAGAAGGTAGGGTAACTGACTGCCCAGGCCCTTCTGAAGGGACAGGACAAGCCTAAGTTCATCCCTGCCCATCCCTACCCCTGTGCTGAGTTACCCAGCTTGTCCTTCATATGAAAGGTTTAAGATTGCAGGCCTCCTAATCTTGGAGTCAGGAGGACCTGAGTTTAAATTTGGCCTCAGACACTTGACACTTACTAGCTGTGTGACCCTGGGCAAATCACTTAACCCCAATTGCCTCACCAAAAAGAAAAAAGCCAAAAAAAAAAATTTTTTTTTTTTAAAAAGAGGCAGCTAGGTGGCCCAGTGGATAGAGTTCTGGCCTTGGAGTCAGGAGGACCTGAGTTCAAATCTGACCTTAGACACTTGATACTTACTAGCTGTGTGACCCTGGGCAAGTCACTTAACCCCATTGCCTACCTGAAAAAAAAAAAAATTAAAAAAAAAGAATAATGTTATAAAAAAAAAGAAGATTGCAGGCCTATTAATTAACTCCCATGCTCAGAATCCCACTCTTAGCCTGACTTGGTTGAGAGGCTCTTGGGTATTAAAGCTATGCTTGGCAAAGAGGTAATGGCCAACTCCAACATCCCAGACCCTGTGGTACCTTCAGTGGCAAAAAAACCACATTTGCCAGAGGAACTGAGTACTGGAAGTCTTGACAACTTTTACCATCCTCCATATGTATGTCTCTCCCCACCTCACACACATATTATTGTGATCAATTAGGTGCCCTCTAAATTCAATAATGCCCTGTAGCCAAGCTCTGCTTTTCCTATCCTGGTTATAGATCTGCCCCCATTCCTCAACTATTATGCTTGTGTTTGTGTACCAGCTGGAAAAAAAACACTCTCCACTTCTCATCCCCTCCAGATGCGTCCTCTTTTCCCACCTTCTGCCCTTCCTTCAGCTCTACCTCCCAAATACATATCCTTATTCCTGAGCTCAGTGCCCCCCAAATACATCCCTCAGTTCAGTGCAGACATCTCTGCCAAAAAAGTGTTCTGTAAGCCTTAAAATGCCAAAAGAATGGGAGTTGGTGTTATTACGAAAACATTTTTATATTTTTCTTGTTCATTGGTTTTAGAAAGCATCTGTCTTTGATGCCTGTTTGAATTGATTTGCATTGTCTTAGGCTGTGGTTTAAAAAAAAAAGCTTTAACTTCAATTTTTAAAATAGAGATTTGGTTGGGTATTCAACAGGTTTCTGTGGTTTTTGACTCAAGGTTTGCTTTAAGACCATGGTGGGTAAGGATCCCAGCTCATCTTTCCATTTCCCCCACACCCCTCAGCCAGTCCTCTGTGTCATTCTTCTTTTCTCTCACCTTTCAAATGAGGCCCAGGAGTGAATTCAAAATATCATAGAAAGAGTACTGGGTTGGGAGACAGAGTACCTGGGTTCAAATTCTGGCTTTGCTGCCTACTGGGTAACCTGTCTGAGCTTCCTCTGTAATATACCATGAATTTGGAGCTGGAAGTGACCATCTAGTCCGATGCCCTCATTTTACAAGTTTGGAAACTTTAGGCCAGGGAGGTTTAAGTGACTTACCCAAACTCACGGAGGAATTAGATTAGATTATCTTTATATTCTACCATATCTCTATAATCCTGCTAAAGCTATAATCTCTTCCTGGGCCCAGATCACCCTTTCTGGATTCTCTCTCCTCCCTTTCCTGCTTCAAGTACCTTTAAGCACAGATAAATTAATGAAATAGCCCAGGTTCTCAGTTACTCTGTTTACAATAGGTATCCCTAACTCCATAGTACCCCACCTCACCTACTCCTGCTCACCACCCCCCCAAAAAATCAAGAAGGAGTGTTTTTAAAGTGAATATTTAATTAGGATCCAATCCCACGAAAAGGCTGGTCTGTTTCTCATTTGTTACAACAGTCTAAACTATTATAGCATCTTAGAATTACACAAAATTACCTCTCGTTTACATTTGCATCTTTTGGGGTCACACTTCTGAATGCAAGAGCACTTCCTTTCCCTCCCATTGGAGGTTGTTTGGATGCCACGCTGTGCAGTGTTTGCTTTTTCTGGAGAGGTCTGTCCACAATAATTAGATTTGGGGGGCAAACTATTAACTGTCTCCCCAAAAACCACTTGTTCAGCACATTGCAATCTGGGCCAAGTTTGCATGGCCTTGCCTCTACTGAGCCCAAATAGGGAACTGGTGTCCTGGACTCTGACTGATCATTTTGGGAGCCTGGATAAGCAAGCTGCTGTGAGCTTCTGTGTAGTATCTCTTTATTGTGTTGGCCCTGTGGCAAAGAGTAAAAGCAATCCTTACCCCATAGTCCTGATTCTCATTACCAGGAACCACACCACAGCTTTCATGGAGTTATCGGTCACACTGAAGGCAACAGCAGATATCCAGGCATTCTTTCTCACACACTGTGCAGGTTTGGAAGACCTAGGTCCCCCCTTGTGGGAATGATCTGTCTAGTCACTTCAGAATTTGCTTCCAGGTGCTCCCCAAGATTCCAGCTGTCCCTTCCAGCATCACTGCCTTTGTCTTGTTGACCTTGAAGACTATTCTCCAATTACCTTTCAGCCCTTTCTAAATCTTCCTCTGTTCTTAGAGTGATAACTTCCTTGGGTAACTTAGAAGTAGCCAGGCCAACTTTGGCTTCACAGCCAAACATAGCTTCATAGGGACTTCTTCAGATGCCTTCATGATAGGCTCAATTTTTCATCATCTGGATGAAACACAAACCCTCAGCCCAGTGCTGGGTGTTATTGGTCTGCACCCAGGTGGTCAGCATATTCTGGACATCTCGGTTAGCTCTTTCCACGGAGCCCTGCCTTTGGCCCTGGACCATTTTCAAGTCTGGCTACATCTGAGTGAGGTCTTTGACTATCTGGATGGAAAAATCTCTGCCATTTTTGGACTGTAAAACCCTGGGTGCCCCCAAAACTGTGAAGATATCCAATAGGACCTGCACCACTTCCTGGGCCCGTTTGAGGTAAATGGATATAAAAAAATAAACTTTGTAAGGTGGTCTTGTAAAATCAAGATGAAAATGTAAATCCCATCAGGATTTGACTGCATGTCAATGAGATCAGCTTGACACATCGAATTAAGTTCCTTAAAAACTTTTGGTTCTAAGCTCTTTTTGGTCGTGCTGTTCAGCTGTTGGCAAGGTCTGCAGAGTATCAGGTAAAATCTACTGATTTCTCTTGAAATGTTCTTGTATTTCCATTGTAATTCTCTTTCCATGCAAGTACACCCACCATGATCAATACTGTGATGTGTCTCATGCAAAATGTCAAATAACTCTGAACATAGAACTGAATTTCAAAGGACTTTCCTTTTAGTGACTCAATCAGCTTCTCATCACCTTGTATAATGATCACATCAAATATAGCCAAACGCCTATAATCAAGGGACTCCTTCTTTGCCTTTGCCTTGGCATCCATCACTTCCTTGATGAGCTGGCAATACTTCTCTTTGGTAAATAGGTCACGGTTCTTAGATTTGCTCTCCAGTAACTTCCTGAGTTCTCTCTCATGCTTCCCCACTGCATTTCTGTGCCACTTATATTGGCAGTAATGAAGCGTCCATCACTCTGTGACATGATGAGAGTCTTGAAGAATGATCAATCCTAGGGACACAAAAGAAGCATTCAGAAATTGGAGTGACTGGCTAGGAGCATAGAGATGAGCCAAACCATAGAATCATAAAATCTCAAGAGTTGGAAGGGATTTTAAAAGGCATCAAAATCCAACCTGAGAAGAAATCTCCTCTATTCATCCCTCTAGATGGGGTCACCTTGCTTCAGCTTGAAGGCCTCCAGGGAGGGAGAGCCACTATGGAAGAGAAAACATTATGGAACCTTCTGTCTTTCCTCTCGGCCCGGATGGTGGCAGCATGGGTAAGTGCCATGGTCTTCGTACTGCTAGAAAGCTCCGAAGCCACAGGAAAGACCAAAAGTGGCATGACAAACAATACAAGAAAGCTCATTTGGGCACCGCCTTGAAGGCCAACCCATTTGGAGGAGCATCTCACGCAAAAGGGATTGTCTTGGAAAAAGTTGGTGTGGAAGCCAAGCAGCCCAATTCTGCCATCTGGAAGTGTGTGAAAGTCCAGCTGATTAAGAACAGCAAAAAAATCACTGCCTTTGTTTCCAGTGATGCTGCTTGAACTTTATTGAGGAAAATGATGAAGTTTTGGTTGCTGGATTTGGTCAAAAAGGTCATGCTGTTGGTAATATTCCTGGAGTCCGATTCAAGGTTGTAGAAGTTGCAAATGTTTCTCTTCTGGCCTTGTACAAAGGCAAGAAGGAAAGACCAAGATCATAAAAATTGTATGATATCTTTGTCATAGTAAAAATATTTCATGTAAAAAAAAAAAAAAGAAAAAACCATTATGGAGGAATTGGAACCTCTAGGTTCAAGTCTTGCCTCTTACTAGTTAGGTGACCCTTGGCAAGTCACTTTACCTCTATGACTTCAAATTTCCTCATCCATAACATTGGGATAATAATACTGATTCTGCCTACCCCATAATGTTATTAAAACCTTTTGCACATAGCGAAAGGGAAGGGAGAGGGCAGACCACTGATTTCATCAGTATCAGGAACTCTCAATATGGAAGCTGTACCCACTGATGTACCTCAGAAGCCTGCCAGAGGCAATAGGCCTTGGACACAGGCCTATCTGACTCCAAGGCTGTCCCTCTCTGCCACATTGCCAGTCAGTAGGAACTTGGCAAACATGAATTGGATTGTACATTTTAAAGCCTTGTAGATGTGTGAGATAATTTTTATTAGAGCTCACTATCTCTGCAGTGATTGATCTGTGGGTATATATGTAATGCCTAATATGTGGTACAGTTTGTGCTGAGTGCTGGGGAGACAAAAACAAATGAAACAGCCCCCACCCTCAAGGAACTGACTGTCAGGCAAATAGCATGTACACATCTGAAGAGATACAGAATACATACAAAGCAAACACAAGATCATTCCCTTTTTTGGGGGGGGTGGGGGGTGGGGGAGAGATACTAGCAGCTAAGAGGGGACCAGGAGGGCATCATTTAGAAGAATGGTGAAGGTCTTTAAATGCTAAATATATATATGATCCTATAAGCAATAGAGAGCCACTGGCATCTTCATGACCAGGAGAGTGACATAGTCCGACCTGTGTTTGGCAATATCCCTTAGGCTACTCTATGGAGCATGGATTGGAGTTAGGAGAAACTGGTGAACAGAGTGGCCAATTAGGAGGCCCAGGAGAGAGATGATGACCTCAACTAAGAGTGGTGGCCCTGAGTGGAGAAAAGGGGATGGATTCAGGGTAACATCAACAAGATTTGGCATCTGTTTGGAAATGAGAGCGTGGCAATGTCCTGCAGTGGAGTCAGAAGACACGGGCTCAAGTCCTGCCCCTGATATTACTTGTGTATAAATATTTCCTGTTGTGTTATGACCTTAGGCAAATCACTGAACCTCCCTGGCCCCAGAATCCTTTTCTATAAAATGAGGGTGTTGGAGCAGATGGTCTCTGAGGTTACTTCCAGCACTGGTTCTTTGATCCCTATCAGAAGGGAGGGAGAGTGAACAACCCATACCACTTCTGGACAGCAGCCTTGTTTGGAAGTTCTTCCTTAGGCTGAGCTAAAATCTATCTCCTTGACTCTTAACCCCGTTACTCCTAGCCTTACCCTCTGACAAGAAAAAAAAATATGTCTCACCCGTCTTTTACGTGATAACCCTTCAAATATTTGAAAGCCTATCCCCAAGCTGGGAGGGTCTTCTGAGGTCCAACCTGAACAGGGATCCCCTCCATAGCATCTCAGACAAGTGGTCTTCCACCACCTCCAAAAGAAGACCTTCAAGGATTGGAAACCCACTCCTTCCCAAGGCACCCTTTGTACTCTGGGGAGCTCTAATTGTTCAGAGGGTTTTCCTTTTCATTGAGCTGAAATTACTTCTGTCCATTTTACCCCCCAAAGTTCCCCTGGGCTGGAGCTACCTTCTTAGTAAAACCGGAACAAGTGTAGTCCTTTGCCATATGACCATGCCCTTCAAATACTTGAACCTTTCCCTACAGGGAAAGTGCTGGGACTGACAAATGAAGTGTGAACAGTGGGAGAGCCTAAGGAATTAAGGAAAGAAGAGGAGGGAAAAGAAGTTTGCCACACACCCATTTAGAATGTTCTCTGGTCTCTGCTCTACCCCAGTCCTCCACATCAAGTCCTACCTTCTGGATCTCTCCTGACTTCTCTGTCCTTTGAACTTCCACAACACAGGCTATAGTCTACAATATACCTTTTAATCGCAGGCTAGTCACAGATGTTTCATGTCAGCTTCTGGAGGGCAGGGATATGCATTATGCTTTTCTTTCCCTAAGAATACCAAGTCAGAGCTAAGTACACAGTAGGAGTTCCCTAAACCCTTGTTACCTGACTGAACAAAAGGAAGAGAAGAGAGAAGGGGCAGCTAGGTAGTACAGTGGATAGAGCACTGGCCCTGAGGTCAAGAGGACCTGAGTTCAAATACAGCCTCAGACCAAACACTTGACACTTACTACCTGTGTGACCCTGGGCAAGTCACTTAACCCCAATTGCCTAAAACAAGAAAAGAAAAGAAGAGAGAAAAGCTCTTTCATGGGCCATACCCTTCTCTCCATGTGGAGCTTCATCCCCCAGCAATTGGGTAGTGATGACTGTTGAGGTTTTGGGGCTTATGGGTGCTGGGACCCCAAAATAGTGACACGCGAGTCCTGTCCAAATGAATTTGACCCAAGCCTTCTTTCAGCCAATGACAAGGTTTATTACAGATTCCTCATATTGGACAGACTCTTAAGGAAGCTGGACATTTGTGATACATTTGTGATTGACGAGAGTGAATCTCAGCCATTGGCTTGATTTTAAGAACCTGAGGACCTTAATGGAGGCAAGATAGACCTTATGTGCAGAAAGACTGTGGGAGAGATCTAGGAGTGGCCAAGTAGTCTGAAGTGACTGTGAGGAGGGGTCTCGGGAGGATCTGGATGGGAGTGGCCAGTAAACTGGGCTGACTGGGAGGCAGACCACCAGGGACCTGGACCAAGTGGCTAAGGGAGACTGGGGTCTAGATAGGAACAAGGAATGGAGGTCCAGGGTGGGGCCAGGTGCAGACAATGAAAGAGCAGTTAATTAACTGGGAAGGACTGCTTGCCCCAGGCAAACGCCCTGGGACCTGGGCCACCAGGGCTTTTCCTTTTTGGGGTCCAGATCCCATCTCCATCAATGACATTTGAATCCACTCCTCCATTATTTCCCCACCCCCATATAAAAGAGGTTCCTTCCTACTACCCAAATTGCCTCTTAACAGACTTCTCCCCTTCTCTGAACCTATAGAACATTATAGCTGGAAGGGACTTTAGAAGTCATTGAATCCAGCTCCTTCACTTTGAAAATCAGAAAACCAAGGCCTAGAAAGGGCAGTGACTTACCCAAGGTCGTACAGATAGTTAACAGTAGATATGACATTTGAAAGCAGACTTTTTGACTATAAGGCCAATCCTCTTTCCCCTCTACCACACTATCTGTACCTGTGTCTCTCTCTCTTTCTCATACACACACATACACACACACACACACACACACACACAGTGCCAACCTTAGAACCCAGTCACCTACTGTGTGTGCAGGGAACTCAGAGACCCCCCTCTCCCAAAATTATTTCTTCACTAAGAGAGTATTGTGTGTTGTACTATTATTAGAAGGCTCTTGCTCTAACAGGGAGAGTGGAGCAGAGGAGCTTCAGCCTAGTCTTGACAGCCTGTGACTGTGTAACTTCTCGAACAGGAATACAGACTATCACTCGTTTTATAGATGAGGAAACTGGGACCCAGAGAAGAGACTTGCCCAAAGTCACACAGCTACTAACAGCTACAGCATTTGAACCCAGGTCCTCTTGACTCCAAATCCAGGCTCTTTCCACTACAGCAGTGATTGCTTTCATTCCACCCTTTGACCCATTACTTCCTGCTGCCATTGAAAGAATTGTACCACTATTGCCTCCTAGCCTAGTTGGTTACCTTAACCTCCTCCAAAACCGGTTCCATTCCATTAATCCCAATAGCTTTTGCTGTATGCAATCTCTTCCTCTGCGTAGGCTCCTTCCCCTCAGGCTATGAATATGCTCATATCTGCCCTTTTCTAAAAATAATCTTTCAACCCTGATACCCTCCCCGACCCACAGTTGTCTCCTCTGGCTTCTTCCCTCTATGACAAACTTCAAATAGTCTACACACCCTGTTTCATTTTCTCACCGCCCACTTACTTCTCAACCCCTAGCATCTGGCTTCCACCTCCACCCCACTGCTAAAACTGCTCTCTCAAAGGTCACCAAGGACAGCATTAACTGCAAAATTGAATGGTCTTTTCCTAGCCCTCATTCATCTGGGCTTCTCTTGAGGTCCACCCTGCTGCTGCTGACCAACCCTCCTACTTGGCACTCTCTTGGCTTCTGACACGGGATGGACAGGGCCCTTGTTTTATCCCTCTGATTTCTCTGATTGTTCCTCATGTTTCCTTCCATGGTTCCACTTCCAACTCTCTAAACATAGGCATTTCCAGAGGCTCTGTTTTCGGCTCCTTTCTTGGTAGGCTCTACCCTTTCTCCCCTGATCATGTCATCTACTCCTTTGGTTCTAACTCCCTCTTATGCAGATAACTCCCAGATCTACAACTCAATAAGCATTCATTAAGCACCTACTATGTGGAACTGTTTGAGGTGTTCAGGGAGGACTAGCACCTCTGGTGTAAGGGCTTGCTGAGCCCTTTTCAGAGCTCTCATCCACCTTTGGTGTCCACCTGTCACTCAGCTCCAAGAAGCTGAAGCACCTGCAGTGGCCCCACTTCAGTAAACCATCTCGGCAGATGGGCTAAACCAGGTTGAGGGTAACTAACAGGCCTCAAACCCATTGGTAAGTTAGGAGGATATCTCCCCAAAGCATGTGAAGACTTCTCCTGGTGAAATGGGTGGATGAGGATAAGACTCTAAGGTCATCCACTACATCCCAGGCCATCGACAGTCATCCTGACTTTAGTCTCACCACTGGATTAGATGCTTCTAGAAGAGAGAGTTAGGATGACAACTTTGTGCAACTCTGCCTAACTTAAATCCAATTCACCCACAGTCAAGTCATTACCCCATGATGTCACTGGTGCTCTTTGAAATGAAAGATGAACAATAGCTATGTGCCAGGCACTATGCTAGGTGCTGAAGAGATAAAGTCCAAAATGAAACATTCTGCCCTCCAAGAGCTTATATTTTATTGTGGGGGCTGCAACGTATTGATAGAGAAATACAGAATATGTGCAAAACAAATTTAAGGTAATTTTGGGAAAACTAACAACTCAAAGAAATAGAAGTGATGGGGGATGGGATTTGCGCTGGACCCCTAAAAGGAAAAGACCATGTCTTTGGGACCTAGACTCTAAAAGCCCCTGAATCCAGATCTCTGATGTTCACTTGAGGCACCCAGCCCACCCCAGTCAATAATCCTTTTAACTGTCCTTTCATTGTGGCCCTCATTGTCTGCACCTGGCATACCCCAGGCTACTTGCCACTCCTAGATCCCATCCAGATCTTTCCACAGTCTTTCTGTATAAAAGTACAAATTTTATCTTCATCAAATGTGCAGATTCCTTAAGAATCCTGCCCTCTTCTATTTGTGACACAATAAACCTTGTCTCTGACTGAAAGGTCTAGGGGTGCTAGGAACCCCAAAATGCAAGGGTATAGGGCAGGAGTCTGCCTTGAAAGAATTCAACCACTCGAGCCTTCTTTCAGTCCAAGTGGCAAGTTTATTGTAACACCAATAGAGGTGAGCCAGACTCCTAGTGAGTGTGCAGTATTTGTGATGCCAATACAAGCAGGCCAGATTTTAAGAACCTGTGCATTTGAGGAGGATAAAATTGGCACTTTTATACATCCTCAGCAAGTCCTCCCAGTGGATTAAACTGCTGGCCAAATAGCTAGTGTGAGAGAGAGAGAGAGCTTTAAGGGACAGGAGAGATAAGAACTTGAGATAAGAACTTCCTTTATACTCATATATACTCATGTATTCTCATATATTTGTATATATACATATATATATGAGTATATACTCATATACTCATATATTCATATACTCATATATTTACATTCCCACACATGGATTGGAGTCCACATGTAAGAACAAGAATCGACAATCAAAGGCTCTCCCTTTTCAGCACATGACCAAGAGAGGAGTTTTGCTGGTTTGCTACAAATAATTATTTGTAGGTCACATCAATACCCATCAGAGTCATCACACACTCTCTGGCGAACTGAACAACCAAGCTGATATCCTTATGAAAACAGCAGAGATTGGGGAGTTGGTCTATCACCAACCTGGACATGGGGACCACAATGCCATGTTATGATGGACATGAGACACTCTGATTCTCCTAAGGACAAAACGGCTATTTTGGCTTCAACAGTGTTTCTTCTGCCAACTGGAGCACCTACCTCTGGAAAGACCAGTATGGCATAATCTAACCTTCCTCCTAGCTAGTGGATTATATTGACCCTCTTCTCACATCTCAGGATAAGAAGGTTGCCCTTAATGCATTTGTTACCTATTCTAGATATGACATTGCTATGCTAGATAGGTCTGCTGCCATAGCAGCCACACTCAAAGTTCTCACAGTACGCATCTTTAATCCTTATGACCCCCCTACACTATTATCTCTGATCAGGGTACCCACTTCACCTCAAAAATGATGCCTTCACATATATTGGGTTTTCCCCCTCCCAAACCATCCTCATGTAGCAGGCATTGTTGAACTCTGGAATTGCCTTGGGAAACAATGATTTTGCCATCATAG
The DNA here is from genome assembly GCF_900497805.2 of Vombatus ursinus. NCBI lineage: Eukaryota > Metazoa > Chordata > Mammalia > Diprotodontia > Vombatidae > Vombatus > Vombatus ursinus. The sequence goes on from NW_020954564.1 coordinate 33,239,295, forward strand.
CCCTGACTAACTTAGTTGGGTGTCCCATCTCCCAGAAACCATGGCCCCAACAAATTGATGCCACTCTGGGAAGTGGAAGGAATCTCTGGTTCAACATTTTCTTAGATTTGGCCTCTAAGAAGATTTACCAGATAAAGATGGTTTGCTTTTAGATATAATCCTAGCTGACCCACTCTGGTCCTTCCTTATTCTACGCCACGTCACCATTCTTCATAGTCTCTTCCTATTAAAGAGTCATCATATATCCTGGGAAAATGGCTCAGGTCCCCTTCAAATAACAGTTCTTCTTTCCCCAGTTTGGTTCAGACAACCCCTTCCCAGAAAGTGTTTGGGGGACTATGGGCAGAATTTTGGGGAGATGACATGAAGGAGGTGAAACTATCTCTGTATAACTGTTATTGTTCATCCTTCATTTTTGAAGAGGACCAATGACATCACAGGGTGATTCACTTGTGAGTGAATTGGATCTAAGGGAGGCAGAGTAGCACAAAGTCTCTCTTGCTGAGTCATCAAAGTCCAGTGACAAGTCAGGATGACTGGAGATGGCCTAGGATACAGTGGATGACCTTGATGTCTTCAATGTCTGACCAAGCTCTAAGCACTCCACAGCACCTGCTTCAGCCGCCTTTATGGCCATTGGAACAAAGTGTTCTCATCTACCCATTCCGCCGGGAGAAGTCTTCACATGCTTAGAGTAGACATCCCCCTGACTCACCAACAGGTTTGAGGCCTGCCAGTTACCCTCAACCCGGTTTAGCCCGTCTGCTGAGATAGTTTTACCAGGCACTGGCCACTGCTCATGCTTACAGCTTCTTAGAGACACAGGTAAGAGTTGGGTGAAAGGTGGACATCAAAAGTGGATGGGTAGCTCTGAAAATAGAAGTGCTAGTCCTCCCTGAACCCCTCATGGTGGCTGAAAATTTACCTGAAAGAAAGGATATTCCTTGGCTAATTTAGTGGTAATCCTGAGTCCCTGGATGAAGTGAGGGACAGTCCTATCCAGCTGCTGCAGAAGTAGGCAGGCCCTCAGCAGAGGCCTCTTAAAAGGCAAATATGTGCTATCATCCCCCAGAGAGGGCTCCCAGGGAGTAGGAGAGTTTGGCTGGTGGGCTAGGACTGATGGAAGTAACATGTATCTCAGTAACAACTCATATCCCAGGACAGTTTGCATGCAAGAGGCTTTTGATCTATTGGCTGCTTAATTCTAGTTGACCTTGACCTTAATGAGAGTAATGAATGTGAGTGCCATCTGTGCTATGGCCTTAATGTTGCTAGTGTTGTTCCTGTTCATTGTCATACACCTGGAAGGTTTTCCATCTTTACCTCTGACTTCTGGCTTCCCAGAATTCCCAGGATTCCTTCAAGATTCAACTCAAATCTCATCTTCATGAAGCCTTCTCAGGTCTTACCCAACTGCTGATTGCTTCATACTGTATATATCTTATAGATACTTAGTTATTTATGTGTTGTTTCTTCCATTAGAAACAGAGGCCATGCTTTTGCCTTTTTTTATCCACAGCATTTAGCACAGTGCCTGGTAAAGGGTGAGTGCTTAAGAATATTTTTTTACTTAATTGTCCTTGAGAAATTTTTCTAAAAACTGTGCCCCCTGCGCCCCCTCCAAAAAACCTAGAACCAAAACTTTCAAAACACTTCTAGGAGGAGAATAAATCTGCTGAATCAAAGTTTGAGACTGAAACTACCAGGAGGCTGGAAATCAATGCTTGAGAACATATAAACTTATAGGTAGATATAATATTCCATAATATAGATATTCTATTAAGGTGGACATTGTATTTCATAATATATATGGAACATATAAATCTTATGGTGGAGGGGCTCAAAGGCCATGCTAAGAAAAAGTGATTGGTCTTACAGCCAGCAGTCTCAGATGTAGTATAATTCAACAAACATTTATTAAGCAAATGCTTATTAACATCCTACTATGTGTGTTGGGCTGGAAAAGGTATAAAGTTTAGATCAGACATGGTCCCTACCCTCATGGAGCTCACAGTCTAAGTGGGAAGAATAAAATACTTTTCTCATGACCAGAGATTGGATAATATTGTGTATCATGATAGTTAGTGCAGTAAGAGATGCAAACATGAGCAAAGTTCTATATAAAGTCTGAAGAGGAAGATGAGACCGGAGAAGGCTTCATGTAGGAGGTAGCATTTGAGTTATGCTTTAAAAAAAAAAGTTTAGAAATTCAACAGGAAAAGAAGGGGAGGGGGAACAGGCATAGGGAGCCATATGAGCTAAGACACAGAGGTGGGGGAGTGCAAGGCACATTTGAGGGAAATGGTGAGTAGTAGTTCAGCTTGGCTGAAGCACGCATGAATGGGGATTGTATGAAATTAGGCTGGAAAGGTGGATTGAGGCCAGATTGTGGAAGGCCCCGGATGCCTGCCCCACAGAATGCTGTATCAGCTAGGGAGAACACACTGACATCTGCCAGCTCTAGCTAGAACCAGCAGGATGTTTTCCTCATTGCCTGGCATAACAACACCAACCCCCAGTTCACTCCTTAGGCAACTGGGCTGCTAACTGCCTTGGCAACGGCAGGCCCTTCTCATCAGCTGACGTTCACCTTTCTGACAATCTCCCTTCCCTGCTGGGTCACGATAGCTTCCTAATAATACCAGCTCATATTGCACTGGCTCTCTAAGGTTTGTAACCTTGCAAGATAGATGATGCCAATATTGATCTACCCAAATTCTACAGACAATGAGAATGATGCTGAGAATATCAGTTCGGTGATTTACCCAGTCACACAACAGGTGGGGCTAAGACTGAAACCCAGGCTTTCTGAACCCAGGACCTCCTTCCACTAATTTAGATAGTGATGAGAGTGGCATCTATCTGTCCCAGGCATGGGGGGTGGGGATGGCTCAAAGGTCCAGTGTAAACAAAAACAAATCAACCAAAAACTTTCCTAACAATTAGAGCTAGGCCAAAGAGGTTGGCTTGAGACGTAGGGAGCTCCCCATCACTAGAGGAAGACCGGATGATCACTTTTCAGGAATGTTGCAGAGGCACTGAGGTACAGTAAATAGAGTACTGGCCTTGGAGTCAGGAGGACCTAGGCAAATCCTGCCTTTGATAGCTGCGTTTTGGGCAAATCATTTAACTTCCCTGAACCTCAACTTCGACTTTAAAATGAAGATTACAGTACCAGTCCCCACGGTTGGTGGGAGGATCAAATAAGATTACACATATAAAATGCTTTGCAAACTTAAAGTAGGATCTCTCAAACCCTCTTAATGCTTGCACTTCCCTCAGAGATTACCTCCTATTTATCCTGGATATATCTTGTTTGTATAGCTGTTTAGGTGTTGTCTCCTCTGTAATATTGTGAGATACTTGAGAGCAGGCATTTTTTTGCCTTTCTTTGTATCCCCATTGGGGATGTACCAGTGCCTGGCACATAGTAGGTACTTAATAAATGATTGCTGATGTCTAAGTGCAAATAATTATCATTATCATCATTGAGGTTATTTCTGTTCAGGTATAAATTGGACTGGATAACTTCTGAGGTTCCTTCCAATTCAAAGATTCTAGAATAAAACCAGTGAGTTTGTAGTGGGGTTTTGTTTTTCTTGCTTTTTCAATAGGAGTGGGTGGGAAGAGAAAATGGTAAATAGTCTTTGGAAAATAAAATAAAAAATTTTTAAAGAAAATCAAACAAAAAACAGGATAGGACAGGGCAAGATGAGGAAATGTAGTCTAATCCAGTTTGGCTGAAACCTAGAGTGCATGAAATAATATTAAGACTAGGAGGCTGGAAATAATAAGTCTGGAAAATAGGATTTGGAGTGGAGAAGGGCCTTAAATGCCAAGAGAAGGAATTTAGATTTTAAAGGTTTCTGAGCAAGGGAAGGACACAGTCTGAACTGGGCATAAAGAAAATAACTCAGGCAATGTCTGCAGGTCAGATTAGGGAAAAGCAAGAAAGGCAGGGAGGCCTTTTTGAGGACTGTTATAGTCTTCCATAGCCCCCAAGGGGGATATGTCATCAGAGTTAGAAAGAAAGAGGAAAGAAATGATGTCCTTTCAGAAAGAATCAACAGAATTTGGCAAATAATTTGATGTGTAAGGTAAGAGAAGAGGACAAAGATGATCTCAAGGTTTCAAATCTGATTGACCAGGAAAAGTGAGCAATTGTGCCAGAAACAGAAAAGTTAGGAAACCTGATTTCTTTTTTGACAGTTACTAAGATGAATGCCATAATATTTTATTTGGCTCTCAGCAAAACTTTTGACACAATATCTCATACTACTATTTTGTAGAATTGAAGAATTATAGATTAGAGATTTTAAAAAAAATTAGATGGATTCAAAACCAGTTGATGACCAGATTCAGAATAGTTGTTAATGGTTCAATGTCAACATGGCAGTGGAGTACTTGGCCCTGTGCTGTTAAACATTTTTGGTCAACTAGGACAAAGGCATAGAAGTCAATACAAGTTGGGGAGGCATGATTAGACAGCAGTTTGGGGTTGTTCTGGGCATTTTAGTGGACTGTAAGCTTGAGTTGAGTCAAGACAAGGTCAATGTGATCTTGGGCTGCATTAGAAGGGGCATAGCTGCAGCAAATTGGGAAAAACTTTCGCAATCTCTCAGACAGGAGATGATTGTGTTGGAATACTGCTGTGGTATAGGAAATGATGAGCTGGTTGATTTAGAAAAACATGGAAAGACTTGGACCTATGAAGGAAGATGCTATCCACCTCCAGAGAAAGAGATGACAAGTGGAAATATGCATAGTATGATCCTACATATATGTGTATGAGTATATATGTGTATATATGTGTATGTTTATAGATATCTATGCATATATATATATATTTATATCCAAGTTTAATTGTAGCCTTCTTGGGAGGGGGGGGGGGAGAAAAAAAATAGTAAAAAGTACACAACAGAGAACAAAAGAAAACCTAGAAGGAAACAAAGAAAAATTGGGTAGCTTTGAAAATAATATAGATTTTCTTGAAATGGAAATTTATTGTATTATATTCAGTCCCCTCTTATGTTTTGCTGTATACATGGAAATAGTTTTTTTTTGTTCTTTTCTCATTTTGTTTTTAAGTTTAAAATGAATAAAAATTTTTCAAAAATAAATATTTTTTTAAAAGAAGGGGCATAGCTTCCAGGAATAGGGAGGAGCTAGTCCCACCATACTCTGTCCTGGTTAGAGCACAGGGTTCTACGATATAGGAAAGACACTGTTAAGCTGGAATGTCAAGAGGAGGCCAACCAGAGTGGTGAAGGGCAGTGAGACCATATTATAGGATTAATAAAAGGAACTAAGGGTTTTTAACAAGAAGAGAAGAGTCAGGGAGACATGATAATAAAAGTTGTCATGTGGTAGAATTCTGTTTAGGGGCAGCTAGATGGCACAGTGGATAGACACCAGCCCTGGATTCAGGAGGACCTGAGTTCAAATGTGGCCTCAGACACCTGACACTTACTAGCTATGTAACCCTGGGCAAGTCACTTCACCCCATTATCTTGCCAAAATAATAATAATTCTGTTTAGCTGCACAGGGGCCAAATCAAGGACTTTCTACCTCAAGAAATTGCTTGGAAGTTGTGAAGAGGCCAGTTTGGATTTAATGTCAGGAAAAATTTCTAAACAATTAGAATTGTTCAAAAATGAAATGGGCTGCTTTAGGAAGTGGTGAGTTCCCTTTCCTTGGAGGTTAGCACTTATAAGAGATTCTAGACTGGAGACATCTTTAAGTATGAATTGTAGTAGTTGCACACTTGTGTCCCCTCCAACTATACAATTCTGTGATTTTGTGATTTTACAAATGAGGAAAATGAGGTTCTTTAGGACCTGAGGCTCAGGAAACTAAGTCTAAATAGAACTAGGCATTGAACTCAGCACTTCTGACTCTAGATCCCTTGTCTTGATCCTATGAATTCTGGCCTGGTGTGAGCAGGAATTTCATCTTAAGGGTGAAACTTGAGCTTGGCCTTGAAGGCTGGCTCTTAAACAAGTGGAAGAGAAGGAGGGAGGGACATTCCAGGCAAAGGGGACTTGGAGTAAACAGGCCCAAAGGGACTCAGTGATTTTACTATGGTCACATGGACAGTTCATAGCAAAGCCAGGAGCAAGTGAAACCAGTGTTTTCATAACTATTTGAAAAAACAAGTCTGGCCAGCCTCAATGCTTTCTATTCCAATGGCTTGTTCCAATGTCACCACAATCTCAACATACTCCATGACACTGCAAACTTGTTACCAATTTGACTTTTAGCATTACTAAGTTAAAATGTAGCTAGTGGTAGAGCCATTTTTTTTTTGGAAGGGAATTGTAGCAAAAATACATTAGTCCATATAGGACTTTAAAAAATATCAATGTGGTTTCACACCCCACCCTGACCTCTGCCTCTCTTCAGAATTTCATGTGGTGACCTCTAGATTTGGACTTAGCTGATCTCTGAAAGTTCATGGAGAATGAGAAGAGAGAAGAACTGGAAAAGTACAGTCCAGATTTCTTTAAAGAAAAAAAAAGGGAAGGAAAGAAAAGAAAAGAAAGGAGGGAGTGGCCTCCATAAACCGTAGGCAATCTGACTTTGATTGCTGGAAAGGTTCTAAAACCTATTACAAAGAAGTTAGAAAATAATCCAGTGATCACAGGGTAGCAATATCGTTTCATCAAGAACAACTCATGAACAGATTCAAATTTATAAAAGCTATTCCCTCACTGATAAATGATCAAAAGACAGGAATAAGAAATTCTCAAGGGAAGAAACCTTACTACAACCATATGGAAAAATGTTCCAAATCACTAATAATAGCAGTAGTTCTCAAACCTTTTGGTCTCAAAAGGTTTACACTCTTAAAAATTATTAAGGACCACCAAAGAGCTTTTGCTTATGTAGGTTATGTCTATTAATATTTACCATATTAGAAATTAAAATGTCTTAGTATTATTATGAAAACAATTTTGACTTTATGACCCCTGAAAGAGTCTTGAGTCCCCAGACCACACTTTGAAAACTACTAAATTACAGAAACACAAAATAAAGCAACTCCAAGGTTCTACCTCACAGCCACCATACTGGCAAAGTTGACAGAAAAAAGTGAAAAGGGTCTCTATAGGCCAACAGGCACACTGCTGCACTATTGGTAGACCTGTGAATTGGTATAGTCATCCTGTAAAGTAATACAGAACTGTGCTCTAAAACTTAATAAATAGTGCATACCCTTTAACCCAATAATACAACTTCTAGGCCCATACCCCAAGAACATCAAAGAAAGAGAGAAAGGTCCTATAGGTAACAAAATATAGCAGCTTTTTATGGTGGAAAGAAGCTGGAAATTAAGGGGGTTTCCAGTGATTGGAGAATAGCTGAACAAATTATGGTATATAATTTGTGTATATATATAGATATATATAGATATCTATAATATATATGTATATAATTAGCAATAATATATGGTATAGATGGTAATGGAATACTGTTGTACCATAAGAAATCTGGGAAGACTTGTATGGACTGATGCAGAGTGAATCAAGCAGATCCAGAAGAACAATTCATACTTTAACATCACTACTGTAAAAATGAACAGTTTTGAAAGACTTAATAACTATTTAACACAATGATCAATTATGAAGCCAGAGGATCAACAACGAAGAATTCTACCTACTTCCCAACTGAAAGGTGATGGACTAATATGTTGAATAAGACACACATTTTGGACATGGATAATATAGGAATTTGTTTAGTGGTCTATGCTTATTTGTTACAAAGGTTCTCTTTTTCTTTTTTCCAGTAGGAAGGAGGTGGGAGCGAGGAAAAAAATACTTGATACTAGAAAAAAAAAGAAAATTAAAAGAATTCATAAAATATTTTAAATTAAAAAAAGCAGATTTAATGCAAGAATAACCTCATTTTGTTTGTTTTGCTTTTTGGTGAGGCAATTGGGGTTAAGTGACTTGCCCAAGGTCACACAGCTAGTAAGTATCAAGTGTCTGACACCAGATTTGAACTTAGGTCCTTCTGACTCCAGGGCGGGTGCTCTATCTACTGCACCACCTACCTGCCCCTGGAGGTGATCTTGAAGGCTATGCCAATGAAACATAATCTCTGAAAGGTCCTAACAAGTTAAAAATGCTTTGAGTACCAGCTTAGTGAATATGTTCATCATCTAAGGACACATTTAGCTAAATTCAAAGATGCTCATTATCAGGATAACTACGGAGTAATTCAATTTTCATCTTCAGCAACTGTCAAGGAAGAACTTATAACCAATGAAATCACAGATTACTGAAGTACTGGATATAAAGGCATATATAGTATCCTTATCAAATCTGCAAATGACATCAGGCTAGGAAGAACTGCTAATACACTGCAAGAAAGAATCAGGATTCGCCCCCCCCCCAAAATTAAATTAACAGGATAAGGTGTTGGGGCTAAACTAATAAAATGAAGTAGATTTTTTTAAAAAAAGAAGTAGAAATAAATTCTTACACCTAAGTTCAAAAAATCAGCTTTTCAATTACAAGATAGAGAAGGCATCGCTAGATAGCAATTCATCTGATAATGATACAAAGGTTGTATGGATCTACAAGTTCCATATAGTCAACAGTATAATATGGCAGCCAAAAAAACCTCCTCTGAGCTTTTTGAGAAGCATGGTAACTAAGACTTGGGAGGTGACACGCCTGCAGTATTCTGTTCTGATGACACAACATTCAGATTATTCCCTTCAGTTCTGGGAGGTACATTTTGGGGAGGACATCAAGAAGCTGCAGACTGTCCCCAGAAGGGTGATCAAGCTGTTCAAGGATCATGAGATCATGCTAAGAACTAGAGATGTCTGGCCTCAAAAAGAGAAGATTTAAGGGAGATGTGATATCTGTCTTGAAGTATTTGAAGGGCCATTCCATGAAAGATTAGACTTGTTCTGCTTTGTCCCAGAAAGCAGAGCTAGTAACAATGGATGGAAGTTATAGAGAGACACATGCTGATTTTAAGGAGAAATTTTAATAAGAACTTTCCCAAAGTGAAATGACCTGACTTAGAAAGTAATAATAACTGATATTTACATAGTACTTTAAAATTCTAACCTCACAACCATTTCAGGCAGCTACTACAGGCATTATCCTCATTTTACAGATGAGGAAACAGGTTCAGAGAGATTGCCTATGATCACACAGCTAATAACGGTCAGAAATTAGATTCTTAACCCTTGCCTTCCTCATTTCAAGGCCAGCACTTTAACCATTATGACACACTGCCTCTCCAAGTAGTAGGTTCTTCCTCACTGAAGTTCTCCAAGTAAAGACTGGAAAACCCTTGCTTGGGCAAGAGAAAATCCTTATTAAAGTATGATCAAACGGGGCGGCTAGGTGGCGAAGTGGATAGACCCACCAGCCTTGGAGTCAGGAGGACCTAAGTTCCAATGCAGCCTCAGACACTAGCTGTGTGACCCTGGGCAATTCACTTAACCCCGACTGCATTAAAAAAAATATATGACTAAATGAAAGGTTCTCTGAGGTCCTTTCCAACTCCGAAGGTCTGGAATTCCAATACTCTAGGTTCAAGGGCCTGGGAACTATTTAGTAAGCCCATGTGACTGTGAGTACAACACCTTTCTAAGTCTCAGTTTCCTTCTTTGTAAAACTGGGGGAGGGGCAGGGCACAGTGGTAAATTAGACAAGATGATTTCAAAGGTTTCCTTCCAGCTCTAAATCTTAACCATCCTATGACTCCACAAGTCTGAGTGAAAAAGCAACAAAAATGAATAAGGCCAGTCCCATCTCTCTGGCCCAGCCCACTGGCTCTCTTTTCCCATGTGTCCTGCCTCACATGAAAAACAAGGCATTTGACATAAGTATGAATTCTAGGCATCCTCCTTCTCCCCACCAAGTAAGCATATCGCATTTCCTATCTGTGCGCTGGGTACATTCAGGCTCCGGTTCCTCCTAGCAGTGCCGGGGAAAAAACAATCAGCAACAGGGACGCCTCGTCCTATGAATTCTGCTAGTGGGAGTAGTTTTGCCCCAAGATCAAACTCAGAAGTGGAGGGCAGAGTGCGTGAGAAGGGGCCTTGCAACTTTTTAAATCACAAGATGGACTTTCTGGGACCTAATCGGAGCTTACGCACTCCCCACAATGCACCTTTTCGGAGTACTCCCTCACCAGTAGCCCGCAGCGTAGCGGGCTCAGTTGGGGCCGTACTCACGCGCCTGGCCACAATCCAGGCCAGAGCCCAGTCCTGCCCCGCCCAGTGCCACTCCCGCGCCTTCAGCACAGCTGCGCAACATCCAGGAAGGGGCGGGCGAGAAGCGACTCTCACCTGCTTCTGCTGCGGGGCGATTCCCAGGAAAATCTTGATCTCCCAGCAGAGGGAGGGCTAGGGCTTCTGGTCCTGAATGGACCCTAGCCTGTCGGTGCTGCAAATATCTGCTGGGCAGCCGGGCCTTGAGCACCTTCTAGTTAACAAAGGCATGGTTACATCAACTCCCTGCACCTCCTGCCTCCTGCCCATGGAGGTTCGCCCATCTGCTCACCAATCTCGTCCACGGAACTGGGGAATGAGTGTCAGTGATCATAAGAGTTAGAGCTGGACACCACCTTCGAGATCACCCAGCGGCTGAGTCCCATCACCATTTGTCTGGGTCCCAGCCAAATCCTCTCTTTTTGCATATGAAGGAAATGTAGGCCCAGACTAGGGGTTTATCAGAGGTATAGTAAGATCATCTAGTTCTTCCCACCGCCTCACTCTGACGCCCCCAGTCTACTGAAGAATAAACTGACCCCCAGAAAGAGGGAGGGCTCACGCATGGAGTGACTATTAGCACTTTTCCCCACGAGGGGTTCCAGTCTCAGATCTACTAACTTATTGTCTGGGTGATGGCTCTCCGGGCCTCAATTTTCCCAAATGTAAAATGAGGAGGGGTTGGTTTAGCAAATCTTGAAAGCTGTTTGCCACAGCAACATGGACAGAGCTAGACATATACAATCTGTAGACCTGTTTCCACCTTGGAAAAATCACTCTCCCTTTGTTTCACTTTCTCTTTTCTCTAGGGTAGGGACTCAACCTTTTTGTATGTGTGTCATGGACCACCTCTTTGGCAGTCTGGTGATGTCTATGAACCCTTTCTCATAATAAGGGAGTTTTAAAATCATAATTGAATGAAATGCTAAATTCTAGTTCGAGGTTCTTAAAAATTAAGATGGGGGTGGGGGGAAGAGAAGAAGGGGGAGAAAATTTAAAACTCAAAATTTTATGGAAGTGAATGTTGGAAACTAAAAATAAATTAATTATTAAAAAAACAACAAAAATTAAATGGGCAAGGGAAAGAAAACTTTAAAAAAAATAAAGATGTAATTTTTCTTCCTCACCAAGTTCACAGGCAGGGTCCACCTCCTTCTCCAGATTAAGAACCCCACTGCTCTATGGCTCTTCCAGTTCTAAATCTTATACTCATTTGAGAGGTGTATACCTGTTTTAGAGACAAATTCAGAACTTTTTCTTTACTTGTAAAATTAGGGTTTGGAATAGGTTTATATTTAAAGCTGGACAGGATCTTAGAGATCATTTAATCTGGGAGTTCTTAGTCAGTCAATAAACATTGATTAAGGGGGAAGCTAGGTGGCAAAGTGAATAGAGCACTGGCCCTGGAGTCAGGAGGACCTGAGTTAAAACGTGGCCTCAGACAGATGAAACTCACTAGCTGTGTGACCTTGGGCAAGTCACTTAACCCCAATTACCTGGCAAAAAACAACAACAAAAAAAACCCATTTATTAAGTACCTATTATATGCAGGTACTGTGCTAAGCTCTGGACTTTCTTCCCCCTTTCCTCCTCCCCTGCCTTTTGAAGTATGGGCAACTCCTTTTTAATATCCATATGTGTATATCTATTATGCTGAGTCATGGTGCAAATTTTGTGTAGGCTAAATGAAAATAAAAATGACAATGCTTGGTATACATATGAATTCGTAGACCCTTGCAATAATTCTGCAGTCCCCCAAGGATCTTCTGCTAATGGATTGGGAATCATATAGTCCAAGATCCTCATTTTACAGATGAGGAAACTGAGGCCAACAAAGGGACAGGGACTTGCCCAAAGTCATATGGGTACTAAGTAACAGAGCCCAGATATGAACCCAAGTCTTCTGCCTCCAAAGCCAGTGCTCTTTCCACTATGCTTACAGATTTAGGAGGAAAGAATTTAACCTATAATTACACAGGGACCTTTTCCAAGGTCTTAAATGCCACTCAGAAGAAAGCAAGGTCATAGTAATTCTAGCTCACTTTGATATCGGTGCTTTACAGTCTACAATAAAAATAATAGCTGGCATTTAATCCTGAAATTCTTCATGGAATTACAGGATTGAGGGTTGAAAGGGACCACCATGGCCATCTGGCAAAACCCATATACAAAAGGAATTCCTACCTTAACAAATCCAAGATCTTCTTGAAGCCCTCCAAGGAGAAGGAGCCCACCACCTCTTATATCAGGCCATTTTACTTGTAAATAGCTCCAATTACAGGAAGGCTTTTCTGATATCAAGCCTAAACTTTCCTCTTTTGGATTTCTACCCATCATTCTTGGTTCTGCCCTGTGGAGCTAAATCAGAACAAATCTAATCCCTGTACCACATGAAGACATCTATGATATCTTCTTGTCTTCAAGCTAAATGTCTCCAGTTCCTTCAACAGATCATCATATGGACTTAACACCTTCCACTATCCTGATTGTCCTTCTTTGGACACTCACCAGTTTGTCAATATCCTTAAATTGTGGTGTCCAGAACAGAACATAATACTCAGATAAGGTCTGATGAGGGCAGGGTACAGTAGGACTATCACCTCCCAATTCCTGGAAGTTCTCCTCTTTTTTACACAAGCCCAGAACGAATTAACTTTTCAGCCATATTCCACTGCTGATTCATATTGAATTTATGGCCCATTCATACTGAATTAATTCATATTGAATTAATACCCCCAGATATTTTTTCAGAACAACTGCTATATCATCCTATGCCTCCCCATTTTACACTTCTAAAGTTAATTTTTTTTGTACCCAGTTGCAATCTTTACATTTACTCCTTTTGACTTTCGTCTTATTAGATTCAGCCCAATGCTCTAGTTGTCATTATCCTTTTGGATTCCTACTCTGTCCTAGCTATTCTTCCCAGCTTTGTGTCATCTGCAGATGTAGCAACCATGCCATCTATGGTTTTATCCAAGTCATTAATTAAAATGTCAAACAGCACAGGACTAAGCAGAGATTGCTGGGGCACTTCACTGGAGACTTTCTGCCATTGAACCATTATTACTCAATCTTTGAGTCCAGCCATCCAATCAGTTCTGAATCTATGTGATTATATTATCATCTAATCCATATTTCTCTATCTTCTCCATGAGAAGAATATGAGATACTCTGCCACAAACTTTCTTGAGATCTAAGCAAATTATACACAATTTTCCCTTAAGTTACTATGTTAGTAATCCTGCCAAAAAGAAAGAAAGAAAGAGAAAGAGAGAAAGGAAGGAAGGAAAGAAGGAAGAAAGAAAAGAAAAGAAGTAAGCTTAGCCTGGCATGACCTGTTTTTTGGTGAAGCCATCCTGGCTCTTTGGAATTACCACTTCCCTTTCCAGATGTTGAACAACTGTCTCTTTAAGGATCTGCTGTAGAATTTTCACAGGTATCAAAGGCAAGCTCATTTGGCCTACAGTTCAAAACTGTTTTCTTCCCTTTCTTGAAATTCAGGGCAACATTTGCCCTTTCCCAGTCTTATGGTACCTCTTCTATTTTCTATAATCCTTCAGACATCACAGGCTCAGCAGTCCCAAATGCCAGTTCTTTCAGGACCCAAGGATCTGGGCCAAGTGATTTGAATTTATCAATGGCAGATATGTGTCCTCGTACTATTTCCTACTCTCTGTTAGTCATTGCTATTCAGTCATATCCAGTGTAAAGGTTATCCTACTTTCAGAGAACACAGAAACAATGTAAGGATTGAGCATCTCTGCCTCCTCTCAAGTGTCAGTTATCATCATGCCCTCCACCTTAAGCCAAAGTCCTAACCTTTCTTTGATTCTCACTTTTCTCTCAATGTAAGTTTAAAACTCGTTGTTGTCCTTAGTTTCTCTCAGCAGCCTCACCTCATTCTGAGCTCCAGCAGCCTTGACACTGTCTTTACAGGACTATGCCATACTCTTGTGTTCATTGTTATCTGACCTTGCTTCTACCTTCTGTACATTTCTTTTAAAAATCGAAATTGATGCATGAGTTCCCTGAGCCTCTGTATCCATCATCAATGAACCTATGATCTCATCATTAGGAGTACTCCCTCCATAAGTACAGAACAAACCCATCTACTCTTTCTTACTTGATCTTTGCAATTCTGGTCTACCTCCTCCCATAGTTTCTCCAAATATCAGCTGATCATACTAGGTGCCTTCCTCCACAGGCAGCTAGATGGCATAGTGGCACAGTGGATTGAGGGCTGGGCCTGGGGTCAAGAAGACCTGAGTTCAAATTTGACTTCAGACCCTTACTAGCTGTGTGACCTTGGACAAGTCATTTAAGTGCTGTCTGCCTCAGTTTCCTCAACTGTAAAATGGGGATAGTAGTACCCATCTTACGGGATTTTGGGGGAGGATTAGGTAACATTCATAAAAAGTACTTAGCATAGTGCCTGGCACATAGGCACTACATAAATGCTTATTCCCTTCTCCTCTAGATCTTTTTATGTTTTGAAGATACCCATAGAGCACTCAGTCTTGACCATCTATTATCTCATTCATGCCACATACTTTACCCACACCTCTTTTTCTGATAGTCCATTTTCTTGTCATCATCCCTTACACCACTTCTTGGGCATAAATGATATCCTAAAGCTTATTTGTGTCTGCTACTCATCTCTCTATTGCCCTTTGGGTCATCAGAAGTTTTGATTTCTCATAGGTTGTGATTTTCCAAGATTCACAACCATAGAGCATCACCAGGAGAGCATTTGGGCTGAGAAAGATGAATCTTTGCACCAGGAAACATCTTGAGAGCAATAGAAAACATTACATATTCTTCTAGCCATTTGCTTCCTTCAACAATTCTTTGCCCATTTCATTGTCCATCTTCAGGAAATATTCAAAATAGTTGTACTGATTGCTAACTCAATGAACTGATCATCCATTTACATATCATAATATGGTAACAGGCATGTTTTATCCATTTAGTTTTTCTTGTATGGATTATTAGTCTGATGTCTTTTGAATTATCCTTTGAATAATCCTTTTGAATAATCTTTAAGGAGTCCCTGTTACATTTTGATGCATGATACAGTCAGTACAATGTCATCTGAAAACAAGAGCACTTTAGATGGAAGCATATTGTTTTTCACTTTCATTATTTTCCTGCTTTTTTTTTTACAATATGGCTAATATAGAAATGTTTTGCATGTCTTCACATGTATAATGGGCATCATGTTGCTTGCCTTCTTAATATGCAGGGAAGGGGTTTGAGAGAAAGCAAGATTTGGGGACACAAAATAAAAAAGAATGTTTTTAAAAAGTAAATGTAAAATCCTGCAAAAATAAAACAAAATGAAACAGAAGCACTTGAAATTATTAGTAATGCCTCCTCCATGTGTAGTTCATACCCCATAATAGTAGTGAACAACTTTGGCATATATACCTCTCTCCCTATTTTATACCTTGCTTCACGTTAATAATCAGGTCATTGCAGGGCAGCTAGATGGTGCCGTGGATAGAGTATCAGCCTTGAATTCAGGAGGACTTGAGCTCAAATCTGGTCTCAGACACTTGACACTCACTAGCTGTATAACCCTGGGCAAGTCACTTAACTTCATTGCCTAGCCAAAAATAATAATAATAATAATCAGGTCCTTGAGGGTTATCTCTATGGTCACATTTATCAAGGAATCCTGTATGGTTTTGTTGCCTTTTTTTTTTTTTTTTTGGTGAGGCAATCAGGGTTAAGTGATTTGCCCAGGGTCACACAGCTATTAAGTGTCAAGAGTCTGGGGTCACATTTGAACTCAGGTCTTCCTGACTCTAGGACCAGTGCTCTATCCACTGCACCACCTAGCTGTCCCTCCTGAATGGTTTTAACTTACATATAAATCACTCTTTGTCATGGAGATATTTATGTAATACCTTAAACACATTATCTTATTTTAATTTTACAAGATCTCTGTGAGATTGGTGCTGCAAATTTTAGACCCATTTTATGGATGAGGAAACTGAAGCTCAGAATGCTTGCTCAAGGATTAACAAGTTGTTGTTTTTCAGTCATGTCTGATTCTCCATGACCCCAGTTAGTATTTTCTTGGCAGAGATACTGCAGTGGTTTGTTGTTTCCTTCTCCAGCTCATTTTACAGATGAGAAAACTGAGGCAAACAGGGTTAAGTGACTTGCCCAGGGTCACACAGCTAGTAAGTGTCTGAAGCCAGTTTTGAACTAAGGAAAATGAGTCTTTCTGATTTTAGATAGAGTAGCACTCTATCCACTTTGCCACCTAGTTTCCCTCCAACAGTCTACTCACTCAGCACTCTATTCTTTCCATTACACTATGCCTCTGTTGTTTCACCAACCCTGTAAGGTAGATAGGGGAAGAAATGTCTTTATCTTCATTTTTACCAAGGAGGAAACTAAGCCTCAGAAAGACTGAATAACTTGCCCACTAATGGTCAGATCTAGTACTCAAACCCAGGTCTCTACTTCTCAGAACCATGGACAGAGCCTTGCATGTATTAGATACACAGTTGACTTTTCCTGTATTGAATTGGATATGCCTTTTTTTTTTTTTTTTTTTGGTGCCTAGTACTGTATTTGAGAGCTGGAAGGGTCTTGGAGACCTTATGCTTAGAGAAATGAATTGACCTGGTTAAGGTCAAACAAGAAATAAATAGCAGAGCTGGCATTTGAACCCAATTGCTCAAATTCTAAATATACTGCTTTTCTCACAAAATTATGTGATGCTCACTCTCTCAATATTTTCCCTAAATGTTTTTCTTCTTCCTTCTTTCCTCTTCTGTGATCCTCAGATGAACTGGTTTCTTCTGAGGCAGACCTACCCTGTCTCCTTTCCTGAGCAAGAATTATCTTTTCCCTGCATACTGCCTTGTTCTTCCTAGGTACTTAATCTGTGTTCCTTACCACTTCCTCCTCATTTTGCCTGAAATCCTTCTTCCTCCCCATCTCCCCCAGGAGATTTCTCTTGATACCTTCTCATTGTTTTAATGTGAGAATTCCCTCCAACCGCCTGGGTCACTGGGGACTCTAACTTGAGGAAGTGAGTCCTTTCTAAAGGACCAGAAGTACCCCCTTTCCAACCAATTGAGCCCCTGAAAGATATGGAAGCTAAGTCTTCACCCAGGATCCTTGAAGCATGGATGCTAAAGGCCACTGTAAATTCAAGGAAGAAAGGGATGAACTTTGTATCCCCTTCACTTCCCAACTCAGTGCTCTGTATACAATAGATATTTTAAAAGTGTTAACCAAACTAATGAAGATGACTTCTCACTCTTAGGAGACCAATACTTGGCCTAGTTAATGAGAATAACTCACACATATATCTTGATTTAAGGTATGATCTTCTCCAGATCCCTGTGAAGTAAGCACTACTGTCTTAAAGATGAAAAAACAGGTGTTAAGTGACTTACCTAAGGTCAATCAACTAGTGGCTGTTAGAAGCAGGGTTTGAACCCAAGTCTTTCCTGACTCCCACAGTCTAGCCCAAAATTGTACCCAGAATGGCCTTTCCCCCCCCACATGAACCCCACCCCCTCAAGCACATCAAGCCTTTGAAATCTTTCCCTTCCACTTAACTTAGCTTCAACCACCTCTATAGAATCGTCCCTGATACCCCTTGCCCCACCTTCCCATGTTTGAAATAATCTCTCCTTCCTCAAATCTCTCACAGAACTAGCCTTGGACCTCTTGGACTATTGAGCATAATGTAATTTGTATCACAATTAATTGTATATGCCTTATCTATTCTATTTCCATTAGCAGGCTCAGTGAGAGAAGAGAAAGTGTCTTTCCATTATACCACCATATTACCTCTCAGAGAATGGTTAGCTATTCTTTAAGGCCTATAGAGTCTCACCCTGAGCCAGTGCCAGTCAGCTAACCTATAAATGCTTGGATCAATCGATTCTTCAGAAAAGAATGGAAACTTGTTAAGAAGGGCATGTTTATATAGCACTTTAGAGGCTACTAATGAAAATAGAACAGATAAGATTTACACAATAAATTGTGATACAAACTACACTATGCTAAATGCAAATAAAAGATCCAAGCATAGCTCTGTAAGAGATTTGAGGAAGGAGAGATCATTTCCAACAAGGAAGGGTGGGGCAGGGGTGATCAGGGAAGGTTCTATGGAGAGGGAAGGGAAGGGTTTCAAAGCTTTGATTGCTTAGGGGAGTGTTTGCCAGGGAGGTTTTAAGACATTCTGGGCACAAGGAAAGGCAGAAAGATAGGAAAGGGCAGGGCAAGGATCAGGGGTGGTGGTAAATGATACTTTTTGTTTTTATTTGAATATACAGTACATGAGATAAGGCTAGAAAGAGAAACTAGGACAGATGATGAAAGACTTCAAATGCCAGGTTAAGACTTTCTCATTTTGCTCGCATTTATTAGCAGAATCCCAGAAAGAGCTCTCTAAAGGAGAATTACTCAGGTAAAAAGAAGGTGTCATAGAGCCTGAGGAAAGTGGATGGGGCCAAAGGATAGGAGACAGAATGGAAAGGAAAAATGAGGATCTCGAAGGACCCTCTGGTCCTTCTGAAATTCACAGCAATATTGATGAGGTCCAGATTCTGAAAGTAACAACATGTCATGGGAATAGCAGAAGAGAGAGGACGTGCTAGAGATGCAGCCCACTGCGGGAGGAGGAGGGGGTATATGGGAAGAAGAACTGGAAAAAAATGAGGGAAGGGAAATGAATCAAAATAGGTGTGTCTTATATTAATCTGAAACTGAGGTGTATTTCTAAGGATTTGCTGAATGAGCATGTATCTGGTAGTGGACTGGAGATAAATTATCCATTTAAAGCACCCCCAAAATGCTTTTTCTGCTAAAAAGCTGGTGAGGCTGAAATGAAATCTCTCCTTCCCTCTTGGCAGTCAGTAGTGTATGCTGGGAAAGAGGTAACATGGCCACTGCTGGTGGGGAGGAGGAGGAGGAGGAGAAGGAGGAGGAGGGGAGCGGGGGACTGCAGCAGTTGCCGCAGCAACCCAGGCAGGCAGCCAAGGAAATAGGGGAGGCAGAGGAGAAGAAGAGCATGGTGTGAGCTCAAGTCACCCAGAGCCTGACAGAGAAGGACTGAGAACCTCTCCAAGCCCAACAGCAGAAGGAGCAGACCTGTGGGAGTTCAGAGATGCCCAGCCCAGAACTGTATTCCCCTGGCTTTGGCCAGGGGCACGGTGAGTGTCAGCCGCCCACCCCAAGCGAGAGTGTGGAAGGAGAGGGCCGGCAGGGAGACGCTGAAGAGTTAGGGAAGGCTGGTGGCAGGGAGGTGAGAAAGAAGAAGAGGGAGGAGGAAGGGGGGAGAAGGAAGAAAGCAGATGCTGCTGGTTTTTCTGTTTTGTGTTCTGTAAGGGCTACAGGAGGAGAGGAGGAGAAGAAGAAGAGAGAAGAGAAGAGGATCAATGCAGTCTCCATTCGGGGAAGAGGACAGCAGGAGGATGCCTTCAGTGGAAGATTCATCCTGAGGCTCCGATTCCAAGGGGAGGACAACAGCTGCCCAACGAGAGACTATGTAGTGGGGACCTTGATCATCAAGTCAATTGGGATGAACCCAAGAGACATATATGCAGTCATTCAAATTCCAGGCAGTAAGGAGTTTGATGTGAGTTTCAGATCAGCAGAGAAATTGGACTTATTTTTGAGAAAGTATCAGGAGAAAAAGGGCCAGGACTGCTGGGAGAACTT
Organism: Vombatus ursinus; assembly: GCF_900497805.2. NCBI lineage: Eukaryota > Metazoa > Chordata > Mammalia > Diprotodontia > Vombatidae > Vombatus > Vombatus ursinus. Next base: position 33,259,226 of record NW_020954564.1, read on the forward strand.
TGTGCTGATTCAGCTGACAAAACCAAGGCTAAAGACCCTGTTCATCCTCTTTAGGAATGAAACGGTGAATACAGGAGATATTGTGACTTGGTTAAAGAGACATTGTGATGTGTTAACCTCCCCAGTCAAAGTGGCTGATCGCTTTGGGGTCTGGACTGGAGAATATAAGTGTGAAATCGAACTATGGCAAGGGGAGGAGGGGATTACCCACCTGCCAGGGGCCTTTTATTTAGGTGCAGAGAAGGGCTATAGTTGGTATAAGGGACAGCCAAAGACCTGCTATAGATGTGGTTCCAAGAATCACATGAGTTTAACATGTAGCCAGGAAAAGTGTTTCAGGTGTGGAGAGCAAGGACATAGCACCACTTTCTGCAAAAAGGGAATTGTGTGTAATCTCTGTGGGCAGAAAGGACACATCTATGCAAACTGCCCCAGAGCAGGCCGTTCATCTGGAATCACTGGGGAATGAGGTGTTTTGAACAATCGAATGTTCCAAACTACTGAAGCTTACCCCTCCCCCCTTAAGTGCCAGACTTTTGTGTTCATTTTAGTGGAAGTGTTTCTAAAATATGTTACACCTGTGTCTCTGCCTCCTTAAACAGAATATATTGAAGATAATTCAGCCTTTTCTTGATGACTCAAGGTCATCGTTGTGACAATTAGTAATTATCCTGTGCTATAATAGAGTAATTTCTTCTGTCTTCACTGTTGTCATGCTGTCAGCTGTTACTTCGATTTGTCAGTGTACCTACCCTTTTACCTCTTCCCCCTTCTGATTTGCTGCTTCTGATCTGTTGTGGTCTGAAAAAAAATGTAGACAATGTTGTTAGAATTATATGTAAATTAAGAGTAAATAAGCTCTGAATTGTGGCCTAAGAGCCCCTCCTACAGAACAAAGTGCATGGGCTTTGTGACAGCTACTTCATTGGCCCAAGAGAATTTATATATCAATATATAGATAGAACTAGAGATCTTTTCTTATGAATCATGAAATATCAGAGCTTAAAAAGATTATGTGGATTATTTAGCCACCATCCCCCCTCATTTTTCAGATGGATAAACTGAGGCCTAGAAAGAGGAAATGACTAAAGTCATACAATTAGTTAGATGAGTTAGTAGGAGAGCCTGGAGTAAAACTTAGGTTTCCTGACCCCTCATTCCAAAACTCTTTCTATCATAAGTACTGCCTCTTGAGGGTTTTTGTTTGTTTGTTTGATTGTTTTTATGTTTTGGTCTTGGTTTTTTGTTTTTTTTTTGGCTGGTTCTTCATTATGCCCTGATGATTGAGGTCACTAGAAGTTGATTCTCCAGTATCCAGATAAGTGAGGTGTTACAGAAGGGAGGGAGGCAGGCTCTGCTAGACAGCAAGGACCTGGAGCAAAAGGGTCCAGCCAAGCTGGTCTAATGAACATAAATGGACAAGGTTCTAGAAACCCATTTGGGGACTTTGAGACAATCGGAATTCCATAAACAGAAGCTTCAGGGAGAAAGGAGGAAAGAAAGGAGAAGATGGATTTCAGGTGAAAGGCAGGGAAGAAAAGAAGAGGAAAACCAGTGATTGGTAGGTGCAGTCTAGATGGGCTGTTTACCACCATCAATGATGAATTGATGCTGGCCAGCATAGCAATAAAAATAAGAGCTTTAGGCTTAGTGCTTAAGAAACCCCAAAGGGGAAACTGACTAGGGGCATCACTGGTCTTGTGGTTCTCAGACTGATGAGAAGAAAAGCATGGATAATAATAATAATAATCACTAACACATGGATATGATGCTTTAATGATAGCAAGGGACTTTGTACTCAATATCTTATTGAAGCCTCATAACAGCCCATGAAATGGGTACATAGGATTTAGAACTGGAAGGAACTTTAGATATCATCTCATCCAATCTCCTCATTTTACAGAGAGGGAAACTGAGAGCTAGAGAAATGACATGACAGCATTAGCACTGGAAGCATAAGCAAATTTTGTCTTAAGGAAAAAGTCAGTTGTGAATAGGCAGAGAGAGAGAGAGAGAGACAGAGACAGAGAGAGAGAATATATCACCTTGTTAGAAAGTTGTCGCAAAAGAGGATAAGCTGCTTGTGTGTTAGTTTTGTTTGCCTTTCTTTTGTTCTATATTTGGCATTATTTCGTTGTGGCTTCCAAAGTGAATTAATGGCTTGATTTTGTTATTGTGAATAAATATTTATCTTTTATATAATGACCTCAGAGGAGTATTTTTCTGTCATTTCAAAGCATTTTGTGAAGATTTAATCAGACACATTCTAGAGACATACTATCACCCATATGTTCAGCCACAAACTCTATCTTTACATACATATGTATGGGAGGGACCCTATCATTCATTCTAGTCCATGGCCCTCTGAGGCCTACAGAAGGGACGAGACTTGCCCAAAGTTTTATAGGCAGCAAGTAGCGGAAATAGGATTCAAACTCATTTCTACTGACTGCATATCTAATGTTCTCCCCATTATGTCACAGTTACCACTCCCCAAAACTTAAATGCATTTGTGATCTCATTAGGGTTGGTATTCTCCAGGACAGGTCAGGGGGAAACCACTAGAAGCCTTCTCATCCTATGTGATGGACATCTTGTCCCTGTCTTTGCCTAAATCTACCCAAAAGATTTAGCCAAAGGCTTGGGATTCTTTCTGGAGGCCTTCCCCTAGTTCTTTAGATATTACATAGATACTATTGGGACCCTTGGACTCTCTTTTTGCCACTCACTTTTATATGACTAGTCCATCTTCCCTTTCAATCACAATTACCCTTGAGAGTACCTTTTATCCCATGTCTGGCATTCAAGTTACTACTGTCAATAAACCACAGTCCACTTAGACCTACCATGTACCTTTCTGCTGCCCATTAGGTCACCTGTCTTTCTCACCTGTCTATTCTGAGACCATAGTGTACCATGATTTGAAACTAAAGCATCACATTAATACCAGTGAGAAAGATGCCTCCCATATTCTGCAAGGAAATGTCTCTGTGAACCTTCAGATATTTGGTGTGAGATTATGTAATCATAAATTTAGAGCTGGAAAGTACCTCAGAAGTCATCTAGTACAACTTCATTTTACTGATGAGGAAACCGAGGCCCAGCAAGGTTAGATGACTTGCCCAAAGTCATGTAAGCTGGGGTTTCAATCCATATCTTCTTCCTCCAAAGCCAGAACTCTTTCCCTGGACCACCTCTCATTACTGTTAGGATTCTTTATGATATGCCAACGTTTAGAGTTGGTTAAGAAAGAAGGCAATGAAATAGTTACTGCTATTACTTGGGTGTGTGTGGGTGGTGCTAAAGAAAGACTACTTTACTGATTGGCTCAGGAGTGGTGCTGTTTGTATCTCTGCCAATGAGCTAAATCCAGAGTCAGGAGCTGAGCAAAGCCCAGGCTTCAGGAGCATCCTGGGAAAGATGGCAGCTATCCCGTCTCTGAAGGAGATCAGGTGGGAGCAGTTATGAGGTGGGCGGCTCCAGTGTGAGGCCAGAACATGCCAGGTGTAATAACAGCTTACGTGCCTATAAACCCTGAAGGTTTCCGAACCACTTTCTTGATGCAGTGATGTGAGGTGCTATTATTATTTGAGAAGTCACTTGTCCAAGGTTACAAAACTAAGTGTCCAAAACAGGATTCAAAGCTAAGCCCTCCAGTTCAAAATTCCATGTTTTTCTATTACATCACTAGGGAAATTAAAATTAATCAGATTGGGTAGATTTGAGAATTGTGAGAGCTGTCCAGGTATGCACTGAGCAGACAATTTTAATATTCTGGTTATCCTATGCTCTCCATATAATTGGTAAATTTAGTGCTCCCTCCATCCCACCCCAAAAAATACTGGTGATGAAATCACAGAATGATTTGGTTTGGTAAAGGGAAAGCAAGGAAGATGCTTAAAGCTAGACATAGCCATGTAGTAGCAACCAGTTTTGTAACTTGTAAAAACGGGTTAATAATACTGCTATTACCCACCTCAAAGCATCATTCTAAGGAAAGCAGTTTACCAAACAGCAGAGACTAAAGTGCAGAATATCATCTAATCTCAGGGGCCATCTCTTGAATTAATACCTAAGCAAGAATCTCCTCTACCACATCCCCAAAAGTTGTCATCTTTCTTTTACTTGAAGCTCTCCAATGTGGAGGAACCAATACCTTCCCAGGAAGCATGTTTCGCTTTCAGATTGCTCAAGTTGTGAGGAAGCTTTTCCTTTCAGTGACCTACAAGTCAAGGCAAACAAGTTTAATCCCTCTTCCTTCTGACAGTCTTTCCCCAATCCCCTACCTGTGCTCCTTTTAAAAACAGCCCTGGGATCACTGAATTTATGAGAGAAAATGAACAGGGATCACATAGGATGAGCAGGCATGGAGGATTTATGATCTGAATAGTTGGATCTCATCATGGTTGTTGTTGTTGTTCAGTCATATCTGACTCGAGGTTTTCTTGGCAAAGATACTAAAGTGGTTTGCCATTTCCTTCTCCAGCTCATTTTACGGTTGAGGAAACTGAGGCAAACAGGGTTAAGTGACTTGCTCAGGGTCACATAGTGAGTAAGTGTCTGAGACCAGATTTGAACTCAGGAAGATGAGTCTTCCTGATTCCAAGCCCAGTGCACCACTGTACAGCTGCTCATTTCATCATGGATGAGAATACAGATTCTTCTGAGAACGGGGCTTTCTCTCATGACTTGGGAGATCTATTTCTTTAAAGGGTAACATAGGGTGCTAAGGTTTTAAGCTTCATTTTTTAAAAAAAATATGAATTATAACAATCAATAATATCATTTAACAAATAACAAGGTAGGAAACTAGCCCAGGACCTGATGAAATCTTTTTAACTAGTGATGCTGAGCCCAGTACCTAAAGCAAAGATCAGGATAAGGCTCAGACCTGGGAGATCCCAACTAGGAGCTTTGGCCCTGTGTTATGTGGCACACAGAACCATGCCCAACATAAAGGACTTGAAAACTTCATTGGCCACTACCACTTCCTCTGTTATTTAGAGGCAATCAGGAGACAGGAGTTCCAAAGTTGATCATACCATCATCATCATGAGATCTCATATTTCTACATCACTTTGAGTCACAGAGTGATGTCTATCATCACATTTTGTTCTTAAAGCAATTCTATAAGGTAGGTAGGGGAGGATTTTTTTTTTATCCTTAACTTACATATCAGGAATCCAAGGCTCAAAAACATCTAGTAACTTGTACCAAGGTCACCCAACTCATAGGAAGCAGACTTGGGACTCTCCTCCCTGAATTTCTAACTTTAAATCCAGTGAACTTTTCCCTATACCAGGCTGCTTTTCAGTATTAAGAATGTTTTATTGTCACTAGGGGCTGTCCTCTGTCTCTGTGGCTATGTTTCTCTGTGTGTGACTGTTTCTCTCTTTCTCTGTCTCTGTCTGTCTCTGTCTGTCTGTCTCTATCTCTCTCTCTTTATGTCTCTATCTGTATCTGTCTGTGTCTGTCTGTCTCTCTCTGTCTCTGTGTCTCTGTCTCTGTCTCACTGTCTCTGTCTTTGTCTCTCTTTCTCTCTCCCCTACAACATGGCAGTTTAGAATATTGCTTTCCCTATCCAACCCTGAGGACGTTAAGAGCATCCTGTGCTCCAAGCATTGAAGAGCAGGTTCTGCCCTTCACACCCTTATGTGCAAGAGTAAGAAAATCCCTTCTCTATTCTAGACATCTAAAAGAAACAAGGGATCCCCAATTTCCTAGCAGATAAATCATAGAATGTCAGAGCTGGAAGGGACCTTAGAATATAGAACAAAATGTTAGAACTAAGAAGGACTTTAGAACAAAGAATGTCAAAATTAGAAGGGACTTTAAATGCCAGAACTGGACAGGCTATTAGGGATCATCTAGTACAACCCCAACTATTTTAGAAATGAAAAAACTGAGACCCAGAGAACAAAAATGACTCATGCAAGGTCACAGTGTAAGTCAATAATAGAGTCAGAACAATACCCAGGTTTCTAGACTTTCCAATCAGTATTCTTTCCACTACACAAATTTATCTTCTTCATGAAGCCTATCCTGATTAATTGCTCTTATCTCCAACCATTTCTCAGTCGTACAAAACACATGCACACTGGACCCTAAGATCTACAGTTCGTGGTGTCTCCTTCTTAAATAGCCCTTTCTCAATGTATCTCTTTCCTGGGTCTCATGCCATACTCTCCTATAGAATAGAAACTCCCTGAGGCCAAGGAGTTATTCTGTATTCCATCTTCTCTCCACCCATGCCCAGTATAAAGAAGTACTTAATAGCTAGGGTCCTGAAGCTATAACTTCCTGTTGTTCCAAGATTATGTCTCTCACTTAACCTCTCAATTCCTCCAGGAAACTCTCTAAACTCTAAATTGTAGAACCTTCCCCCAGTCTGCATTGGTGGAGGGAGTTTCCTTTCCCATGAGCTCTTTTCTACATCTATGAAATCACCAGTCCAGTCCAGGTTGTTGGTGCCTTTAAGTCTAAGTTTCTATGGTTCTAGTACATCCCCAGTCATGATAATGTGGGGCGTAACAGGCTCCTTTAAGAATGCGCCATCATGAGACACTGATTTCTTGGGCCAACCCTGACTTAGCCTTTCTCTCTATTCCCTTGCTCAGCCTCCTCCCCCTTCTTTTATTCTCTAGCTAAGATGTTTTCTTTTCTATGTAATGCTAAAGCCAGTGCCAGGGAACCAGCCTTTATCTAGACCATATTCCCTCCCCCCAATCCCCATCACTTCTTCTCTTTTCAAGGCAGGACACACAATTAATTTCCAGCCAAGTGGCTCCCTCTTGGAATAAATAAATATTCCATCCCCCTGGGCCAGCTCCCCAGTGGGATAAAGGGGAAGAAATTGGCAGACAGCCCAGCTACTGATGTAAACTGCTGCCAAGGCTTCTGGCCAGACTCCTCAGGGAATGAGTGACCAGACTCTGGGGTAAGCAACAAGCCCCTCTTCTCCATTTCCCCCCAAAAGAGCCAACCCAAGATGCCCATATCTTAGTCATCTAATGTAGATTTATAGGGATGAGAATAACTGGGTTGATGAAGAAAAATAGAGCAGGAAGACTGGAAGTGGGAGGTATACAGGAAAGAGGGAAGGGTGGAGACAGGATAGAGAAAGGCTGGAGAAGGATTTCCCTTCAAATCAACCCCACTGTGCCTGCTAGCTCTTGATTTGGGGCCTCCAAGATGGCAGGGTAGAAACTGTCCTAGCTTAAAAGTCAAGAAATCTGGGTTCTAGTGCTTTCCTTACTACTAGCTTTCTGTGCAACCTAGAGCAAGTCACTTCCCTTCCCTTGGCCTGAGTTCTTCCTCTGTAAAATGAGGGGGTTGGATTAGATGTTTTCTGAGATGCTTTCCAATTGTGACATCTAATGAATCTATGAACTGGGACTTACCCATGATCACAAAATAAGTAATTGATCCAATCCGGTGATTTTTCCACTGTACCAACTTTTCTGAATACTACCTTCTCCACGAAGCCTGGTCCTTTCCCCTCTCTTCCATTGAACTCTCAAAGCACCTACTTTGTCTTACTGATTGGGCGCTGAGGATACATAGCTTCCTATTGTGAGACACTCCCCTAAATCTGCCTCTGATGCCTCTCTGTGGTTTAGAGGTCATCCTGTTCCTTGAACTCACCTGGCTGATTTGCTGTTTCCTAAACTCAGTATTCCCCATGTCTCCATGCACAGACAGTCCCCCCCCCCCCATGCCTGGAATGCATTCCTTCTTCATTCCAAATCTGTAGCTTCCTCCAAAGCTCAGCTTCCATGTCATTTCCTATAGTAAACTTTTTTATGATCTCCTTTATTGTTGGCACTTTCTCCCTCCTCCAGTTAGCTTATATTTTATCTGTCTGTAGAAAAGTATGCACTCAGTATGCTGTAAGCTCCATGGCAGCGGGATCAGTTTTCCATTTTTCCTTCATGTACTCAGTGCACCCAGCTCAATGGCTTACCGTAGTGAGAGTCTGATAAATATATATTTTTTTGCATCGATGAATTGAATGCTAGGCTGGGAAGGGGGGAGGAGTACAAACTCTTGTAGGTCTTGGGGCTAGTTGTCATCAGAGGTTCAATCTGAGCATATCACCAGAAGGGTAGCTACCAAAGAATGAATCCCCAGATATTGTGAAAGACCCAGAGCTGGAGGAAATAGGGTTGAACTGATGGATATTCCAAGATATTATGAGTTATTTTCTCATCCATCTCATCTCCTCCATCCATATGGGAAGCTCTTTGAAGCTCCCACTTTCATCTTACTATTGGATTTACAAAGCACTTCTCTTATGACACCTCTCATAGGTAGACAGTGTCGATATTCTTATTCTTATTTTAGGGGTGAGGAAATTAAGGTTCAGAGAGGTAAAGGGGTCCAGATACTAAATGGATATTTCTTGGTATTCTCCAGGGGACTTAGACCACTACGCTATACACAGTGAACATGGAGGAAATAATTGTATAGGAAATACAGGAATTGTACAGGAAATAATCATGTAGGAAATGATTGATTAAGGGATTAACCAAGTCTCTAAATAGAAAGATCAACTACAAGCATTTATTAAGTGCCTATTATGTGCCAAGCACTGTGCTAAGTGCTAAAAATACAAAGATAAACAGTCCCTGCTTTCAAAAAGCTTACATTCCAACAAGGAGACAAATATAATACATACATGTATATATATCTTATATACAAATATATGTATATACAAATATATATCTATAAGTATATACATAATATGTAAAAATTTAATACAAGGTAGTTTTGGAAGAAAGGGCACTAGCAGCTTGAGCTGTAGATCAAGAAAGGCTTCATGTAGGAGGTGGCTTATGAACTGAGTTTTGAAAGAAACCAGAGATTCTGAGATATGGCCTTGGTGGGTACAGAATGTGACTTCTCACCCATCCACATGACATCCCCGTGCCTTTTTTTTTTCTCTTAGAACCCTACTTACCACCCAGGGTTATTGTGAGGACCAAATGAGAGAATGTTTGTAAAGCACAAAACACTTAGCATAGCATCTGGCACAGAGTAGATGCTTAATAAATATTTGTTTCCTTTCTTCCTTCCTGTGCCTGGTTCACATTCCTATAGCACCTGCTCTTCTCACAACAAATCTGAGGTACAATAATAATACTATCCCCATATTTCAGAATAGAAAACTGAGGCTAAAAAGGATGAATTAGGTACCCCTGATTACACAGGCAATATGTGGCAGAGATTGAAATCCAATCCATGACTTCTATCCTAAGTTCAGGGAACTTTCCATTAAGCCACACCAGCCCCCAGACCTTTAGTTAAGAGGCTGGGTGACTGAATTCCGGAACAGTGCTGGCATTGAGAGATCAGAAAATAGAGACGTGGAATGGATTTCTGAAGGAAACTAATCAGTTCACGCTTGGGACATATGAATTTGAGGTCCTGGAGGGACATGCTGTAGGCACATGTCAACAAGAGTCTGAAGCTCAGGAGAGAGGTCAGGTCTGAAAATACAATCATCTGCATAGAGGTTGGAACCTTGGGAGTGCAGGGGATTGCCAAAGGAGAAAATAATAAGAGCTCACATTTATCTAACTTTAAGGCTTGCAAAGTGTTTTACTTTTATATTTAATCAGATCTGATATTTTATTGGTATAGGAAAAGCCTTCTGGGGCAGCTAGGTGGCTCAGTAGATAGATCGCCAGCCTTGAAGTCAGGAGGACCTGAGTTCAAATCAAAATCCAAACTCAGACACTTACTAGCTGTGTGACCCTGGGCAAGTCACTTAATCCTAATTGCCTTACAAAATTGTCCTCTATTAGTGCAAATTTGGCACCTGCACTGAAATTTATCATCAGAGAGTTTCCTGAGGCACTGAGAAGTTAAGTGACTTGTCCAGGCTCATACAGCTAATGTATGTCCAAGGCAGAACATGAACTCAAGGGTCCCTAACTTGGAGTCTGGCTCTCTACCCACTCACTACATTATCTCATGTGATCCTCACAACAATACTATGAGGTAGGTGCTATTATAAGCCCCAATTTACAGATGAGAAAACTGAGGCTGAGAAGATAAGTGATTTGCCAAGGATCACACCACTAGTAACTAAGTAATGGAGATAGCCTGGTGCAGGGGACAAAGTACTGGAGTACTTGATTAGAATTCTACTTCTATGACTTAATACTTGAAAAATGACAAGTTCTTCCCCCATGGAGGTCTTCAAGCAAAGGCAAGACATCCCATTGTCAGGTATGTTATAGCAGGTATTCATTTCATGTATAGGATGGGCTAGATAGCCACAGGATAGGTAATCTGGGTAATTGACCAACTCTCAAATTCTGAGATTCTGTCATTTAACCTCTCTGGTTCTGTCTCATCTGTAAAATAAAGGGGTTGGACTAGATGGCTTTGTTTTCTCTTTCAATTCTAAATCTATGATCTTATGATAAGTATCTAAAGCAGGATGTAAACCCTGGTCTTCCTGACTCCAAGCTCTAGCCACTATATCCCATTGCCTTTCAAAGGAGAGGAGAAAACACTGGGAGAGAATAGCAGAGATGGGGAGAGACTATAGGGAGAGGAAGACCAAGGATAGAGGTCTTAGGGAGCCCTGCATTAAAGGGAGGAGATGCGCCTGCAAAGAGGAAAAATCTGAGAGGGGTGGTGTCTGGGAAGCAAGTGGAGTAGAGAGAATGTCAAGAAGGGACTTCAGGAGAACTGAATCTCAGTGTGGTTCTGGCCCTTGTGGATTGAGCCGTTGAGACTGTAAATGGGGTCCATGTACCTTTATCTCTCTTCTGGGGAGACCCCACAACTGATGGAGTCTACCCCAAGGTCTGGGTGCTCTGTCCTAGGGAAAGGAGGAGGGGGATGTCTGTCACCCAGCCTTTCTGTGGTTTTCCCTTCTAAACACTGTTGCTACGGAAACTGGCTCCCAGGGCTGAGACTGTCCACTAAGCCAGCTGTCCTCAAAGCAACCAATGGAAAAGGAGAGCCAATGGGAAGCTGGATTCCGCCCAGTTTGGGGGGGGGTGTATGGGGAGAGAATGCGGAAAAGGGGGGAAGGGATTCATCCAGTCAATGGAGCAGCCTCCCTTTGCCTAGATCTCCACCCTGGACCCAGGGTTGAGCCAATGAGCAATGGCCTTGCTTTCTCTCCAGTTTCACTGTAGCAACACGACTTTGTTTAAAAAAAGAATTCTCTAAGTTATAAGTGATTAGCAGTAACACATCTATCTGTTGCTACCCACATTGTCTGTCTCTCCCCATAATCTCCTGCTGATACCTCACTTAGAGCAAAAGCTAATATGGTACTGAAGTCATTTGGTTAAAAAAAAACAAAAACAAACACCCACTATATCCATGCCTGTCTCCTTGTCTTATGGGACAATGGTTGATATAGAAAATTCATGTTCTGGGAGAGACAGAGGCTAATGGAGTCTGGAGGCAGGTTAGGAGGACTACCCAAGGAATCAGTTGTGCCAAGGCAGGGCCAGGTTGTCATATTGTAATTGGAGGGGAACTGAGCAGAGCCCCCTATTCCAAATAATCCACCTTGCTGCTTGTCATTCCACAGTTAGAATTCCATATTATATGGAACTGAAGGCTTTTCTATTTTCTAAGATGTATACTTTATTTCCTAATACTGGAAGTTCTTGGGAACGTTACTTTCTCTCTTTGGACCTCAGTATCTCTCCTTTATAAAATTAGATGTTGTATTAATGGATCCCTAATGACCTTGAGATAATGTAGGTAAAGAACACTGGACTCGGAGTCAGAAGACTCTTTAGACCTAGCTTTCCCACTAACAAGTCCACTCACCCTGATCCTCAGATTCCATATCTGTAAAATGAAGTTTGGATTAGGTTCATTCTCTAAACATTTATTACATGCCTAAAGCCTGCGGGTGATTTCTAAGTTCTCTTCTTGTTTAATGCTATGATTTTGTAATTCTAACTCCTACATTCTGTGGTTCTGAAAAAACAAATACCCCTGGGAGTGGGTCATACTTTTAGTGGCTATCAGCTCATACTTCAGCAGGGAGGACTGGGAATATGCTCTGGAAAGTAGGGGATGGGAATGATAGTAGAAAAATTAAATCAGGGAGAAAGGAGAGGTCTCTTAATAAGGACAGTGGGAACTGACAAAGACAAACTTTACCCACAGACAAACTTGACCCTTTGGGAGATATTGAGGATGGGAAGTGGAAAGAGGAAGCAGCAGTAGCCTGAGACACAGATACTCATTCTGCCTCGTAAATTGGTCCTTTTGAGGGAGTCACCTCACCCTGTTCCACAGCGGTACAACCAAGAAAGCTTGTTCCGCCTCAGTTTGCCATTTTTTAAACCAGTAGGGCTTCCTGAGTTCTGAGTCTGGCCTAAAATACACTTGAGGTCTGAGCCCCGGGGAAGTCAGAGACCCATTGCTGATGTTTTATGTGAGGGTTGCTCTTATGCCACAATCAATAAGAATAATAACATGAGAATAACAATAACAAAAACATACTCATTTCATGCTTTTAAGGTTTAGAAAGCAATTCTCCCACAGTAATCCTGGGATGTAGATATTGTAAGCATAATTTTTTTTTTTTTACAGGTGAGACTGTCACTACCTAAATCACTGAATTGAAGTCCAGCACTGTTTCCAAGATACGACACTGCTTCTCAGTCAGTGAGGCCACCCAAACCCTGCAGAGGAGTGCTTTCTCTACAGACTTGGACTTCAAGAGATAAAGGAAGCACAACTATTGCACTTGATACACCATTTCCAGAGCTGTGTCTTCTGTTATCTGAGAGGAGCCCTGTGGCCTTCTTCGGGTCAGACTAAGACCTCAAGTTTCAATTCAACTGAGTACAATTCATTAAGCACCTATATTCCAGGCACTTGGCTAGGCCTTGGGGATACAGAGAGAGATAAAGACAGAAAGAGACAGAGAGAGAGGGAGAGGAAAAGGAGGGTGAGAGGAAGGAAAAGGGAAAGGGAGGGAAAAGACAGGGAGAGGGAAAAGAAGAGGGAGGGAGGAGAGAGAGAGAGAGAGAGCGCAAAATCCCTGCCCTGAAGGAGATTCCATTCTACTGGTGAGAGGGGAAGAGGAATACAACATGTTCAGAGAGAAATATGAGATAGTTGAAAAATAAATATAAAGTTTGTAATCTGAGTGGGAGGTACTAACCACTAGGGCAATCAGGAAAGGTCCTTAAAAGACGAGATGAATAACTTGAACCTTGAAGGGAAGCCAGGGGTTTCAAGTGCTGGAAAACAGTAGGCACTAAGGCCCTAGTGGAAGTGCAATGTATAGATAAGGAATAGCCTGGAGGCCAGTTGAGCTGGATCAGAGAGTTCATGAAAGGGAATCTTGTGATTAGCCTAGAAAGAGCCCTTGCTCTTCCACCAATTTACTATGTGACTTTGCAGAGTCTGTAGTGTAGCTGGACTTGAAGAGAAGATGTCAAAGATGCATGTAACTAACATATTAGTAAAGGTGTGGGAGAACGCTGGGAGCTGAATAGCGTGTTGCTGAGCTGTGGTAAACTCAATGGCATGCTTTCCAGCCTGGTAATCCTGCAGTTTAGTGGTGGAAGCACTACATGGTCTCAATATTGGAAAGGCAATCACAGTATCATAGATCTGGGGCTGAAAAGCACCTCAGGGAACACTAGTCCAATTCCTCTTTAATCCCCATTTTACAGAGGAGGAAACTGAGGCTCAGGCAGGCACAGTGATTTGTCCAAGATCTCGCAGATACTAAGCAGAATTTGAATCCAGGGCCTTTGACTTCAGAACCAGCACTTTCCCAGGCAATGAAGGAGAGGAATTCATAGAATCTAACTTTTAGAGCTAGAAGGACCACCTAGTTCAACCTCTTCATTTTAGAGAGGAAGAAAATGAATCCCAGAGAAGGGAAGTGATTTATCCAAGGGACTTATCAGGTACTAAATGATAGAACCCAGCCCAGAAGTCTTTGAGTCCAGGTCAAAATATAAATTAAATTTTAAACTACTGAATTGGTGCCAGAAGGGTGATCCTTCCCCAAAGGGAATAATAGAATCTAATTGGATTTAGAGCTATAAGGAACCTTAAAGATCTCTCTGAGCCAGTGAACCTCTGCATTTCATCCTTCCTCCTCTGAAAGGATGGGGACCCCCTCCTAAGGTACAAGTAAAGGGACAATCTTGCCCCTACTGGCCCTAGTTCCAACAATCTCTGCAATCCCTTTATCTTTAAGAGCCAGTGTCTTCCTGTGTGCCTGTCCCCCTTCTCCTAGTGCTCACTGAAATGGCCCACCAGCCCCAGCCCAGTTCTAGGATGCGCTAATTAGGATCTCTAGCTGAGTCTGAAGCAAAACACCAGGGTTTTGCTTTTCTCCTCCTCCAAGCCTCCTTTCAGCCCTTCCCCCATCTCACCCCACCCCCCTCTCCTTAGCATTCGGCTCACATCCCTTTCCTCCCACCCCCCAGGGAGGCTGGGCGGCCAGAGCTGCACCTCCCCTTGGCCTTTCTTCTTCCACCCAGACACCCCGCAGGTTCAGATCAAGTCCTGCTCAGCCTTGCTCTACTCTTTCTTTTCCTTCCCCACCCCAATGCGCATCCCTTCCCTGGAAGCTGCCCCTCCCGCCCATGAGGCACGCGCACGCGCGCGCGCGCGCGCACACTCTCTCTCTCTCTCTCTTTCTCTCTCCCTCTCTCTCTCTC
>NW_020954564.1:33274300-33310122 GCF_900497805.2 Vombatus ursinus
ACCCCCCAGCCAGGCGCCACCTACCGATGCGCCTACCATACCTGATCCCCATTTCTCCGCCACTCCTCTCTCCTCTCCCCACCTTGCCCCCAGCTCCCCACCATTGACCCAGGGATACGGCCAGGCACATCCACTGAGGGTTCCAGCGACTCCCTCCAAGTTCCCCAATCACTTGGAGCTGTGGAGGAAAGGACACCGGGGTCTTCTTCGACCCTAATCAAGCTCCAGAGTCATAAGGTGAAATAACCTCGGAAACACTATGGGGGAGGTCCAAAGTGGGTAAGGAGAGAGGAGCAGGAGAACACCGAGCACCGTGGGGGCGGGGACTGACACCTAGAGTCTGCAGCCACTTCCACTAAGAGCAAATAGAAGAGCCGGGTGAGAGAGGGCTCTCGAGAGACCCAGTGACCCCTGGCCCCCTCCACCACCTCTGCTACCAGGTACTCAATAGTTTCCCTGGGGGTTAGGGGCCTGAAACCAGCCCCCCCACACACACACATCGCGCCTAGGGCTAGGTTTAGAAATGCATCAAGCATTTTGAGTAACTGCGCTCGACCTGCCAGCAGGAGAGAGCAGGCGACAAGAAAAGCTCCCGAAGTGATTCTCGCTAGAGTCCCAAAAGGTTACCAGTTCATCCCCTCTCTCTCTCCGCATCGCGCGCTTTGAGATCAGGGCTAGAGAGATATCCAAAAGAGCCATCCCCCTTCACCCCACCTAGTCCTAGTACCTCGGGGTGGGGGTTGGGGGGAAAGAAAACTGACACCCGCTATTGCCAACCTTTCCCAGTAAGAGCCTGGGGCTGGGGGCAGCCCGGAACCCCGCCCTCCCAACAGAAGCCCTAGCTCCTAGGGCAGCGATTGGGGGATGCAAATATTCCCTCCCCTGGCAACCTTAGTCTCCGCGATCCCCTGAGGTGGGCGGGGCTAGGCAGCTGACAGAAGCTGCACCTTAGCTGGGGCTGACCCGGGGCGGTCCAGCGTGTAGGACTGTGCCCGGGGCCCGGGCGCGCGTGAGAGGGGGACGGGCGCGCGCGAGCGGGGGCGCGCGGGGAGAAAGACACTGGGAGGCGGCGGCTGAGGGGCGGGGAAGTGCCGAACGGCCCCGCGCCTGGCTGGGGTGCGTACAGGCGGCAGCCGCGTCGGCTTAGGAGTCCCACTGACTGGGGAACCGAACGGCGTGGACCGGGAGAAGGCGTCAGGCACCAGCAAGAAGAGACAAATTCTTTGTATTGGAAAACGTCTGTAATGGATTTGAAATAAACTTGAGGAGGGGGCTGTGGGCGCCGAGCCCGTATGGAGCCCCGGAGCTGACCACGCGCGCTAGCCCGTCGGAGGGCCCGTGCGCAGCCCGCCAAAGCCCATCTCCTCTACCAGGTGGCCCAGCTAGCTTCCCAGCCCTAGACGATTGGACCGAGCCGAGCCAGTTGGCTGGTCGCGCATCCCTTCTTTCCTGCTTTGGTCCGGTCTGGAGGATGCCTGGGGCCCCGGCAGCCGTCTAAGTAACCGAGGAGTGAAGGAGGGCAAAGTCCCGGGCGGGATGGTGCAACAGAAGAGAGGTCGCGTTGGCGAAGCCAAGCGGGAAGGCTGCCAGCAGCCGGCCGCGGGCGAGAGGGCGCGGCTCCGCCGGGAGACCCCTGGTGAGCCGGGCTGGTGCAAGACCCCCAGCGGCCACATCAAGCGGCCCATGAACGCTTTCATGGTGTGGTCGCAGCACGAGAGGCGTAAGATCATGGACCAGTGGCCCGATATGCACAACGCTGAGATCTCCAAGAGGCTGGGCCGCCGCTGGCAGCTGCTGCAGGACTCCGAGAAGATCCCGTTCGTACGCGAGGCTGAGCGGCTGCGTCTCAAGCACATGGCTGACTACCCAGACTACAAGTACCGGCCCCGTAAGAAGGGCAAGGGGGCGCCCAGCAAGGCTCGGCCCCGCCTCCCCAGCAAGACTAAACCGTCGCTTTTGGGCCGCGGGGGTGGGGGGCGCAGAAAGGCCGCCGGGGAGTCTGGGGAGCAGCGCGGGGGAGGCCCGACTCTAGGGGAGGAAGTGGAAGCCGAGGACGAAGAGGAGGAAGAGGAGGAACTGTTGGAAGTGCGGCTGGTGGAGACTCCCGGGCGGGAGCTGTGGCGGATGGTCCCGGCGGGGCGGGCTGGGGGGAGACCCGGGGAGCGGGCAGGGGGGCCGCGCCCGGAGCCGCAGTCGGAGGAAGCGGGGGGCACCCCCGAGACTTCGAGATCCTCGCAGCGCGGAGTGTCCGCCACCTTGCCGGTTGGCTCCCCGGCTCCCTCTTCCCTGGTCCCTTCGGACGAAGAGCGCGAGGAAGAAGAAGAAGGGAGGGACGAGGACGACGAGGACGACGAGGAGGAAGAGCCGGAGAAGGAGCCTCTTGGGTTCCTGCCCCGGCAACTCCCAGGTGCCATAGGCCCTGGCCTAGACTGCAACGCCCTCGACAGGGACCCGGACCAGTTGCCTCCTGCAGGGACCTCGCACTTCGAGTTCCCGGACTACTGCACCCCCGAGGTGACCGAGATGATCGCTGGGGACTGGCTTATGTCCAGCATCGCGGACTTGGTCTTCACCTATTGAGCCAGGCACTCACTAGGTGACTCAGACTCCACAAATCAGGTCGCACTCAAAAACCAGCTGTTTACATACAGGAATCAGGTATTTTTGGCCTTCAGCCCCATCAAAGGCAAAGGCTTCCGCTGTCACCCCATCCCCGACTCAGATGCCCTCAGCCATGCCTACACACTCAGCCTACCCTTCAACCCATCCCCTATGGACACACCCCACTTTCCATGACTTGCACCCAGACACGCCCCTCTCTCCATCTTTCTAGACACACCCCTCTCTCCATCCCTTAAAACACAGATACACATGGGTCGTTGCGCCTTCTATCCCCTACACATTGGCATGCTACTTTATCCATCCCATACACACACCCCTTTCTTTGTGGTGGAAGCATGGGGTAGTGGAACTGGATAGGAAACAGAAGAACCCTCTTCGAATTCCAGCTCTGCCCCTAACCAGCTGTGTGACCTTGGGCAGGTGATTTGACCTCTCCCTGCCTAAATTTCCTTATCTGTAAAATGAAATGGTTGGGATAGATGACCCCTAAGGTCCCTTCCAGCTCTAGCAATCTATGAATCTCTCCCTTATAGAGACACAGACACATCCTTCTCTCATTCCTAATAGAAACACCTTTCTCTCAATCCCTTAGGGAGGCAGCATGGTGCTGCCTGGATTGGGAGTCAGAGGATCTAAGTTCAAATTCCAGATTAAAAACCTACCTGAGTGACCTTGGGCAAATCCCTTCACCTTTGGGGGCCTCATTTTCCTCATCTGTAAAATGAGGGGATAGGACTGGGTGGCCTCTTAAGGTCTCTTCCAGCTATGGAAGATCTATAAGATCTATGATCTTATGAACCTCTCTCCATCTCTTCCACGAACAAATCTCTCCATCCCTTATACACAGCTTATTTTCCACATTCTTTCCATATATGCCCTCCATCCCATTGGATAGAACCCCCATTCTCCATGTCCTCCTACACACACACACACACACACACACACACACACACACACACATCTCATCCACTCCTCCCTCTTCTTCAAAGGGGAGGTCACATCAGGGTATACAAGCCTCAATTTCCCTGGCTGGGATTCACCCCATTCTGGCTCAGGGTTGTGAGAGAAGCTGTATTGGCCTCTGCTGTAGTGATTCTCCCTGGAGCCTAGCTCCTCTTTACCCAGCTCCATGACCCCTATTCCTGTTCTCAGTTGCTCCATAGGTCCCCCCTCCCCTCTTCCCTTTCCCTTCCTCCCGCCCCCTCCTGCAGTCTCCCTCCAAACCTCTCCCTCTCAGTGGGCAAGAGCTGAAGTTGTGACCTTGCAGCCTGCTTCCTTCATGTCCTGGACTTGCTACCTTTGAGGAAAACCTGGGCTGCTGTCCAGACACCAACCCCACCAGGGCAATCCACTCTAGACAAAGAAAGGCAGAGGACACTCAACCTCAGCCTGTAACCACCCTATCAACTCTAGGTGACTTTAGAACTCTGCCTTCTAAGAGAAACATTGGTGGGATGGTGGATTCTCTGGTTCTAAGGAGGATTTTTTCATTCTTTTGTTGAGAGGAGCCTGGGGGAATCCTATAAGATACCACTGAGGGATGATAACCCCTCTTTCCCTTCCTGCTTTTCATTTGCCCTGTTGACTCCCCTTTCCCTGGTGCACCTGGCCCCCAGTCCTCATCTGTAAAATGGTGGGGTTGAATTAGATGACCTTGAAAAGCCCTAGCACCTCATCTCTTAGCAAGGTAGTGCTGCCCAAAGCAGCTCCATCTGTGGGCCTTGCCTAAGGACGACTTTGTCCGTCATGCTCCCCAGAACAACCCAAGCCAGGCAGAGACTTCAGGATGTAGACTGTCTTGACCTCAGCAGATATCCTACCCTTGCTTGGAGTGACCAGATCTCCTTTACTGTTGGGCCTGGTGGTACCATCAAACCCTATTCCAGTGTCCAAGCTCCTTCAGGGGAGTCTTTTGTTTGGAGCTTCCTGGGAGAGGGTCAGGGCAGTAGACCTTCTCTCCTATTAAAAGGGCAGGGTAAGGTGGTGAAACAGATCAGAGAGCAGGACTTGCAGTTTAAAACCTTCACCAATCTATATCCCTCCTACACAGCCTGCTGGGACCCCTAGGAAAGCCCCCAAGTGAACTGAATACCTCCTAAGTACTCATGTCCTCACAAGAGGAGAGACAGCTAATGTCCAGGTGGGGATCAGCTAAGAGTGAGCCAGGCAGATTCTCTCTCTGCCTGGCCATGGAGTTTAGGACCCTGATGGTTTCTTCCTGCTAGGGATTGTGTCCACTGGTCAGTCTCTATTACCCCGGGTTCTCTATCAACCCTCTTCCTCCCCCTAACCCCTACCCAGTTCTTAGTGCCAAATGCTTTGATCAGTATTATCGTTCAGCTGGGGAAAGAGGCATGGAGAAGGCTTGGGGTCAGTGGCCAAGTCAGCAATCATTCAGCAAGCTCCCTGGGGCGTGCTCAGCCTCCTGAGTGTTTCCCAGGGCTAACAGGAATCATCTGCAGGCCAATGGTTAAGCTTTGGCTTGGAGGGTCCAGAGGGAAGTGACAGGAATGGTCAGGGGATTGGATTCAGAGTGAGTAACCTAGCACAAGAAGCCCTAGTATTTTGTCTACTATGCTGTGCCACTGTCCCTGTGTGCCTCAGTTTGCCCGTCTTTTGAAATGGGGACAGGTGCCTTTTCCAATGCATTTGGAGTATCTGGTTATGAAATGCAGTGCCTGGGGGACTATTCCTAGCTTATGGCTTTCCTGAGCTAAACAGAAATGCTGGCCAGGTCTTTGAAGGCCTGGATGACACTTGTATTTCTACCTGTCAGATGGTGTCTGTCCTCTCTGTTGGACAGTCTACCTCCCCACCCTATGCTATGCTCCCTTCCTTCCCCCTTTCTCTGGGCTCCTGCTGTTTGCCTCTCTCAGCTACCTGGCATTTCACAGCCTCACTCAGCTACCTGGCATTTCACAGCCTCACTCATTTCCCCTTGTCCACTGCCCTTCCTCAACCCCAATCTGCCCATCTCCCGTCACTACCTAGACTCTGCTGACATTGTGTGCCCCATTCTGTCATAGGTTCAAATACCCACATACACAGATCTCTCAGGAACAAATGGGGGCCCCTGGTCCCTCCACACCTCCTTCTGTGCCGTTCCCCACACAGGCCAGCATCTCTACAGGGATGTGCTATCCCAACCCACCTACCAGCTACCCCCCTGTATGTGGTGCTCCAGTTCCAGGCCTCCTTTCTCTCTCTTTCTTTTTCATTTCCTTTCTTTTTTTAATGTTGTATGAGTGAAGAGGTATCACTGTGTGCTGTCTTGGAGAACTAGTCTCATAGCTGAGAGGAGGATGGGGACAGACCCCTCTCTGTGTGCAAGGGGCCGGAAGCCCTCGGCTCCAGTATTGCCACCTAATACCAGGACTGAATAAAGTATATGTGCCCTGAGCCTGTCCAGCCCCATGTGTCTATTTTTCTTTCTCTTTTTTCTTCTACTTCCTCCATCAAGTCTTTACTGAGCTTCAGTTCTGCCCAGGGTAGGTATGGGAGATCAAATATGAGGGTCTCCTTATCCTTGAAAACCTGGTGACTAGTTGGGGAGACAAAACCACACCTCAGCAATACACCCTTGCCTCTAGTCAAAGTCTCCTGCTCCCCAAATTCCTCTCCAACATAATATATGTAATCCTTTATGAGGAGATAAAACCTTTCATTTACCAAATCATTAGATTCTGGAATTGGATGGGACCTCAGAGGCAATCTGGTCCAATTCCCAACTATGGCAGGAGACCTCTCTACATCAGCTTTAACATTCACCCTGTCTGAACACTTCCAGTGACAGAAGGCCCACTCCCCACCCAAGCTGCCTGTTCCATTGTGGAACTGCTCTCTTTTTAGCAAGCTCTTTCTGACATTCAACTGAAATCTGCCTCCCTTCATCTTCTAGCCTTTGCTCATTGTTCTGTCCTCTGGGGCCAAGTACAACAGGATTCATGGTACAGCCCTTCAAATACTTGAAAATGGCTATGATGTCTCCCTTAAAAATCTCCAGGCTGAACATCCCTAGGTCCTTCGGCCAATTTAATAACATAGCTACCAGTTTCCTCCATAACCTACTCACTCTCCTCTGGACATACTCCAGCACCTCAATATGTCTCCAAAAGGAGAGCCCCTAGACCTGAAAAGAGCAAGCTGAGGGTGCAGATTCCTGTGAAATGGACAGGGGAATGTAGGGACTGAGAGGCAAAGGAGAGCAGAAACTGGAATTGGAAGAGCCCTGAGTGTGGAGTCAGAAGGCCTGGGTTTGAATCCCATCTCTGCTGCTTTGTTCTTGTATGACTTTGGACAAATGTCTTTCCCACTTAGTATCTCGATTTCCCCTGTAAAGTAAAGATGCTGGACTAGATTCTCTTTAAGACCCCTTACAGCTCTTAAGTGTTTTAATCCTATGACTCTGACATAGAACCAGAAGAAGGGTGTACCTTTCAGGTCTGATAATCCATGTCCCAAGACCCATTCAAGCTTAAGCATCCACAGATTCTGTCTGCATCTGGGATGAATGAGATAAGACTAGAAGTGAGGGGGAGGGGAAACCCCGGCTATGATCACGGCGACACCTGCTGGATAAATTGTGGTAGTATCCCAACTTTTGTTCAATCCTGGAAGGAGGGGGAAGGGTGTGAAACCAGCTATCCCACCTTAAGGAAGGGAACTCCTGTAATCAATGAATAACATAGAATGTCAGAGCTGGGGGGAAACTTAGAACGTAGATTGTCATAGGTGGGAGGGGTCTTGGACAATACAATGTTATAACTGGGAGGAACTTTGGAACATAGAATGTCATAGCTAGGAAGAACCTTAGAACATAGAATATCAAAGCTAGGAGGGACCTTGGAACATACCCTGTCAGATTGGGAAGGGACCTTGGACCACAGAATGTCAGAGCTGGAAAGGACCTTAGAATACAGGATATCAGAACACAGGGCTTAGTCCTGTCTCCTTATTTTCCAGATAAAAAGATTGAGTTCTAGATGTATCAACTATTTACTGAGTTCCTGCTGTGTGACAAATGCAGTGGGGGAAATATAAAGAAGTGTAAGACAAAGTCCATAAGACAGCCTTTCCAGAGCTCAGGAGTCCATTAGTAAATATGAGACTCTAGGTGAATTGTAAAACTTTGTCCCAATTAGCCTCTCTGATTTCTTTTTTCAGATAAGGATTGGAGTAGCTGGCCATTGAAGTTCTTTCTGACTGAAATTCTGTAATGTGTAAAACAGGACTAATGACAATCCTTTTGCGACTTACCTCACAGCCTTGTTGTAGGGTAAAGTCCTAGAAGAAAGTAGATTACTTACATAGTTTGTTAAGGTTTACAAAATAGTGTTCCACAGCAACCCCAGGACGTTGAATTCTGTTCTAGTTTAAATGTCTAGCTAACACACGTTTACATAGTGCTTTCCTCAACATCACTGAAGTAAGAAGGGTTCTGTGCCTTCCAAGAGGCTTGGAGCACTGCTTCTGGAGCCAAGAGGTAGGTGGATGAATAACTGCTGTGCGCTGGGGAGATCAGAGAATCATAGGATTTAGGACTGGAGGACTGGAGGAAACTATTGGGATCATCCAGTCCAATTCTCTCATTTTACAGATGAGGAAACTGAGTCCCACAGAGGGGAAGAGGGATCTTGCCAGAGGTCCCACAGGCAGAAGGTGACAGAGTGGGTATTGAAACCCAGGTTTTCTGACTAAATCATAAATATTGGGACACAGATCCAGGACTTAAAGAATAATGCATAAGTGCCGAAAGCAAACCTGTTGCTCCCCAAGGTCCAAAGCCAACTTTAGGGAGATGAGGGTCATCATGGGCCTAGGGATACCAGGATTATATACTTCACACTTTTATAGGGATATAAATAGAAAGCACCACTGATCCTGGTGTACTTTTCAAAAGATCTCTCTAGATGCAGAACCTGGAGGCAGTATAAGATTCTATCATTTAACTATTCATAGAATCATAGACTAGCAGAACCAAAAACAAAATAAAACAAAACAAACAAACAAACAAACAAAAAACCTTGGCAATCATTGGGTCCAACTCTTTTTTACAAAGGATGAAACTGAGGCCCAGAGAAATTAAATAACTCATCGGAAGTCACATAGCTTGTGTCAGAAGTGGTATTTAAATTTAGGTCTTCTGACTTCCAAACACACATACACACATACTCCTTAATTACCTGTTTCCTCAACCCAGGTCCCAGATGCTGTGACTATGAGAAGACTGCTGAACATTTGAGGCTGGAAACAAATTACAAATGGAAGAAGCACAATAAAGTGAAGAACCTGGGAAAGGGAGGGATTGCCCCCCCACACACACACCTTCAAGCTTCTTGTTTTGGGTGGGCTGGGGGGAATCAGTCTAAGCCTTCAGAGGTGGTGGTTAGAAGGCTGAGGGACATACATAACCTATATCAAATTGCTTACCATTTTAGGAAGAGGGAAGGGAGAGAGGGAGAAAAATTCAGAACTCTAAAACTTGTAAAAAATGAATGCTAATAATTGTCTTTACATATAATTGGGGGGGAAATAAAATACTATTTAAAAAAAGAAGTCTGAGGGACGGAATATTTCTGGGTGGGGTACCCCTTCTCAGAAGAAAGCTTCCTTACTGTGATCCTTTCCTGGGACAGAAGGAGAGAAAGGAAGGGAGAAGAGTAGGAGGTAGGGGTAAAGGAAAAGAAAAGGAGAACGGAGGAGCAAGAAGGAACAAGAGAAAAAGGAAGAGACCAGAGGATGAAGGATGTCAAAGCTAGGACTCTAAGAACAGAGAATCTTAGAGATAGCAAGGAGGGGGCTTTAAAGACTGCTTAACCCAACTCTCTCACTCTGTTTTTGTTTGTTTGTTTGTTTTTGTTTTTGTTTTGTTTTTTGGTGAGGCAATTAGGGGTTAAGTGACTTGCCCAGAGTCACCCAGTGCTCTATCCACTGTACCACCCAGCTGCCCCCTAACTCTCTCACTCTGTAGAGGAGAAAATAGGTTAAGACAGAGAAGTGACTTGTTTAGGGTTATCATCAGTTGAGAGGAAAAGAAAGAAGAAAAGATGTAGAGAAGAAAGAACGAAGGAAAAGAGAAATGAGAGAAGAGGCTACTTCTAAGCTGGACATCTTCCTGAATTTCCCCAGCTTCCCTGAGCTCCCTAGCAACCAATGGCTACCCCGCCCCCATCTTCTAGCAACCAATGCCTCAGCTCAGCTTTTCTTGGGTTTCCTAGCAACAGAAAGTCAGGCCACCTTCCCAACAGGTGGGAGGTGTTAGACCCTCCTTGCAAAGATCAAGACTTACTCTGGATCAATAGTAAGGGTGGGTCAGGTCAATGGTGAGGACCCTGTACCTGGAGTCAGGACAAAGCCTAGGGAGAGGGTCCTGAGTGACTTTGGAAAAGTCCCTGACCCTCTTTGCCTTTTTTCTATTGTGGCGTCTTCCTGGCCTTGTTTCTTGTGCACCTGGGGTACAATAGACTGTCTGGGACTGCTGCTAGGAAATGGCCCAGCTCTACCCCACTCAGCCCTCCTCTCCACATGGGCTCCTAGAGGATTTTGCCTGAAGATTTAACTCTGGTGGCACCCTTGCCCTGAAAAGACTCTGTGGTATTCAGAGGTGTAGGGAGGATATGTAACTTAGCTCAGACCATACACCAAATCTAAGAGGGACAAGGTGACAAGGCAGAAAGGGAATGAGGAGAGTGATTGGGGTAGAACACTACCTGGAAAGAAAAAGTCTTGCCATAGATAAGCAGGTCCCACTGGGTTCAGGCTTCCTTGCCCCCAGCTACCAGGGATTCTCAATGGGGCAATGGGGAATATGCCCTAGGGCATTTGGATGAGGCCTGGTTAAAGAGGGTACAAATCTCCCCAACCCACTATCACAGTGGCTCCAGAGGACTGACTCACTATGCCGATTCTCACTAGCCAAAGCCCAAGCACTTAATCCTACCCCTGGAGGTGGGGAAGGGGTAGGGGGAAGGTGAAGGAAAAAAAAGAAAAAGAGAAACAGATAAGAACAGGAGACTTAGCAGGGGGCAGATAGAGGAAACAACTCCCTCAGACTAGACACTTGGGGAAAGGGCAGCTTTGGGAAAAACCTAGGGGACAAAAGAGGCTTTTAAAATGTGGGGAGGGATTTCCCCAGAGCTCCCCAAAGCTCTTTTGTAGATACTGTCCCTTGATGTCTGGATAGTCTTAGTGACAGAATGGGGTATCTGTGAAAGGGAAGGTTACTCAATGAAGAGACTCGGTTCTCATTTAAGGAATGAGGCTCGGTGGGTGGGCTGGGGGGGATCGGTTAGTTGATGTGGGTTCATTGAGAGATGAGGGCTCAGCGAAGAATGACGCGAGCTTAGCTACGGAATGGGGGAGAACGCATTGTGGAAGACAGGGGCTTGGTAAGATGGGGGAGGGAGCTCCATGAAGAGATGAGGGGGTGCTTAATGAGAAGATGGGGGTTAAATTCCCCAGGAAAACCAAGTACCACCCAGCTCTGCCTAGCCTGTGGCAGCCCCAGGGAGTAGCGGGAGGTGCCATTTCTAGAAGCTACCTGGGGCTGGTGAAGCAGTGCCATGGACTCCAGCACTGTCACCCCCCCACCCTCCTCCCCACCTCCCACCCTCCCTCCGCAGAGTGGTTCTTGCGCAAGCGCCAGCTCAACCCAGCACAGGGGAGGCTGCGGGCTTCGAGGTGAGCGCAGCCCGCCGCGCTCCGACACCCCTTCAGCCCCAGTCCCAGCCTTCTCTCCCAGGACTAGCCCCAGAGCCAGCTCCTTTGGCCCGGGGGTTGCCTTTCCTCTCCTGTCAGGCCGTGCCAGGCAGTCGGGGGACCCCAGGGAGGCAGACGGTGCTCTGAGGTCGAGTATGGCAGTACCCCTGGCCTAGGTAAGCAGTATGGGGGTCCAGGGCGCCTCATAAAGGCATGGAGGTGCCCAGGTCCAAGCCCTGGGACCAATAGCGGGAGGAGGGGACCCGATCTAACCCGACCCGACTCTGCCCAGGGGAAAAAAAAACCCGAGGTGCTAGACTGGGATTCCTTATGTCCTGGTGGGATGCCTCAGACTGGGGCAATGCACCACTTCTGTGCCTCAGTTTCCCCGTTAGAGGAAAGGGTCGGGCAGTCTGATGCGCAGCTGGAATATACCATAAGAATATAAATACACTTCCCTCAAAAGGGAGAAGGGTGGGAAGCCCGGAAGAGACACTCCTTGGAGCATTTTGTAGGGGGATGGGTAGTGGGCAGGGGGAGGGAGCAGAAACCTGAAGCGGGACAGGATCTCTCTCCAGGAGGGCCTCACCTTGGAGAGAGCCCTGAACAAGGGCTGGAGGCAAGGAAAGAGTGGAGGACCAAAACATGAAGAGAGACCACATCTCTATTTCTATCCATCCTCTACTCCCTTTACTGCCCCCTCCCCTTGTTGCTTCTCTCCCTCTCCCATCCTAAAGCTGACTCACAGGTTGTCTGCAGTAGTCAACATCCTTGTCTCTCTCCACCTCCTAATCCTCTACTCCCCCCTCCATCAGTAGCTGATTCAACCTGTAGCCACCATCCCCTTACTAAACCCCCTCCATAGTTCCCCTCTTCCTCTCTTACCCCCCATCTTAGATTGCTGATTCACCTGTAGCCATCAGCCCTTCCCCCTCAAACATTCCCCCCCTTTCCTTTCTCCCTTCTTACTCCACCCCCATCCCACTGCAGCCAGCTTTCCCCCTCCCTCCTCCATCTCTGGCCAGTCTTGAGACTGTTTCCATGGCAACTCTCAACCTAAGCTTTCCACTGGCTGGTCCTCCCCCTCCCCCAGTCCAGCGGTAGAGACCCAGAATAGGGGGAGGAGGTGGGGCCAGAGAGACAGAAGAGGAGGCTCCAAGGTCACCTTCCTCCTCCTCCTCTTCCTAAGGAAAGAGCATGGAATTTAGAGGAAAGAGTTATAGGGCCAAAATATGAGAAGGCAGTAGGTCCTGCTTATAGAAAGATGGTGTTATTAAGGAAGGCCCAACCACACCTCCATTTCCAGTTATTAGTTCCCAGATCCTGCAGCTGTTCCCCCCTACTCATCGTCTCTCCCTCCCCATCCCCCTTAATAAATGAAGGCTTGGAATAAAGCCCTGTTTCCAGCCTAGGAGTCCCACGTCTTCCCCAACTCTTAACCCAAAGCCCACTTCACACATTACCCTCTATGCAGCCCCTTTGTTCCCCTCCAGAAGGGCACTCTCTCCCCCTTAGATCCCTATCTCCATCTATCCTTCCTAGGCTCTGCACTGCCACCTAAGGTCTGACAGTGAGGCCCATCTTTCTGCCCATAAAATAGCCCCCCTCTTGGCCAGCTCTTCATACTCCCTGAAATTTTGAAATTGAATTAAGCAGATCTAGATTCTAATTCTAGTTTAGCCATTCCAAGCTGCGTGACCTTGGGAAAGGCTTCAAGCATGCCCTAGGGCTGAGAAAGCTGGCTTTGTTCTTCTGCCTGGCCTGGGAAGACAGAGCAGGAAAAATGGGGAGAATAACCTGAAGGCAGATTGCAGCTTCTTCTCAGAGTAAGAACTTCCTAACCTTCACACCTGTCCAACAACAAAACAACAACTTGTGTGTGTGTGTGTGTGTGTGTGTGTATACGCTTTAGAAATAATGACGACGAGAGAGAGAGAGAGAGAGAGAGAGAGAGAGAGAGAAACTTCCCTGTCCCCAGAGGTATTCCAGCAAGAGCTGGTTGATCCACTTATTAGGAATGTTGTAGGGAGTATCATAGATTTAGTGCTGGAAGGGGACCTTGGAGTTCATCTAGTCTAACCCCTCCCCCTCATTTTACAAATGAAGAAATTGATACCCTGAAAAGTTAATCACTTACCCAAGATCATGTACAGTATGTAGATTTTTAACTCAGGTCTTCTGACTCCAAGCCCAAGATCTGGAATGAAGAGAGGATTCCTATGCCGTCCCTGGTTGGACTAGATGATTTCTGAAATTTCCCTCCAGTTCTGGGATACTTTCATTCCAAGTCACTAAATCTCCCTGAGCCTCAGTTTCCTCCTCTGTGAAATGAAGCTGTTGGATTAGATGGATGATCTCTAAGGCCCTGCTTAACTCAAACATCCTCAGTTCTAAGGTCCTTTCCAACTGACATTCATAAACTGTGATTCTTGAATTCTTAGATTCTGTAATCATAATTCACTTAACATTCAAGGAGTACCTTTTGCTCCAGAAGGCTTTGGGATCCAAATGCAAATAACTATGGAAAGGAAAAGGGTTGGGGGATGGGGTCGTACCTTAATCTATTCTTAGGCAAAATCTTGATGAGGTGAGAGTGGGGTTGATGACAAATCTAATTCAATAAACATTTGTTAAGCACCTATTATTTTCTGAACACTAGGCTTAGGGATAGAGACTGAAACACTGATTTTGTTGTATGGAGAACTCTCTCCTCTACCAATCCAGATTTACCTCTATGCAACCTAAAGTCTTAATGAGTTGCCTAGGTCATTGAGAGATAGATTAAGTGACTTGCCCAGGGTCAGACCGACAATACAAGTTGTGGGGTAGAGGAGACTTGAACTGGTCTTCCTGAGTCCAGAATTGGTTGTGTATACCCTCTGCCTCTTGGCTTCCATTGGGGATAAAAAAAAATGAAAAACAATATGAGCATGACCCCCCCCCCCCCCGAAGCTTACAGCCTGCTAGAGGAGACATAAATAAGTGCAACAACACAGAATGTGATGGGAAAAGAGACGCAGACAAAGCATTATCAGTTCAGCTTCTTGCACATAGGCCATTCAGTGGAGCCCTTGGGATTCAGGGACCCAGAGGATTGTGAGGAGGAAATCTAGTCAGAAGGCAAGAGGGTGATGAAGAACCTTGTTTGAGTTGTGTGGGAGGACAAGAGGGAAGAAGCCAGGATGACTGGAGTGCAGAAAGGACCCTCTGAGATGTATATGGAAAGGAGAAAAGGGCCTTCAAAGTGTCTTGACCATCTGTTGTAAACTGATTTCCCCCTATAACAATTAGAATATCAAGGGGCAGCTAGGTGGCGAAGTCAATAGAGCTCTCCTTGGAGTCAGGAGGACCTGCCAAATCCAGCCTCAGACACTTAACACTTACTAACTGTGTGACCTTGGGCAAGTCACTTAGCCCCCATCGCTTCACCAAAAAAACAAACAAACAAAAACAATTAGAGTATCACATAACTTAGAGCAAGAAACACCTTTTAAGCATAGAGTATAGAATGTCAGGGCTGGAAGATCCCTTCCGTATAGATTTCCTGGTTTTACAGATAAGCAAACTGAGCCCCACAGAGGTGAAAAGATTTGCCCAACTTCAAATAGCTTATGAGAGACAAGTGGAATTCAAACTCAAGCCTTCCAACTTTCTACTGCATCAGAGCAGAACAGGGGAAGAATAGTTAGAGAAGGATTATGGAGGAAGTGGGACTTGAACCAGCCTTCATACCCCATTTGGTATAAGTTAGGGATAAGGCCTGGCCCGAGGGACTGAGGGCTTTTGGGAGCTCTGACCTTAAGCCATACTGTTTCCTCCCACTCTCAGACAGAAACATGATGCCTGCTCGAGAAAGGCCGTGTGCCTGCGGCCATGGCCCCCATGAGGACCATGGCAAGTGGAATGGGGTTCGTTCCTACCTGCACCTCTTCTATGAGGACTGTGGAGGTGCAGCCCACCCTGAGGAGGTGGAGGACCCCACTCCAAATAACCAGGATACCTGTGACTGGTCCTCCTCCTTCTGGAAGGTAAGCCTTCTCCACCCCATCCTCCAAATTGTTGGCCTTCTTGCCTTAGCTCAGAGTTTGAATAGTTAGGATTTTAGGAACTCAGAGGAGGGAGAGGTCACTGCCGATTAGGGTGATCAATAAAGGTTTCTAAAATGAAGTAATATTTGAGGCACACCTTGATGGATAGGGGGAAAATACAAAGAGGGGTTTCAGGATGAACTAAGGCTCCTAGGTAAGAATGAATGTTGGGAGGGGAAACTATGGGAAAAAGACTGGCTTTCCTGGAATAGGTCTTGACTCTGATGCCAGCTCTCCATACACTATGCCAGGCTGCCTCTCCATCTATCACCTCAAGCTCACTAAATTGGCAAAATTGATACAATTAAATGCTCTGGGGCTATGGGCAAACAGGTGTGCTATTACATTGTTGGTGGAGCTGTGAATTAGTGAATCTTTTTGGAAAGCAAACTGGTGATATATTCATAAGAGCAACAAGAATGATCATACTCTGACTCAAAGATCCTACTATCCATAAGGCAGTTATACTCTAATAGTCCAGTGGATCTCATCAGTGTGGGTACTCTATCCAGTCATTTGGACTGCAGCTTATCCACATTTTCTCAGCCCACACAAAACTTGTCCATGTTTTTCTGTAAATCATCCATACAGAATCTATCCAATATGCTACAAGTCTTCTCTGGTTCAATTAATATTTCATGGATACCAGCAGTATTCAGGTTATCTATATGTTATCTCTTAGTCTTGGTACATGAACTGTCCATCTCCTTTTCTAGTGATTCATGTCCTTGGTGACACCTATTACAATATCATATAACAGAGTCATTGTTGGTAATATACTACCCACCATGGGTCTTTCCATTGCCCTTTGGGTCAGCCTTTTATGGCTGTGAATTTTCTGAGCTTGTATTCCATGATTCACCTGGCCAAGATATACACAGCACTGGAT
The DNA here is from genome assembly GCF_900497805.2 of Vombatus ursinus. Classification (NCBI taxonomy): domain Eukaryota; kingdom Metazoa; phylum Chordata; class Mammalia; order Diprotodontia; family Vombatidae; genus Vombatus; species Vombatus ursinus. The sequence goes on from NW_020954564.1 coordinate 33,290,597, forward strand.
TATTTCTACAATCTATCCATCAAATAGAATATCATAATCTGAGTGATATTCATTTTTCATCCACTTGGTTTTTCCTATATGACCGCATAGTTCATATGGATATTGTTAAAAGGAATAAAATACCCATCTATGCAATATTCACAGCAACTTTATTTGTAATAGCCACCCTATACCACCCCATCCCCACCCCCCAAAGCTGGAAACAAGGTAGTATTACCTAAAGGAATTTCACACCATTGGATCTGATTGATTGAAGTCAGAGGCCCTGGGTTCAAGTCCCAGATCAAGTCTACTACTTAAGTAATCTTAGGAAGTCACTTATCCTCATTAGGGCTCAGTTTCCTCATGTGTAAAATGGCTGGGAGGTGGAAAGACAGTTGGACTACCTGATCATCCTTTCTGAATCTTATAAAAACCACTTATAAACTCAAACCAGCCCATCTTTACTGACTGCCCTGGGCATGGGTGTTGGCCAGTTGCCCACCCCCAGCCCTCTCCCCATCACCTGTCTTCCTCTTCCCAGGGAGTTGTGTCCTTGTCGCTCCTCTTGCTGCTCCTGGGAGCTGCTGCCCTGACCACGGGCTATGCTGTGCCGCCTAAGTTGGAGGGCATCGGAGCAGGAGAGTTTCTGGTTCTGGACCAGCGAGCAGCTCAGTACAACAAGGCTCTAGGCACTTGCCGCCTAGCAGGAAGTGCTCTCTGTGCTGTTGCTGCCATCCTGCTGAGTACTTGCATGCTCTTGGTCCTGTTGACCCGACTCAAGCCAGAACCCAAGGCAGAGCCTGTGGACAGGGAGGATGAAGAAGCGCAGCAGCGAGCACCCATCTTATGCCAGAGGCCCCAGAGCTGGTGGGGATCTGGGCTTCCCCTCCACTGCCATGAGTATCCCCTGTGGTCCCTCATGGGGTCATACTATCTAGCCCAAGGGAAAGTCCTGAGTCTAGCTCAGGAGGAGCCCACTAGTGGGAGGAGGCACCACTGATTCAGAATTTGTGGGTCCCTGCCGTTTTTGGCCCACTCTTCTAGTCTATATCCCTTTTCCCCTTACTATCTCCCTTTCCTTCCCAATCCCAGTGGGACACTTGACCCACGGCTACTCACCCAGCCCCAGCCAAGAAGCTACACCAAAAAGTGGAATGTCCAAGGTTGGGGGTCCCTGCTGTTCCTTCCCCCAGCCCTATTGGGGAATGGCCAACAGGGCAGGGTTCCCCAAAAGAACAACTTAACCCCCTTTTTTTCTAGCCTGGAACCTGGATCTCATGAACTCACTCTGCCACTGAAGAACTGTGTGATCTTGGGTAAGTCTTTTCTCTCTGGGGTTGTTTTCTCTTCCATTCAAGAGCTAAAAACTCGCTAGGGTTCTTTCTAGATCTGATTGTCTATGGTTCTGTAGTCTAACATCATGTGCATCTTCCAGCTCTAAAAATCTACATTCCATGTTCTAATATTTTATTTTCTAAGATTCCTTCCAGCTCTGGCATTTTATGGTCTGTTTTAAAGTTCTAAATTCTAAAATCACTTCCAGCTCCAACATTCTAATGTTCTGTGTTCTAAGATCCCTTCCAGCTCTGCCATTTTGTGACTATGACACTCAGAGTCTTTGTCTCTTCATAGAGAGAAACGTGTGGGTGGGCAAAGTAATTGGGAAGGGGATGAGATAGGGCCCCTATGCATGTATCTCTTCCCAAGACTGCTGAACTTCCCTCCTTCCCCTCCCCCCCCAAAAAATGTTCCCTGCCTCCTGTAACAGGCCATCATGTAATCTGTGAGAGAGGCAAAGCTAGCATAATTATCTCCATTTTACAGAGGAGGAAACCGAGGACCAGGCTGAGGAAGAGACTTTCCTATCTCAAAGAGAGTCGGTGGCAGAAGTGGAAAATAGACCCAGGTCACCCGATTCCCACTCCAGTGCTATTTCCAATGAACTAGCCCCCAGGGGTGGGGAGCTGGGCTTTCTGGATGGAGACATGAGTGTATCCCTGGAAGAAATTGATGTCTCCATGCTCTGCCCACCCAAGCCAGTTTCTCAAGTATCCCCATCCTGGGTCCAACAGCAAGAGGTATCCTTTCTCCCATCACCACCAGGGGGCAACCTCTGCCCAGGACTGGCATAGGGAGAGAGTTGGAGTTCATCCTGCTTATCTGAAAAGCCACCTGGCTACCAGGGTCTCAGCTCCACTGGGGTATGGGGTCACTGGTCTAACCCCACTTTTGCCTGACCCCACAACCCTCTCTGTTCCCTTCTTCCCCTGTCTTCTCCCTCAATAAAAAGCCAGGATGGATCTTAAGAACTTCTTCTCAAAAAAAAAAAAGTAAAGAACTTCTCTCCTACCCAGATACTGATGGCATGAAGGGCAGGTAGGTGCCTTAGGGGAGGCACCAAAGAGGGAGGTAACCTCATGCTATGGGCAGCCTGGATGATGGGTACTTTGGGGAACATCTTGGGATGTGGTCCCCATGGAGAAAGAAAACCTAGGGGTATAGGTACTTTGGAGGATAATCACTTTGAGATGGACATTGTGGAAGGCAGACATCTTAAAGTATGGGCACCATAAAAGTATATAACCTTGAGATGGGTAGTTACCTTCAAGTATGGGCATCACTGTGGGAGGCTGCCACAACTGAGAATGGGCACTCTGGGTGATGGGCACATTGGTGTGTATCTACCATGAAAGGTGGGTATCTTGGGGTATCGGTACTATAGAAGGTAGGCACATTGGATTTGGATACCATGGTGGGGGAATACTTGGGTATATAGTCCCATGGAGATTAGACACTGTAGAGGACAGATGTCTTTTGGTATGGGCATGGGGAGGATAGGCATATCCTAGGGCCCTGGGTGGTGAGTGGTACCTCAGGGCACCATGACTAATTAAGGAGGGGTCTGGAAAGTCTTATCACCTCCCTCCTCCCTCTCCACCCAGGAAAACCTAGCTCAGCATCGCCATCCCCCTCCCCTCATCCCGGGATAGAGACAGATGTTCAGAAAGATAAAAGAGACAATAAGGCCTCCAGGTTTAAGAAGAGCTCCCAGCCTCCTGCATCACTAATTTTGCATTGTAATTAGTTAGTGAATCGATCTACAAGCATTTCTTAGGAGCCTGCTATGTGCCAAGCACTTCTAAGAGCTGGAACTACAAAGACTGAAAAGAACTTACATACTATGGCTCCCTGTAAAGAGTGACTCTAATTAGGGATGGCTGAGGGAATCCTAGTGAGGTGACAGAGTTACCCGACCTGTTCTGAATTCTCTTGCCCAGATCCTCAGGAACATTCAGCAATTCAGATACTATCAGTCAACTGTGGAGAAGGGCAGAGGACAACTGACTGCACGGGAAGAGCACCCCCAAGAGTGAGTTAGGGGAGTTGTCCCTCTGGTAGCCTGGCCTGCAAACCCTCAGGAGGGCTCCAGGGATGCGCCAGCCCTCACATCCCCCAGAAACACTTAGGCTGCCAGGCAGGCAGTTGTGGTAGGTAAGGGCAGGAAGTGGATGTAGTTTCCTTGGAGTTTATCCTGGCCAGTTCAACTCTTTTTCTTGGTGTAAAGACTTCTCTTTGTGGGTCAAGGCTATCTGCTCCCCTCTCGGAATGAGGCATTACACTAGGAAACCACATTTCCTTTTCTTAAACTCCACCCACCCCCAACCTGTGTCCTCCCACTTCCTAGCACTGCCCCCACCCCCAATCTGGAGCCAGTCTAATCAGGCCTTCCTCCCCTGATCCCCAGGCCACCGTACCCCAACCCCCACCCCTGTGCAGTGAGTCAAAGTTCCTCCCCAGAGACCCAAGGACAGGCTGTTCCCAAGACTAAGCAGGACAGTAGGCACGGATCAACAGCCTGCCCTCTTCCTTTCCAGAAGAGGAAAGGACAGCTCCAGGGCCCTGACTGCCATGATGGGCCCTGGCTCAGCATCCCAACTAGATGTAGGCATCTAGCCTCAGGTCCCTATATAATCAAGAGAGTCAACCAGAAGGGATGCAAAGAGAGATGAAAAGAGAGGGAGGGACAAGCAAAGAGAGAGACAGATACAAAGTGAGATCCAGAGAAAAAGAAAACTTCATCCACGATGAGTCTTGGCTGCCCTGGATGTTCAGGAGAAATACCCTCCACCCATTCACCCCAAACCAAGAAGGCTGGATCTTTCCTGGGGCTGAGGGTGGGGGGTGAAGAGCAAAAGTGGCCCCACCCTTCCCCTGTCCTTTCTTACTCCAGCAAGCTCTGGGAGAGATCTCCTACACAGGCCTGGTTCTCCTTCCCAGCCTTGGTTATCTCAAGGAGGCCTATACAGTCTAGAATGACTCTGATTTATGTCTGGAATTCCAAGACCCTGATCTCTAACCTGCTTTGCTAAGCCCAACCCCACAGTTCAGCCTGAGGATAGTGATCACAGGATTCCCAGGCCTCAGGCTTCCCAGAGAATCCCTGCATTTCCATAGTCTGACTATCTCCTGGGCTATAGAGGGGAACCATAGATCAACTTCTCCCCACACCCTTCCCCCTCTGGCCCCAGGCTCTCACTACTGATGGAATCATCACATAGCTAATTGAATGGCAAGAACCCTGGATATATAAAACCTGGGTTCGAGTCCCCATCTCTCAACACTGTGCAACTGTCCTTGGGCCAAATCTGTCCTTTCCTTTTTCTTAAGCCTCTCAGTTTCCTCATGATATTGCTTGCCATCTCTGTCTACCCATATCACAGAAGTGACCATAGATTCTCAAAGCTCTTATCAACTTAAAATGGGCCTGCTTGGTCCTCTGAGGGGGAGCCCAGCTAAGAACAGGAGGGTTCCTCATCAGAAGCTGAGCTACCAGAGAATAGATGTGCTCAGTCACAAGGTCCTGGTCTCCTGAGAAGGAGAGGGGCTGCTATCTGTGTTGGTGGAGAGTTCCCAGAGCAGTGAGTTCACTGATCTTTTGAAGGTGATACAGATCATTCTGGACTACTGAGAAACAACAAGCCCCTTGGAAGAATGTTCTTTACCACACCCTCAAACCCCAGGATAAGCCAACCATCCATTGACATAGGAGTGGAATCTGTATGTGTGTATGTATGGGTAGGTATGCATCGTGTGTGTGTGTGTGTGTGTGTGTGTGTGTGTGTGTGTGTGTGTACATGTAGACTGGCACTGTGATTTGAGGGTCAGCCTAAAAGCCAGGGAGACTTGGGTTCAAGTTCTGTTTTTGACAATATTTTGTAACAAGTGACCTTGGACAAGTCTCTTAACTTTTCATTATACCAGGAAATTCTCTAAGATGATAAGTTACAAAACAGTCATTGTTTTTCATTGGTAGAAGGTGTTTCCATAGTGGGAATACCCTATGCCAATGAAATCACAGATCTGGACAATGCCCCTTCCCCTCCAAATGAAAAGGCAGTACTCGGAGCATTTGGGTTACATGTTACATGTGGGTTACATGTATATATACACAATGGCAGGCACACACAGAGTTTTGTTTCAATTCAACAAACACTTATTAAACACCTACTAGTAGTCCACCTACTAGGAGGCAGCTAGGTGACTAAGTAGATAGAATGCTGGGCCTGGAGTCAGGAAGATCTGGGTTCAAATCCAGCCTCAGGCACTTGCTGGTTGTACGTACCTGGGCCAGTTACTTAAATCCTGTTTGCCTCTGTTTCCTCATCTGTAAAATGAGCTGGAGAAAGGAAATAGCAAACCACTCCAGTATCTTAGCTAAGTAAACCCCAAACGGGGTCACAGGCTAAGGGTGATAAGGGCAAAGGATCAATCCAGACAGTGCCCTAAGGGAAAATTGATAGGGGGCAAGACTAATTTTAGCAGAGTGGATCAGAGAAGGCTTCATAGAGGAGAAAGCAGCAGAGCTGAAGAGATGAGACTTTAAAGGACAAAGGTCACAGCAAGCAGAGATAAAGAGGAAGTTCTGAACCCGAACTCTCTCTGGCAAAGATGAAGGCTTCTCTGTGCACAGGTGAGCCCACAAACCCTTGGGTACTTACAAATGTGCCACTACCAGCTTCACGCCTGCCTTGTAAGCACCCTTCAAGAGGGTTTGCCCAGATAAGTAAAATCAATCGAATAGTTTAAAAAGCAAAATTATAGTGGTCTTAGCAAGTCCCTTCCCCTCTCTAGGCCTCAGTTTGCCTCAGTTGGAAAATGGTGGCAATAATCCCTGCCCTGCCTGAAGGCTGAGAACTAGACTAAATGATCTGAGGTTCCTTCCAACTTTAGCATCAAGGATCCTGTGAAAATTAATTTGTGTTTTGAGGATTTCATGGAGGACCATTGAAACAACTGAAGAAAATCCCAGGACTCAAGGAAGCTTGTTGATTGGTCAATAGATTAATAGACAAGGGCCACATTATCTCCAATCTCTAGAGGGTGAGATGGGCATCTGGTTTCAACCCATCTCTAATCTTTCCATTTCTATCTCCTCTCTCTCTCTCTGTCTCTCTCTGTCTCTCTTTTTCTCTCTTTATGTCTCTGTCTCTCTGTCTCTCTCTCTCTGTGTCTCTGTCTCTCTTTCTCTCTTTGTGTCTCTGTCTCTTTCTGTCTCTCTCTCTCTCTCTCTTTATCTCTCTCTCCTTGTGACAAATAAATTGCAGGACAGCTCAGTGGAATGAGAGGTATAATCTGAATTCATGAGATGGCTTTCTCTGGGAGAGGGTGACGAGTCCAGAGATGCTTATAGGTACATATACATACACATACATGTATATATGGATAGGTACCCATAGACAGAGGTAGATAAGGCACATAAATATACAGTCAAGCATCTGTTCATACAACTAGACGAACACAAATAGACGCGTCCATAAACATATATTCAGACATACACATACTTGTGGAAACATACACATACTTGTAAACAAATAATCACACCCATAATGTATCTGTGTGTGCACAAGTTCCCCTTTGGAATATCTATTCTGTTGTTAACATATTCAGGATTTATCCAATACCTCATTTGTCACAATCATCCACCTTTCAGTGCTTAGGGAAACCTGGGTCTTCCTGGAAAACAGTGAATGCCTGGTCACCCTCTCCAGTTAAGATTGTTCCTTCACTCATGCCTTCCACACTCCAGTGAGGAAGAGAAGTTGTCATACTCCTTGCTCCTCACTGCAACTTACCCACACTCCTACTGCTGCCATCATTTTGCAGCATTTGCTAATTTGAAGCATATTCTACCCATCCACATCACCCCGTGGCACATTTATAGGCTGTATGCAACATGGGGTCCTGCAGTAGCACAAGCATTGACTCATGTTTTTCTTAGGCCTCCAGGAAGGGAGGCTTTATTATTATTGTTTATTATTTATTATTATTGCTACCTTACTAATTGTTCAGCAAGGAAGTATAATATTTGTTTTGTCCACCAGGTAGTGCTAAACCCAAGCCACCCACCAGCCAAGTTATTTATCAGTTCTCCCATTCACCACCTCCGGCCTCCTAGCAAGCCAAGTGACTCAAAAGGCTGAGGAGTTAAAACTTATGTTGCCAGGATGTTGACTTTTATACTAAAGGATGGTGTAGTATGATTCAGAATTATTCAAACGTGAGGAAAAAATCTATAACCTACCGCACTTCTGGAATTTCCCTTCTCAATCAACCATCCCCACAAAATCATATCATATACTCAATTCAGTGATATATTCTGGTACCATGAAAAGAGCCCTGGCTCCAGAGTCAGGGGACCTGGGTTCAAATCCCACTCTTATACTATCTGTATAACCTTGGGCAAGTCTTTTTACCTGCCTGTGCCTCAATTTCCTCATCAGTAAAATGAGGGGGTTGAACTAGATATCCTCTGAGGTCTCCTTCCTGCTCTAGATTCCAAGCACCATTGATACAACCATGGAATATACTCAGTTCACTGACCACAAGGCTTACTAGACATAGCAAAAATTCAAGGAAAATTGTTCAGGGTCCCCACATGGAGAGCCTTTGCCCAACAGTCTCCAAGAAACTTCTCTCTACCATTCCCTGGACCCCCATTTTTCTTTCTAGCATGCTGGAGGAACATTTACAAAACGCTTAGCTCCTCTACAATTCACATGAAATTCAAGGAAAGGGGCTGCCTCCCTGGGACCCCAACTGTGAGTTGGGCCTATAAACCAGGGGAAACAGGTGCTGGAATTTCCCCTCTCCTGAATAGTGAAAGTGAAGAGAGAGTCAAGCAAGGAACTGGCCTCTGCATTCCAGGCTGACTAACAAATGCCATTTTCCAAAGGTTGATAGCTCTTCGCTGCTGGTTTGGTCTCTCCTCCACAATCCTCCTCTTTGGTCAGCTCTGATTGATTTCTCTCTGGTCTGTCTCGATCACAGTAGGTCTCCCTGCTCCCTGCAAATCAGGCAGGAAATCCCTCTCTGGTGTATAGCAACAACACAGTCCTCAGCTGCCCAGACCCAAGTGGCTCCCAGGAAATCATTGGCCTCTAGGGGAAAGGGCAAGAGGGCAAAAGGCAGACCTCTATACCCGGGAACAAAATCTCACCAACGCCCCTCATCCTATCTTTGGACCTCTTTGTGTTCCACAGTGAGAAAACACAGTCCCTTCCCGGCTCCCTGGGAGGGGAAAACTGACTTCTTGAGAAACTTAACTGCAAGTGAGAGGAAGGAAAGTCAATTTTAAATAAGATAATAGCACTTTATAAGTATTTCATTTTTGTCCTCACCACAACCCTGGGAGATAGGAGCTATTGTTATCCCCATTTTACAGATGGGGAAAATGAGACAGAAGTCATAGAATGTGCTTAAGATGACACAACTAGGGAGCGTCTGAGCTTGGATTTGGACTCAGGTTTTCTTGACTCTAGGTCCAATGCTGTATCTGCTGCACCACCCAGCTGCACATAGTAGGCAATTAAGTATTTGTTGAAATGAAATTCTGTGTGTGTGTGTGACAGGTCTTCCTGACTCTAGGCCCATTGTTCTATTCATATACCACTTAGCTTGCTATCTTCAAAGAATCATCATCTTCTTCTTCCTCAAGGTGCAGTGGGTAAACAAATAATACAGTTATCCCTTCCACATTGTGGGGGTTAGGGGTGGCACCTGGAAAATGATCTGGAAAATCCAGGTAAAATTTTTTTGGCTCTCCCTTTGTACCAGAGAAGAAGTCTGATTTTTTCTTTTTTCTTTTATGGGGTGTTTATAGTACTTTATTATAAAATTTGGGTTGATATACAATACTATACGTTTATTTTATGCATTTTTTTCTGAATTTCTAAACTTTCTCTGGGTCATCTGAGGCTTCCACAAAACTTCCATTTAGTTTCTTATACCGACCCACAATATATGAAAGTGGGAAAGTCACGATGTGGAAGGGATAACCTAATTCAAATAGCTAACAGGGCAATCAGTACAGGCCGCTGATCAGAGCCCCATTCTGATCTTGTTGCTGTGATCTCCTGGCTTCTAAGTGACTCCCTCTCCTTTCTCAGGGAGTCAGTACCTGTCTCCCAGTGCTAGCCCTGCCCTAGCCTCCTAAATAACTCAACTTCTTTAATCTCTTGACCTACCTCTTCAGTCCATTTAACCAACAAGATGGTCCTGCAGCATCAACCATAACCTTTGATTCCAATTCCCTTTTCTGGTCATAATCTGTTCTAACTTTCCCTCTGTTTCACTTATTCTGTCCTGACCAAGACTGCTAGTTACTCTATTCCTTCCTGTTCTTTTTTAAAATTAAATTTTATTGGGGGCAGCTAGGTGGTGCGGTGGATGGAGCACTGGCCCTGGAGTCAGGAGGACCTGAGTTCAAATCTGGCCTCAGACGGTTGATACTTAACTAGCCGTGTGACCCTGGGGAAGTCATTTAACCCCATTGCCTAGGGTCCCCCCCCAAAATTAAATTTTTTAAAATTAACAAATCTAGTTTTCTCTCCTTCCCACTTCCCCGTCCCATTGGAAAAGAAAAAACAAAACCAAAAATCCTTGTGACAAATAAGCATATTCAGGCAAAACAGCTTGCGTCATTAGCTATGTCAAAAAAATTTTTTTTAAGTCTCATTCTGTGCCCTGAATCCATCAACTCTCTGTCAGGAGGTGGGTAGCAGGAGTCTTCATCGGTGCTTTAGAATCATGTATCGTCTTCACTGATCAGAGTTCCTACAGTTCTCAATGTTTATTTTCAGTATTATTATCGCATAAACTGTTCTCCTGGTTCTACTCACTTTATCAGTTCATCAGTCTTCAAAATTGTTCACTTTCATATCATCAATGTTATAATAGAACCTTTTCTCCTGACTCTGCTCATTTCACTCTGCATCAGTTCATAGGAGGCTTTCCGTGTCTCTTTGAAATCATTAATTTTTTCATTTCCCATTCATATGCCTCCCTATTTTCCCTCTTCAACATCTGTTCAGACCCCTTTTTCTTCTGTAGTTGGCTAATTCCACAATACACTCAGGCCTGTAGAGCAATTCTTTTAATCTTCCTTGATTAACCCTACTGAGAGAGTCTGTCCTCTAAGAGACTTTCCATTGTCCTTCTTTGTCATCAATGTTCATCTTTATCTTCCTGAAGACTTCCTTCAGCTATCTTATTTCAAATCTTAAAGAAAGGGTAGATCTTCCTTTATCTCTCAGCCATTCTGGAAATTCTTGTTCATTCATTCTCCTAGAAGTGTGGTTGTTTTTGCAGCCTTGTTCTTTCCCCCTGGGATTTCTCCTCCTTATTTATTTATGGTATTAGGGACTCTTTCCTGCTTATTCATATAGTTAATCCTTGGAGAGGCAGCCCTGAAAAATTGACTTGGAATTAGGAGGACTTGGGTTCAAATCCTACCTCAGACATTCACTAACTGTTTGACTGTGGGCAAGTCACTTAATCCTCTGAGCCTCAGTTTCCTCGTCTGTAAAAAGAGGATTTCACAGAGTTGTGCAGAGGATCAGATGAGAGCATATATGTATAATACTTTGCAAACTTGAAGGTGCTATATAAATGTTAGCTATTATTATTGTTTATTTTTCTTTGAGGTTTTCCCCTGAAATGGCTTCTTTTCTTTTCTCTCTTTTCTTTTATTTGTTTCATTTGTCATTGTTTTGAAGTAGTTTAGCCATGACCACTCATTCTCCCATCTTGCTGAAAGTCCACCACTGACTCCATCGCTCTCCCTGTAATGGCCAGTCCTGACCCTCTCTCTGCCGCCTTCCTTTACCTAGTCACCTCTCTCCTCCTCCTTTGTCTCTGAGGAGGAAGTGGCTTTTATCCTTATCAGTCTGTGCCCTGGATACCATCCCCTACTGTCACCTCCAGGAGGAATTTGCCTCATCAGTCATGGGATCATACGTTTAGAGACCACCAGTCCAACTGCCTCATTTAACAAATAAGGAAACTGAGGCCGAGAGGGGTTGAGGGACTTGCCCAGGGTTACACTGTATCTTTAGGAGGAGTTGAAATCTCGTCTTTCTGACTCCGAGGCCAGCTGTCCATTCGCTGTACTGTACAACCTATCACTCTCTTTCTCTCTACTTCATTTTTTTTTCCAATCTAGTATCTCTTTCTCTAGGCTACAAACATGTTCAGGTCTCTGCCATCTTGAAAAAGAAATCTTGGATCCTATGCCTCTCCTGTCTTTCACTCATTGTTCTCAGATCCTCTCTGTCTTCCCCAAAGGAGAAACCAGAGTGTCCTGCTGCTCAGCTGGTCACTTGTGGCCCAGCCCAGCTGCAGCTTCTCCTTGCAGGCATTGTTCTGAAGTGGAATGATAGGGACTGGACTTGTGATTTCAGTAGGATAGGGAATTCCCAGGTGAAGAAACTCCCTCTATTAATGCAAGTAGGCACGTTCTCTGTGATTCATAGCTAGGAAGTTGAGAAGTTTCACCTTGCCTAGAATATTGGGAGGTTAAATGATGGGGTTAGGTCACATAGCCAGTGTATGCCACGAGTAGGTTACGAACCCAGGTCTTCCGGCTTCAAGACCAGCTCTCTATCCACTTACACTCATTGTATCTCAATCATGTTCTGTAGAATGGGTTAGTGGAACTTTCTAGCTCCCCAATTCCCAATGATTGCCTCCTCTTTCCTTCCCTCCGAGGCACCTCAGATAAAGCTCTTCAATCCCTCCCCCATTCTGGTGAGTTTTCCTTCCCACAATTACCTTGGCGCCTAGGTCCCAAGGGCCCTAGGGATTGAATTGCTTGTCAGCAAGAAATAGATCTGATAACCCTTCATCTGGATTTCTTCTCTTTCCCTATCTCTGATAGGGATCTGATGTTATAGTTATCTATGTATATGGGAAAGTCTTGTCACTTCTCCTGAGCCTCAGTTTCTGCATCCATCAAATGGAGTGATAATATTTACCATACCTACCTCATAGGATAGTTGTGAGAAAAGTGCTTTGCAAACCCTACAGAGCTTTATGAGTGGGAATGGGGAAAATATTCATCCACTCTGACTCCTCCACTGCCTCACCACCCACCCCACCAACTCACATCTCCACCCCTTGTAATCATGTTTCCTACCCCACCTCTCTACAGAAAATGTTCCGTCCAAGGCAGTCAGTGCTCTTTTAACCGCTAAATCCTCCATTCTTTTTATCCTTTGACTTCTGTAGCTTTTGACATTGCTCACCACGCCCCTCTTCCAAAAGCTCTTTTCCTCTTGGTTTTTGGGCTTCACCTTAGCCCAGCTCTCTTGGTTTTCCTACCTGTCTGGGTGTTCTTCTCAGCCTCATTTGCAACTCCAGCCCCCTAAACATGGCTTGTGTCTGGGGACCTTTTCCTTTCTTTTTTTTCTCTATACTCCTTCCCTTAGTTACCTCATCCTCTGCCATTGGCTCAATTACCTATTCTAAGATGACTCCCCGATCTATGTATTCAGCCCTAATCTCTCTCCTGGGTACCACTCCCCCACTGCCATCTCCCTCTGGATATCTCAAGAGCATCTCAAACATGACATGTGCAAAATGGAGTTCATCAGCCTTCTCCCTAAACCCAGCCTTCCTTCAAGCCTCTCTATTTCTGTTGAGGGCTCCACTAGTCACCCAACCTCACTTCAGAGGCATCCTTGACTCTCCCTCCTCTCACATCCTGCCTTCCCAAGCATCTTACATGTAAAATCTTGTCAGTTTCGTCCACAACATTTCTTATGTCCATTCCTTCTTTCGACCCTCATGACTCCTACTCTAGTTCAGGCCCATGTCAGGCCTGTACTCTTGGAATAGCCTCCTTGCTTCCTGTCTTTTGACCAATCCATAAACATTTATTAAGTTCCTACTGTGTGCCAGGCACTGTGCTAAATGCTAGGGATAGGAAAAGAGGGAAAAGACAGTCACTGCCCTCAAGGAGCTTATGATCTTTTAGAGGAGACAACATGCAAACAAATGCGTGTGTGTGTATATATATATATATATACATATACATATTTGTATGTGTATTCATACATTTTATTTATATACATATATATATACATACACACACATATATGGATTTTAAGTTCTCATCATTTCTTTGGCAGAACATGAGTGGTGTGTTTCATCCTCAGTCCCGAACCTCAAGTTGCCCAAATAATTTTCCTGAGGTCCTCAGCAGACCCTTATGGCTCAGTTCAGATGTTGCCTTCTCCATAAAGCCTCCCCAGGTCCAGTGGATCAGACCTGTGTCATCTCCCTCTCCTCAAGTTACTATGCATTTATTTCCTGTGTACATGTTATAACCCTTGGTAACAAAAGCTCCTTTAGGAAAGAGACTATATTGTCTTGGTCTTTGGGTCCCCAGTGCTTAGCACAGTGCCTGGCCCACACAGTTACACTAACACCCTTATACACTTGCCCTGATTCTGTCATTGACATTAAGGGGCATGGGATAAGTCAGGTTTGAGCATCTGAGGGCACATCTGGCCTTATGTGAACAGGGATGAGTGTTAGGCTGGTGACCCTGACTTCTACTCCTGATTTTGGTCTCAACACCATTGATGGAGAATGAGCTTTGGAGACAGCTCAGCTTCCTGCCCCAGACCTAAGTAGCCCAGTCCCTGCCAGACCCAGATTTCCCATCTGTGGGGACAAGGGCAGGGGCAGCCCAGACTTGGGACCCCTCAGGTGAGCTTAGTCTCTTGGCTGCAAGAATCCTTGGGTTTTGTAAGCATCACATCCCAAGAAGGCCCCTCTGAGCATGTGGATGACAATAACAGGGACCAAGGCAGGGTCAGCTAGCCCAGGAGAGTAATGGATAGAGTCTGATGCCTTAACACAGAGCCTTGAGCAAGCATCCAAGGACTGAATGAAACCCAGGAATGCACACAACTATATTGTGGGTATATATATATATAACCAGGGCAAGAAGAATTCACATGTACAACAATCAGGTCACCCAGGAACACAAATGTGCAAATATATGTGTGTGTGTACATGTACATGTACATTGAACCCATATGTACATATAGAATCCATCTCTAAGGAAGGTGATACAATGGACTTGGAATCCAAAGTCCTGGGCTCAAGTCCATGCTGTGCCACTTACTAGCCTGTAAGACCATGAGCATGTCACTTTTCTCTGAAACCTAGCTTCCTCATCTGTAAAATGGGCTGATAATCCTTGCAAGTCACAAAATGATCACCCCCCTTCATGTTCAGAGGACAAAACTGAGGCTCAAAGAAATTAATGCAGGGGCATGTTGAAGCCAGTTCTAACCTGGAGAACTGATTGTTAAATTTTTAGTGTGCACATTTATACATTGGTTGGCTGTTGTCCTTTCAAAGAGGACCAAAATGACATCACTCTGCTCGAGTCAAGTGTCAGTGTGCCCGACTGTGGCTGATCAGACCAATGTGAACTTGGAACGTTCTGCCACAGGTCGGGCACAAGTAGTCCGTGTGAACATTTGGGGTGGATGCTCTAAGTTTTGGTATCTTGCATTTCTCTTGAGCTATTTCAATTCTACTTTGCTCATAGAGCCCAGCACCTTTTCTGATGAGGGCACGCCATGCTGAGTGGTCCTGTGCCAGTGTCTCCCATGTCATGTAATCAATTCCAAAGTTCTTAATGAGAGACACTGAGAGTGTCCTTGTATGGCTTCTACTGACCACCATGTGAACACTTGCCCTGTGTGAATTCTCCATAAAATAGTCTTTTCACTGCCTACACCCCACATTTATATATAGGAAATAGGCAAACACTGAAAGTTGGTGCTTGATTTATTGTTTTGTTGATTGTCTAGACTTAAGGAAGTGATGGAGAAAATGTTAATAAAGCAGATTAAACTTTAAAGTATACTATAGGTTTACTTGTTTGGGGGAGAGCCGATTGTTAAATATTTACAAGCACATCCTTGCAAACCCCACCTGTCACAGGATAGTCACTTCCATGTATGGGTAACTGGCACCTTCACCCTTTCAAAGATATGGACACACCAACACATAGTGTTCTTGATATACATCTGAGAGGCAGTGGAGGGCAGGGAAAAAATAATGAACTGAGATTCAAGAGATGGGTTTGAGGATCAGCTCTGCCACTAGGTCACTCTGTGACCTTGGAAAATCCATTCCCCACTCTGGACCTCAGTTTCTTCTTCTGTAAATAAGAAGTTTGAACAAGGTGATCTCTGAGGCCCCTTTCAGCTCTAACATTCTGTGAGCACTGATCTTTCCTGATACTTATTTGGAGGAGGGGAGGTAGGATCCCTGGGCCCCTTTGCTCTTTCTATTCCCCTGAATTCTCAGGGCCAAAGAAAGGTTAACAGCCAGGAAAAGGGAAAAGACTTCCTGGGGGGGATGGAGTTGGTGGGGGGGATACTAACAAGGGCAGCCTCCTGCTAATGGGGGCGTGGGAACAACCCCAGGGAGGGGAGGCCAAGACATTGCATAAGAGCAGCGGATGTCTGAGGAGAGCCAGAAACGGAAAATTCGGCTCCTAGTGCTCCCTCAGGCCTTCGGTTTGGTCTCCATCAGGGAGGGGCCAGAAATACCCCTGAGAAAGGAGGATCTTCTGTGTCTTTCCCACCTGCCACTCCTGAATGCTCTCTGTCCATTCCCAGAACTCATAGGGTGTCACTACCCAAGAGTTCAGTCCCCAGCCTCCAGTGTATAAAGCTTGTCTCACTAACCTGGCTCAGAGCCCCCCAGGTTCCCTTTTCATCTGTGCCTACCGTGGCCTCACTAAGCACAGGACTAGGCACAAAAGGAGGATCCTGAAAAGGAGAAGATGGATGAATTGAGGAGACCCTGAGCTTTCCTTTGACGACCATAGGGTCAGAGCAACGGAAAGGACCTTAAAGATTATCTTGTTCAGCCCCTCCCTCCTAGTTTTACAGAAGAGGAAATTGAGGCCTGGAGAGGTTAAGTGACTTGCTCCAGGTCACATAGATACTAAATAGCGCTGGGCTTCAAATCCAGGTCTTTTGATGCAGCATTTAATGCACCATGTTAGCGTTTTCCTTCTCTGGTGGCTTGTAGAATTTGAGGGTGAAAAGCCAGAAGGGACCTAAGTACCTAGAACACCTTATGTCATAACTGAAGAGAACCTTACAACAAAGAAGGCTTGAGCAAGAATAGCTGACCTTAATTGCTTGCCTTCTCAATGAGAGGGGAGGACAGGAAGGGAGAGAATTTGGAACTCAAAAATTTTAAAAACAAATTGTAATTTTGGGGGGAAATTGGGGAAAAAACAAAATTGGGCAAAATAATTGGGGAAAATGGGGAATTGTAATTGGGGAAAAAATAAAATGTTAAATAAAAAATAAATATGTAGAGAGAAAATACAAAAACAAAAACAGAATAACTGACCTTGTCTTTAGGGTTTGCAAAGGGCTTTACATACACTATCTCCTTTAACACTTAGTAATAACCCAGTGAGGTAGATGCTAATATTATCCTCATTTTACAGAGAAGGAAACTTGGGGGGAGGGGTCAACAGGAGATACATAGCTAGCCCAGGGTCACACAGCTACTGTGAGAGGCAGAATTCAAATCCAGGACTTCCTGACTCCAGATCTAAAGCTTTATTTATTATACTAGGCTCTGCTTTAGGAGCCTTTAAAATATAAAAGGTTAGATCTGGGGATGTTAGAATATTGAATATTAGAGCTGGAAAAGACCTGTGAGATTCATCTAGACCACCCGGGGTTTTAACACCAGTGACATCCAGTGGGCAAAGTACCAGCTTACATTTTGGGATGCCAATATGGGAATTTGTTTTGCTTGATTATGCTTATTTGTTAGAAGGGTTTTGTTTGTGGAGGTTTTCCCCCCTTAGTGAGGGGAGAAAAAAAAATTAACACATGATAATGAAAAAAGTAATTTAATTGGAAAGAATCTGGAATCAAAAGAGGTTCAGGTCCCACCTCTGATGTTTGCTACCTGTGTGACTTCGGGCAATTTATTTAACTTTCCTAAGCCGCTATTTCTTCATGTGTGAAAGGGGGGAGGGATTAGATGGCTTCGGTGGCCCTAGATTTATGATTCTCTGTGGTTCTGGGGAGGGGTGATATACCTAAATGGGGAAAGGAAACTGTCCCCTCTCAGGGCCTCCAAACCTATTCTTCCCTGAGTAACGGTATCCTCTCCCTTCCCACCCCTACTCCCACCCCCATGCCATCCACAAGGTCCCCTGTAACCTAAGACCCAAGTTTATAAGCATTGAAGGTAGATGGCATCAGTGAGGTGAAGCCTAGGGCTCAGTCTCTGAACCAGAGTCTGGGGACAAGGAAAAAGACGGGCTCAGCCAGTCAGACCTTGACCTCAGCAGCACCTGCTAAAACCAACTGGAGAACAGAAAATGACAAAGACCCCCTAAGGAGATGGCTTGGGCTGTGCCTCCAGGAACTTCCTCCGATTACCTCCGGAGGTTGTCAAGGCAATGCACTCCCTTAGGGTGTGGGGGAGGGGAGGTTCACGTGACAGGAGGTGGGCTGGGTGAAGGAAAGGGGGGCTACCCTTGGGAACAAAGTCAGGCTGTGAAGCGAAGAGGCCGGCTCCTTGCGTAAGCCCTTCTGATGCAACCAGCCGGCAGACAATTCCTTTGGCCAGCCTGGAGTCTTTCTGAGAAAGGGAAACCGGGGAGTGGGATCCACCCCCTTCCCTCCGCCCAATCTTCCGAGCTGTGCCAGGTATTGGGGTGGGGGGAGGGGAGAGGAAGGAAGCTGGAAGGGAAGGATCATGGGAACACAGGCTTGAGAGCAGAAGGTACTACCTGCTTTTCCTGGGACTCTCCTTCTGGAGGCAGTGGGGGCTTTGCCCTCTGAGTGCCTGGGAATCCCCTTCTTTTTTCTTCTTTTATCATTTTTTTAAAATTTCTTCAATTAACAAGCATTTATTTTCTCTCCCTCCTAGCACCTCTGAATCAAAAAGAAAAAGAAAATCTTTGTAACAAATATAACAACTGTAACAATTATGGCAAATAAATCCCCCCCACTGGCCACGTCAAAAATATGTGTCTCATAAGTCCATTGCCTTTCTGTGATGGCTGCCCCTTCTTAACTTAGCATGTTGCTGCTGTTGTTCAATCATGTCCTTCGAGACCCCATTTGGGGTTTTCTTGGCAAAAC
This sequence comes from Vombatus ursinus, assembly GCF_900497805.2. NCBI lineage: Eukaryota > Metazoa > Chordata > Mammalia > Diprotodontia > Vombatidae > Vombatus > Vombatus ursinus. The sequence continues at coordinate 33,309,070 of NW_020954564.1, forward strand.
TACTGAACTGGAGTGGTTTGCCATTTCCCCCTCCAGCTCATTTTACAGATGAAGAAACTGAGACAAACAGGGTTAAGTGACTTGTGCAGGGTCACACAGTTAGTAAGTGTCTGAGGCCAGATTTGAACTCAGGTAGATGAGTCTTCCTTACTGCAGGCCCGGTGCTCTACTTCGCCACTTGGCTGTCCTAGTAGGTGCTTAATAAATACTTATTGACTGACTGGCTGTATAACAACTGGCAAATGATCTCTCTAGGCTTTGGTTCCTTGGTCTTTAAAATGGAACTAAGGGTTATTGTGAGGAAAGTACTCTGTAAATTGTAAAGCTTAACACTCTTTTTAGAAAAGGGAATTATCTCTATGTTCCTCTCCCCAGGTTAGACACTGACTGGGGTGGGGGGGTGTAGAAGACATATTGCTGGCCTCCAGGAATTTAAGATTCACAGGTCCATGGGTGTAGAGATGGAAGGGATCTCGGAGGGCACCTCTTTCAAAGTCCTTATTTAACAGAGGCGAAAACTGCAGACTATGGTTAAGTGACTTGCCCAAAGTCACACAGATAGTAAATATCTGAGACAGAATGTGAGCCCAGATTTAACTCCAGAAACAGTGCTCTTTTCACTAAGCTACACCGGGAGCTGGGAAGTTTACATCCACAATCTTCTTCCCACTCCCCCTCCTACATCCCAACACCTACACTGGGAGATGTCTGGTTCTCTCTCCTCACATACTTTCTGGCTGTCTTAAGGCTGTCTGAGTGCCAAGAAGCCAAGTCCCTGAATGAATCAATCCCTGCTAACACCCCCACCTCCCTGCAAGGCTAAAATTCCCCTCTCTTTCCTTCCCTCCTCCCTCCCTGCTTCCTTCCTTCTTTTCCTTCCTTCCTTCCCTCCCTCCTTCCTCCCTCCTTTCTTCCTTTCCTCCCTCCCTCCCTCCTCCCCTCCTTTCTTCCTCCCTCCTTCCCTTCCTTCTTTCCTCCCTTTCACCTTCCCTTCTTCCTTTTCCTTCCTTCCTTCCTTCCTTCCTTCCTTCCTTCCTTCCTTCCTTCCTTCCT